>NW_005054300.1:16532772-16585945 GCF_000277835.1 Geospiza fortis
AATTTGACTGAAGTTTTTGTATAAAACTAGGAGAAGTTCTGTGACTTGTGCTTGTGTGAAAGGCACATGCCCTGCGTGGTGCCTGGGAGCCTGGCTCTCCCTGCTGCCTGGCTGGGTGGGCACTGAAGGCAGATCAGGGTCCCGGCACAGCTGACCATTGAATCCAAAGTGGTGTTTCTAGCTCTGCTCTTCCATACTACTTTTCTGTCAGGTGACAGTGTTTTTCCTAAATTACGGACTTTTTGGTTTATGAGGGCAAGTTTATTTCCTAATTATGTAGAGACTAGAAGGGAATTAAGTGGGCAAGTCCTTTAATTTAAAATAGGAAAGTGTATTACTGGCCTTGTTCTCTGATGAATTGAACATTAGGTATATTAATATTAGTAATGGAACATAATGGCTACTTGTCAGAAGTAAAGATAATTATTTCAGGAACACAAAACTAAGCTTGACAGATAATTGCCTGTTGAAATCTGATGCTGTGCAACAAATGGAGGATTATTAACAACAGACTCCCATGTTCATCTGTTATGTTATTAAATCCTGTATGTTACATTGGCAGGGTAATCATTGCATTAAAAGCATCTCCCTCTTCTTGGAGTTGCATGTCAATTCTGGATTAAAGATTTTGCTTGCCTGGGGCTGTTCTGTTCTAAATAAATTGTTTTGTTTTCCTCCAAAAAGTTGAGAAGCTCTGCATAAGTTTTGTCAGGTGTAGGTTGTATAGGTATATACTACTTGCTGAACGAAAAACAACCATCATTTCCATTTTGCCGATTTTTTTTTCTTTTTTCTTTTTAAAAAACTAAACTGGTCCTATTGTTTTTAAATGCATATTCATCCAGCAGGCACCTTGAGATCTGTGAAGATTTTCATTTACTGGACAAAAGTGTACCAACAGGAACTAGTGAAAGGGGATTGAAGGTAACAGACCCTCAGGCTCGAGAGAAAGTTTTCAATTATGTCAGTAATGAAACCGAGGCACCTTGAGATCTGTGAAGATTTTAATTTACTGGACAAAACTGTACCAACAGGAACTAGTGAAAAGAAGTATGAAGGTAACAGACACTCAGGCTCGAGAGAGAGTTTTCAATTATGTCAGTAATGAAACCCAAAATAACTTCAGTGAGTAATGTTATATTTTGGCCATTTGGATTTTTTAAAATCAAGAGTAAACTTTTTATTCAACTGCCTAGTGTAACCTAAACGAAGCAGTGGTCATTCAAACTTTGAAGTTTGACTATGAACTTCATAAGACATCTGCTAGTTCAAAACTATTTGTTTGAAGTCTGTAGTTGTACCTTGAAAGATGGTTACAGGCATTGTTTGGGAGAATGCCTTACAGTCAAGTCTTCTTCTATACCTAATAAAAATTTCCTTCTCCTTCATTTTGTGACTCAAATGTTAAACTGTGTTTTCTGTCACCAAGGTTGATATTAAGAATATAATGTTGCTGTAGTCACTTTAACAGTTTTCATCAAGAGCCATCCCCACATGCTACTCAAGACAATAGTGGCAAGCATAAAAATCATTAAAAACATCTAAAGTTTTGTAGAGCAAATTGTGTTCAGAAAAAATCAATTTGTATCAAAAAAGGCATTATTTACCTAATCATTCATGACTGGAAAAAAGCCACATGAAAAATTGCCTTATTTCAAAAGGCAATCATGAAGGCTTCAAAGTACATATAATCTCATTTCTCCACTCTCATTTTACCTGCTTTCTCTCCCTGCACTGGAAAACTGCTGTCATAACTGTATCTATTTCCTGTAGGAGCTATTAGTTAGTAGCATTACATCCGCTTAAACGTGATCACTTTTCTCTTCTGTGTGTTACTGATACGCTATTATTATCCAATAATATTGCTCATCCATCAGAGCTTGCCATGTTTCCTGTGCTGATTGTAGTATGGAGAGTTGAAGTGTCCTCTAAAACAATGTTCAGAGATGCCAGAATGTTTTAATGATTTTGTGATGCTACGGAGCTACAAGCTTCTTGTGGTGCATTTCAAGATTGTAACGCAAAATTTTTCTCTGCTTTTAATTCCTAAGCAAAAGCACTTTAACCATCAGTTTTGAATGTAACCATCTCAATTCCTCTTTATTTAAATGGCAGATTCATTAAAAACTCCATCTGGCTTCCATAGGAAGCTTGCACAAATCCTTGGAAATGGATTTTTTTTCAGGACACAAGGAGCTGTGGCCAGGATTAGAACCTCTTCCTCCTGCAGCATACTTGCCAGATGGCAAGTTGGTTGAATCTGGTTTTAACTCACTAGGGCTTAAAGGAATGAACACACCTCTGAGAAGTGGGTGCTACATTTCTACTTCAAAGGTCTCCTTTAAAATTAGCCTCCAAAGATTTATATGCAGAGAGTGGTTGTGACCTGGGCAGTCTGTTGCATATCTCTCATCTTTTTCAGTGCTGAGTCAGAGTGACACAAACCACTTTACAAAATCCCAGTAATTTCACAACACTGGGTGAATCTTGCTACATGGCTTAATTAAATTTTTATATAAATATATATATATATTTATGTATATAATTATTTATTTTGCAGTGTTGTAAAGACTCTTCACTTCAAATACTTGTTTTCTAAGTAAAATATGAAAATTTGACATATTCACTGGTGTCACATAAAACTGTCTTTGGGTATTGTCCTCAATATGGAAGTCTGCTTTGTACTAAAAACTAACATTTTTGATGGACAGTTTAGTTTAATCAGTTCTAGGTTTCAATTGAGTAGAAAAAGAGCATGTGTCTATTTAAATCTCTTACAGCCGCTTTTTCAAATTCCTTGAAGTGGCTTTGAAACTTGTGAAATACATTTCCAGCTAATTAGTGTGTAAATGCTAAATTATTTTGGTAAGGGATCCTCTCTCTTCAAAATACAAAGCATTGTCTTGCATTTTTGTTATTTACAGAGAAATCAGATTTTTTTATATTACAGGATTTTCCCCTTTCTGACAATGGAGAAGACTCCTATGAACTGATGCCAAAGAACTTCAGAGTCTGCAGCATCAATATTAGCCTTTTCTTTCAAATGCAGAGCAGTGGGGATGCTGACTCTGCTGAGATGTAGTTGTGCGCCAGGTTTCAGGCACTCAAGTGGCCATGTCTGTCATAATTATTTATGTGCTTGGTTGAACATGACTGTACCTGCGTGCAGTGTGAGCCCTCATTTGCAGAGCAAAGCATTTAAAGATTAGCACACTTGTTTAAGATAAGGAAGCAAATAATTGCAAGTCAAAATACTCCATTTTTCTCCCTTTCCACTTCCCACGATACACAGTGGTATTGTTTATGTATACTCTGTATAAACTCCTTCTGCTGGAGGTGATTTTGTATCTCTGCAGTGGTGCTGGTTCTTGTACTGCACACGGGACTGTTCACCCCAGTCTTGGAAATAAGGAAATAGCAGCCACTGTTGTGTAAGCCTCATTTGTATGCATTTGTGAGTTGGAAGTAATTTTTTAGCCTTGAGTAGTGAATTTTCAGTGTTGAATTTTTCATGAAGAAATTTTCATTGTTTTAAAATCAAGTTTTTACACAAAATACCTCAAGGGGGTCTATTTACTTGCACTTGGAATGGGCTTTGTATTTGGCTATCACCTTATTCCTGTTGTTACTGAGCCCATTTGTTAGGAGTTCTAGCAGCACCTATTCCCCAAGTTTCCCTGTACTTCAAAAAAGATGGAGGGACTGAAAAGAATATTTGTGATTTAATACAAATATTCAGGAATCTTACTTACAAAGAAGAGAGGGTGATAGCGCCAGAATCAAAAGTAATAATTTTTTTTCCTGGACAGAAAATGTCAAGAGTTAATGCTTTCCTAAAACTCTCAAAAATACTCTGGTTGGGCTCTCCATGAATTAATTCCTTCGGAACGAATTCACCTACCATATTACTTTAACACTTTATTCATATATTGCAAAATATATGTAGAAAAAAATAATGGGCCTCTGAAAACCTGATGTATGTAATTGCATCCAGGGATACAGATGATGTCTGAATCATTGCAAGGTACAATGGTTTCTGTGGTATTTCTAAATGAAATTAGAGGTCTCTTGTTTACAGTTTGTTTGTGGTGCACTCCATTCAGTAGAACAGTGTATGGATCCAATACTAATGCAGAATAAATATGTGCTACAGCCTGATGCTGTTTTGAAGATGTTTGTATACTCCTAGTTTTACTTCTGCATTACCATCATTTCCAGTTGTATCTGGCTTGATTTAAACTGAGAGAGCTTTATATTAGTAACATATGGAAGTTGTTATTGTTTACATTTGTTCAGCAGATGTGTGAGCTTTTTATATGCCTGACATCCACATCAGTTGGATGAAGTGATGCATAATTCTGTAGTATTCAAGTATTCAAATTGGATGAGAGCAAGCACTGACTGTCAGTGCTTGTAAAGTCCAGGAGTGAGAGTTCAGTACTTCAGTCTGTGTGAGCATCACTTTGTCCCCTCCTTGCCAATCAGGCATTCCCCTGTGACCACATTTGCAAGAAGTGAAATTGGAAGGGAAGCACTGCAAACAGGTAGAGAGGCCATTGCACAGTGACCTGGTGAGGTGAGATCAGCTGAAGAAACCAGCACCAAGGGGCAGTTGAGCCCTACTAAATGTAAATGCCTTCAGTGCCAGGGTGGGAAATGATCAGGTCAGTCACAGTCATTGTACTAAAAAAGAAATTTACATTTCCCTTCTCCCTCACTTTTCAACTTTCCCATCTATCATATTTAAAATACTTAAAACACTCTCAGTATTTTTTTAAACTACCATTTTCTGTACTAAAAGTATCATGCTGGCCTGTTTAGAAAGGAGGGAGCCAAAAAGACTCATTTTTGTGTTTTCTGTCAACAGAGAACATGTTTAAAGGCTTTTAAAGTGTGTGATTTCATCTAGGAGGTTTTTTTTTCCTCCTTTGAATATCATCTGTGAGCTGATGAAATTACAACTGAGAGCACCAGATAGGAACTTAAACAAAATTTGGCAAGCAGAGCTTCTTTAAGTGTTCATCTTAAACTGAGCCTTGTCTACAGCAAACCTGCTTTGCTTTCAAAAAGCAGTTAATTTTGTAACTGAACATAAACAATAGGCCATATTTTTGGTGGCTGTGTCCTTGGCTTCACTGAAGTAAAACTGTATTTATTTACAAGAGATGAGGATCTACCTTTTTCCACATATTTTTTAATGGTTCTTTACTTCTTAGAGAATGAAACCTTTGTTTCTTTGGAAACACATCTATTAAGAAAACAGCAGTGCCAAAATCATTTAACTGTCCCTGCCTCTTCTCTCGTGCTCCTTCCTTTGCAGTGGCCTTGGGTCTCTACTTCCCCAGGAAGGAGTACTCAGAGAATGTCTACATTGACGAGCCGGCAGGAACGCCGCTCCTGCGCATCCATGCCTTGAGGGATTCGCGAGAGGAAGTGGCCCACTTTCATCTGTGTCACAATCTCAAAGTTCCTCGAGCAAGGCCACAAGGAAATAATTGGTTCCAAATCAGAGAAGAAACAGGACTTCTCTACCTCACCAAAAGCCTGGATAGAGAGGACTTCAACATGCTGTGTAAGTATGAGAAAACCAGCTTTTCTTCTTGAGGTATCTGTTCTTAAAGAAAAATACATTCAGACAATGAGATCTCTCCATTGGAAGATGAGCATCAAATTTGAAAAAAACACATCTGACCTTTTAAAATGAGGAACCAGACCCAGTGAAATCCACAGCAGTATGCCAAAGCAGATGCTGACCTGGGAGAGATCCTGTTACTCACACTGGGAGGTTCTAGTAGGGTGGGACAGTTGCATTACTGGAAATATTTTTTCTGCATTTCATAGCGGTATAGGTCACAGCTTTACACTGAAATTTGCAGTTTGTTTATCTGCTGATGAAAGTTAGACCAGTTCCATTGCGTTAGGGATTCCAAGACAAATGCTGTGAGAGTGGTTCAGATTCTTATATAAATGGTCCTTGAATTCTGGTGACTTGGATTCACAAATTATGTTTGCATGTAACACCAAAGAGCTCTTAGAAGAAATGGTTAATTGTACCTCTCTCCATCTCTTGAGGTTTGCTTTTGTTAGAGAAGCTTACTGTTGAACTACAAAAGTTCATTATCTCGGGAGTTTTTACTCTTCTTTTATGCTCTAGCACTAAATTGGTTTTGGTGATTGTGATCTATGAGGAAATTAGTTATCATTAGATGGTGGAGGAGGAAATGGATGAGGAGTTAATGGCATACCACTGTGCTCAGTTGCAGAAATTTTACTGTTGAAGAGAGTCTGTAGTAACTGTCTTCAGTTTGTAAGATCCATATATCAACACTACCTTCAGACTTAGGTGCCTTGATGTTGAAATTTTCAACTTCAGACACTTAATGCTTTATTTTTGAAGTGCTGAGTGTTTGATATTTCATCCATTTGTGGTACTTGGCATTCATGTATATCAAATATTTGTGCTGAACAAAGGAGGAACAGCTACTTAACACCCGAGAGCCTTGTTTTGTTCATACAGATCAAAGTGACCTAAACTTCTTTTCAAGTGAGTTAGATCTATTACAGAGATATTACTGTGCTGTCTGTAGTCAAGGGAATCAAAACAAGTCTTGATGTATTAGTAGATGCCACAGGTTGATTTTAACTTTGATTTTATCTTTTGCCCACCTCTTCATAGTTGAAAACGATGAAGCAATCTGTTCTCTGAACCTAGACAATTTGGTTTGTACTGTTGGAATGCTGTGACTGAAATGTTAGTCGTGATAGGGATTTGTCCTGAGTATCTGTTGCCATCTCATGCATTATTTTTCCTGTTTTCCACCCCACTCTGCTCTAGTCTCTTCAAAAAGCAGACCTCACAAAGAGTTCATTACTGCCAGTGACATGTTTTTATGTCAATGTCTTACAGACAGAATGCTGATACAGGTTTTGAGATTCTATAATGCAAAATTAGTGCCAAACCCTATAGTTTTAGGCTTATTTGGATTATTAAGGTATATGGTCTTCCCACCAGCATCTGGCATACTGGAGAGTTGCTTTGCCACATAATAGGATTTATGGAATAATGGACTAGGGTAGAATATAAGGAAAAGAAATGTTGGCTTGTCTTCTGTAAAATATTTCTTATGGTGATTTTTTCCTCCTGAAGCTGTAGGAAATTGGATGCCATTGTCCAAGGTGATGCTGTATGTCTTCCTTTCATCCCACCCTTTCCAAGAGAAGGAATGTGACTCTGCTACGCGCACCACGGTTTTACTCTCTTTGATCAATGCTACTGCATCAACTTGCAGTTCCCTGACAGCAAGGCAGCTTTGCTTCACAGAAATGGATCTCTCCTTTCACATCAAGGAGAATAAACCACCTGGTACATTTCATCAGCTCCGGTTACCCTCAGTTCATCATCTGTGTCAGAATCTCAGCATTTCCTACAAACTGCTTGCAGGTAAAACAGGATCTGAGCCGCTCACGTACTAGCAATAGATTCAAGCAGCTGCACTGTTAAAAGAACTCTTTTGTAGTAGACCATCTAGATTTGATTCTATAAAGGAAGTTCCTTTACAAACCTAAACTGAGCCTGAAGATTTTGCCTTTGAGATACATAGAGGAAATGGGAAGGAGGACTATCCCCTTCCCTAAAGAAAAGATCAGTTTTAGAATTTTATATCTTCTAGAAGTAGACTGAGAATAATCCTGAGCTTTAAACTGTGCTGCTTCTAAACTGTAGAATCTTCCCATACATTCTCTGCTTTCTCCCTACTCTAATGCAACCACACAAGTTCCTTCTGTTTCACTTCTGAATCTTTTATTATGCAGTCATGCTATCCAAATGGATTTACTGAACTGCAGAAAACTATTAAAGCCATCAGAGCCCTGTACAGTAGGTGATTGTGGCTGTGCGTGTTCTGCAGGGGAAGAAGTTCCCTTTCGGTACAACGAGAACACCACCAGCGTGCGGGTGACGCAGCGCCTGGACCGGGAGGAGAGGGAGAGATACGAGCTCATTGCCAAGTGCACCGTCAGAGAGGGGCTCAGGGAAATGCAGGTGGAGGTGCCTTTCCTGGTGAATGTGTTAGATGAAGATGACTCTCCTCCCTTCCTTCCCAATGGCACTGATACTGCAGATGCTGTCGTGGAGTTCAACAGGAAAGAGGTAATGTTGGTAATGTTCTCCTTTACGTAGTCCCTGGAAGTACGGGCACAGCAGTGGGAGGCAGGACTCCTGGGAAGCATTGTGTTCTGCCTGGATAATGGATCTTGGCAACAAGCCTATCACCATACTATGCTCTGTAGAGCTATCATTGTAAAATGCTGTTTGTAGGATTCCTTTGCCCCAAATTATGTCTTGCTCAGATCCTAAAGAAGGAGGAGTTTGGGTTAGTGATTAAAGACTGTGAAGAAATTTGAGCAGTTTCCAAGGTCAGAATGGACAATTGAGTCTGTGGTCAGGATCGCTCTGGGTCTCTCCATACTGTGCTCTGCTCTGTTTGTTATGGGGTTGCTTCCCTCAGGGGATTAAAATGGTTTATTAGAGCAAGTGTTATGTGCATGCCTGTCCCATACATGCAAATCTGTGTAATGTATCAGGACTATGTTCAGAACATTTATTAGGATGCTGTAGAAGTAGTGGTTGACTTCTACAGACAAACCACTGCACCTATGGAGTTAATGGCGAGCTCCAGAATCTTGTTTTAATGGTTTTAATTTTTCCCTTGCTGTGCCAAGCTGATCTTTCAAGAGGTCTGAATCCCTGGGTGTCCTTGGTGCCCCTGTACACACACAGCCCTTGCTTCAGTAGAGACGTACACATGTGGGCTCTTGGGCTCTTAGAGGAGCAATGACCCTTTTTAAGTTAATGTGAATAGAGAAGACTTCTTGTGGGGGGGCATAAACAATGTGTGTTTCATGAGAGAACTTCTGTTTCCTAACAGCAAGATCTCTTGGTAGTCAATTTTCCCTTCAAAGTACATTTTGATCGTATTTGTGTCTGGAAGGGAGAAGACTGATTTTAGGAGTTTGCTGCCATCTCCTGACTAGAACAAGTCTTGACAAGACACTTATGAATACATTTGCCTGGGTTTCAGTGAAAGTTGTAAGGTCTTGTTTGACCAGTATTTCAATCTCCAGAACGGTTACTAGAAGAAGACAGCTTCAGGTCCTTCAGCAGTGCCATTTATTGTTTCCTACCAGGGCACTGTTCTTTCCACGCTGACTGTGTACGATGCAGACACCACACCTATTTATCCCCTTGAAAGCAGCAGAAAGAAATACACAGGAACCATCATTACTGACGATCCCTGGATAAGTGAAACATTTCGTGTAGAGCACATCTTTGATGAAATCCATTTCAGCCCAAATGGCAGCCAAGTGAGGGGAACTCGGCACGAGTACAGTAAGGACTCTTTCTTCAAATAAAGGACAAGTTGCTTTTTAATAGATGACCAATTATTCTTGAATTTTTCTGAGCATTTTGTAAGTATTGAGCCAAATAAAGCTGAGAAATGTCATGTAAATAAAACACCGAGTTTTAAATATGTACTGAAAAAATGGAGCTTGTGCATCTCTGCAGTAGGGAGTGTATGGAATGACGGTGTATAAACTGATAAGCAAGAGGTTTTGATTGTAGGATTCTTGGCTTGTTGGTGGAAGGGAAGAAGGCCTCCCAAACATCTTGAATGACAGAGAGCTTAAGAACATATTTCATATTTAAGTTGCCTTCTGTTTCCTATTAGGAAACTTGGATGTGTATAATTAAATTTGGTGCATCTATTTTTGTTGGGCTTGCAGTATTAAAAGATGCATTTGCAGATAATGTGGGATGCTAATAGATGAATCTTTTCCTTCACAGAACTGGTACTGAATAAAAGCATTTCAGTCACAGAGCATCGTTCCTTCCAGCTGGATGTTTTGGTGAATGACACAGAATTCCATGGCCCAGAAAGATCGGTGATGCTCCATTTCAATGTCTCCATCCTCCCTGTCAGCATTCAGTTTTCAAACATAACTTACCAGTTCACGGTGAACAGAAATGCTGAACGTTTTGCACAAGTAAGAACCATGTTAATTATGCATCCCCTTTCTGATGGAGCTTACGAGCTGGATCACTGGGCCAGATGTGTTGCAGCCCTTGTTGGTTTTAACTGTTTTAAGCAGAATCACTGAAAAATGTGTTATCATTGTGATTGTTGCTGGATGTAGGAGGTAGCAGGTAGGCTGGGCACTACCTCTCCCACCATGTAGTAACAGGAGGAGCCACACATGGAAGTACTGATGGAGAGAAATAACATGTTGTGGACAGGAGGACTTGCAACCATGAGTGGCTTAGGCATGAATAACTGCAACAATGTCAAGGGCAAACCAAAGGCATTTGTCCAGCTATTGGAGTCTCAGTATATTAATAGCTTTTCTTTAGGTAATGGCTAGTTAGTAATTCATGTGTTTCCTAATTTAACCTTGTTTTAGCTTAATCACCCCCATTGCCATTAATAATGATTTCCAGAGACACTTTCTAGCAGGCTGACATTAGTCAGGTGAAAATTACAATGTAATTCCTATGAAACATGTACATTAATAAGGCACTAGTTCAATGCAATTAATATTATGAAAGTGAATATTAAAAACATCAGTGATGAACCCTTTTGTGTCTGGAAGGGTTGGAAAGCGTGCCTTGTAAGTATTGTAGCAGAGAGGAGGACTGAGATTAAAATATGGTCATCCCAATTGCAGAAAAAACCAATTCATTAGAAGAATTTTAAGGAAGAATTAAGTTTTATTAATCTTTGAGCCTCTGGCTAATTTTAAAAAGAACGAAAAAGGGAAGTTAGATGTATTGCATGTTATTATATCTAATCTGGTGAAATGCGTTGTCCATAGTCTGCACTGAATATCCTAAATAAGAGAAAGGTACCAAGTGTGCTCATGTGGGTGCCTCACTACAAAAGCTACTCCTTTATGATATTTCATGATGCCTTGTGGCTGCAGTTTTTCAGTTTGCAGTTGGTTAGAAACTTCAGAGGATAGTCTGTTCTTTTTGTGCAGATCAAATTATTTCTGATGTTAGGTTTGAGGCTTTTGTAGCACCAGGCTGTGAAAGCTTTACCCTTGCCTGTTGCCTGGAGATGGGATGAAACCTGGGTTTCCCCCTAAAAGAAAAAATAACACAGGTATGTAAGATACTCAAGGTCTAACTCTTGCATCCAGAACTCTTGTGTCTGTGTCGCAACATGTCTGCAGTTGAAACAAATGTGGACACTTACCTGTTAGGTGTGTATGAATTTAGATTAATGAATTGGTTGGGTTGTTTTCTGTATGCATGTTTTTTATATATAGGTGTATGCATACAATATTATTGTGAATGAATGAGTTCCAGATTAAATTTGGACAACCATGGTTATCTATGCATATCCTAGATGACTTGAACACTTCAATTTTAAAATCTGAGAGTATGTGAATTTTTTTTAGTTTTAGGGTGCAAAGCAAAAAAGCCACTTGAATTTTAAAGCTACTGATGTGGAATATTGTCATGAGAGTCAAACATCTGAAAAGGAATTTTAGGATCTTTGAAAACACTGTCATTTTGCACTAATTGTGCATTTTCACTGGGTGGCAGTAGTAGCAGGAAAAACTGTTCCTGGCAAGAGCTCCAAGTTTCTGGGAGGAGATCTTTTTCTTTGTGCTGCCTAAACACAAATTCACAAAGAGATTTTGTTCTGATTCCTGAGCAGCGAAGTGCAAAACTCATCCTGGCTCTGGAGGTGGTGTTCTCAGTTAGTTCAAGTGTCATCCACTTACTTGTGAAACTGGATTTGAATTTACAGTATGCTCAGCTTGGAGCACAAGTCAGTGTAAGCAGCTTAGTCCCCAGCACTTCACATTATTAAGGTTGGCTGCATAATTGGCCTTGATGTGCCAGAGTAGTCAGGGAAAGTACTGGGCCAAATCAATATGAAGGCTGAACTGTCTCCTGCCCTAAGGAAAACACAGGAGCGTGAAGAAATTATTAACTGCTGGGCTGATGCCATTTGTCTATTTGAGCAGCTAAATGAATTGAATAACAGAAGCATGGCCTGACAGTGCAGGCTTGCCCAGTGGCATTTAACTTATCAAAGGACTTAAAGCTCTATTGACATTTACTGAGACAAATGATGAATAACATTGGCTGAGATTTTTAGAGAGGTTATATGTCCAAATGTTCCTGGAATTCAGTGAAGAGGAACAGTATCATTATCCAGACTTTATTAAACATTGGAACTTGAAAGATGGATCTTTCTGTTCTTATTTCTAATAATGGTATATCTGTGTTAACTATTGAGAGTCTTGCAAATTTGTAGGTTCCTCCCCTGTGAGCTGATGTTAAACCTGACTACCCTTTACCCTGATTACTTGTTTTTTCACCCTCATGAGAAGGGGGAAGTAGCTGTTTTTATCTTTTTCTTCTGGAGTTGTGTTTTGCTGCGCCTGAGAGCTGAGCTGGCTCCAGAACTTGTGGAGCAGAGCAAAGTTACGAGGTTGGGCTTTCCTCAGCGGAATTAGGCAAAAAGAGAATGTCTGTTTTTCTCATAGAAATTTCTTGAGGGAGGCCTTTGTAGCTTCTTCTCTAATTATATGGAGAAAGCAAAACTGGCCAATGTGCTCTTCTAAGGAATAAACTGGCTGATCTGCTCTTCAGATTTTATGGGGTATCTGAATTTACAGGGTCTTCTCCAACCCCACTGAAGGAAATTGCTTGTGATGAAAAAGGCGCCTGGAAAGAGCAGTTATGACAGAGTAGGCAGAAAGGGCAGTTCAGGGTGGTCTGTGCAAAGGTTAATGCCAGGATCATCACTGTGTTCTCCTCCTCCAAGGAGCACCATCTGAGCAGTAGCAGAGCACTGCCAGTTGCAGCGCGGCACCAAAGCTGCGCTGACGTGCTTCTGGAAGGGACGTGTCTAGACCTTGTGTCTAGACAGAGTTTATGAACAGTGGAAATCTTGTCTTCTTCTTCTTCTTGCCAGTCCCAGCATGTTGTGCAGAGGAGACAGCCAGAAAGAAATGCCCTTGCTTTTGATGGCTTTAATAGTCTTTCTGTGTTATCCTGCCACCTAAAATCCTGACAGAAATGGTGCCAAATGACCCATCAGTGATGTGAATGGAAATAAGTTAGATGAAGTGGGATTATCCTATAACAAAATATGCTTCTAGAACTGCAAAGGCTTCTTCTCTGACTTTAAATAGTCCAGGTTCATGGGAAGAGGTCTTAGTACACAAAAACGTCTTTGTTTTATAACATTCCTTAGTCAGAATGCTGGAACCAAGATGTAGAGATATGCTTTTACCAGCAGTGGTGTTTCTTGAAAACATTTCTTAACTGCAGCATTTGAAAGTAATCCATCACCAAGTTCCTTTCAATAACACCCCACCCTTCACATTGTGGTTTTCCCTGCAAAGAAAGCCAATGCCTCTGGGCCTGATCAAAATCCCACTCTTGTAAATGGAAAAACCAAAGTGAGCCTTGGATCAGTTCCTGTAGGAGCTGGACAGGACATGGGGCTTTACATTCCTGTGCTTCTTAGATGATGTGTTTTAGACTGAGTGTTCTAGCCTAGATACTCTGGCACACAGGAGTTCAAATGTGGCAAACCATCATATTTTCGTTTTTAGATTAAAATGTTTTAAAATTGCAAATGGGAAACAATGACGTTCTTATTCCTTTTAAGGCCTTCAGAGAGCTCTTCTGACCAGAAACTTTTTGACTGTAATATTACAAAAATTATGTAATAGCAATTTCTATGTTATTTGAAGAGTGTCTCAGCTTTGTTCATGCTGAGCTCTTTGATTTTTCAACGATGACAAAAGTTTTTTCAATGGTCAGCCTGAGACAGAACAGAGATTGAACTCAGAATTTCCCATGTCTCAGGGTCTTGTTCCCACTGAACATTGCTGCCCATTAGCAGTAGGCACCAAATACCACTGAGTCTGTGTCAAGGCTTTTTGCATTTTCACTGCTCGTCTGAAGACAACAGTTAATGCTTTAAGTCTCAATTTACTGAGAATAAATCACATTTAAAGCATTTACATACTGCATTTGTAGGAAAATAACTAATTTAGAAACCCCAAATAAACACTGAATTTGGCAAGTCATAGTATGCTCCATTTCCTTTCAGATATTTTTAAGAAGCACTAAGTATTTTTTGTGTACAGTTTTGTTCCTGTCTGTGATTTCTTTGTTGGTGTTTGAGCTTAGGTAGGAAAGATCTGCATTGAAAACTGCATGAAATTCCGTGGTGTAAACATCACCTACAAGTTGCTGTCCCCCAACTCGAGCTGCAATCCTGTCAGCATTCTGCAAGGCCGAGAGGACAAATTTGGGAGCCTCTATGTGAATGAGCCCTCTGTGCTGCGCAGACCTGAGTGCAAAGAAATACAGTACACAGTGCAAGCTACTGACAAGCAGAGCCGGAAGCACACCAAAACCCTCCTCACTGTTGTCCTGGAAGGGACTCGTAAGTACCCCTGTCGAACTATTGATTTATTAGCAAGTGTTACTGGTGTGAGGTGATGCAGTGGCAGGGTGATCTGTAAAATGACGGCATTAACTATAAAACCGAGTCTTAGCTGCAAGATAATGGATCACAGAGTTTGGATTTTGAATTTTGATTCGTGCCTTCCTGTAGTAGCTGTTTGTTTGAAGAACTAACGTACAGAAAGGTGAGATATTTTATGCAATTCATAATGTTCATGATGATTAAGAAGAATCTTTAGAGTGTGTGTGTGACCTTTATTTTGTATTTCACATATTCATGTGGAAGAAGAAAAAGGATCCATAGGGGTATGTGTGTGTTTATCTATATATTTTAAGAAAGAACTATATGGCCTAAGTATGTTTGTTCACTGATTTTTCTCCTCCCTTCTCTCTACAATTTTTTAATAGTTTTCTTAGTATTCATGTAGCAATCACATTGAATTCAAGTTCTTAAGGGCAGTCTGATGACCCACCCTTACGGGGAAGGAAGTTAAAAATATCCTGTAACACCCACAGAGGAGGATTTCACTGGAAACATACTCATTTCTCTGCAAACTATATTCACTTTATGCAAAACTGTACAATTGTACCTGATCAACACCTCTGTTACATTTATCAGTTCAGAACTCCTGTGAGAAGAGCACATGGTTTGAAGCAAAAGAAACAAAAACATGCAGTGGATTTTTCCTTTTGTAAGCCTCATATTGTCTGAAAACACACATTTCTAGCTGGTGCTCTTTGGGTTACTACTGTGTTAGCCCAAGAACTAAGTATTTCCCCCTAATTAAACATTCTATATGAAGCTGTAGGTGTTTGTGCTCTCCATTCTTCTGTTATCAATATGTTTGCATATATCTGTAGTTCTAGGCAGTGACAGTGTGCTGTCAAGCAGACATAACCATGCCTTCATGATCTTGCTGTTCATCTTTTATTTCACAGAGAGGGAGCACCTGGGCTTTTCTTTAATTGTTCTCTAAGTTTACTGATAATTGGGTCAGTCAGTTTTCAGTCTTTCACTGCTTTGTTCATCTGTCTTTCCTTCCTATCTATCCCTAAAACCAGATTTCCTCTTCTGAGCTGACCTGCTTGTGTGCTCATTTCCCTTGTCCTGAATTTTTCCCAACAGTTTTAAAAAAAGAAGAGGACTGTCCTGACTCTTGTGCTATAAGTAAGCACCGTGCTGAATGTGAAGAGTGTGGTGGCCTGGGAGTGCTAACAGGAAGATGCCAGTGGAGACAGGGAAGTGGGAAAGGTACATTTATGTTGTGTGAAGTCAAACTTCTGTTTGGTTGTAATTGTGCCTTTGAGTTCCATAGATACAAACTGAATTATTCTGGCTGGAAAATATGGTATGGTGAACTACACAGAAGCTGGGGCTAAAAAAAATAATCATAATACCCATATGAAGTATGCACTAAAAAGGAAAATGAGGTGAAGTTGGAAGGGCCATTCTTCATCCTGTCCTTGGTGATGCTGAACATGATACATAAACCAGCAGGAAGTGAACTGAGCTTGCAGCAGTGTGGCTGGAGCAGGTGCACCCAGCAGACAGTGAACACAAAGCAGTGTCTTTTTCTGTGCTCTGGAGCACAGATCTGACTGGTGACAGCGCTCGACTCTTCCAGAACAACGATTCTGTATCAGTGCTTGATCCCTTCAAACTGCACAAGTGTCATACATTCTCTACAACCACTTGTAACCCTCTTATTCAAGTGGGTGAAATTGTGTAGAGAAATCCTCAGATGTGAAAACTGCTCTTCAGTCTCAGAGTGGTCAGCCAGCTCTTTCTCAAGCTGTATTCACAGTAACTGCAAGTGACATGACCAGAGGGCTGTGAAAAGCAGAAAAGATAGCAAAAAATGGTTTCTTCCATTTGTTGTCTTGCCTGTTACTTTAGCAGGTGCTTGCAGTCATAGATGTTCATTTTAAAGCACCATAACCTGTGGTTTGGAGTGTTAGTGTGCCCTGAGAAGATACAATGAACTTTCCTTTCTTGTGGTATTAGTGCAGCTGTTTCTCTGTTAACAGGGATCACCACAAACTACTCCACGTGCACCCCGAGCATCAAGACTTGTCCAGATGGAATCTGTGATGTGGTGGAGGGCAGAGACCCGGCTGTGTGTCCCCAAGACTGCACAAGTAGGGAACGTTTTAGGATGGGCTTTTCTGTTACACCTCTGATCGCTTCTCAAATGTCACTTGGCCTAGTGCAGATACTTTTACAAGCTCAACATCTCTGCAGTGTCACACTTGTATTTGAATCATACAGTTGAGTTAAGGTTATGGGAATTAATCTTGACCTTTTTTGAGCCAGGCAGGTGACACCATTGGCTGACTGTTGGAGGGATAAGGTATTCTCAGCAGTTCCCATTCTGCTGCCTGTTCCTTCACAAGTGGTGATTTTCAGCAGAGGTACTTGCTGAAGAGGTTCAGGTTCTAGGCACGTTAGTGCCCCACTTCCTAGCTCACGTACAATATGAGAGGAACCAGCCTATTTGAGCTCCTGCGTAAATAAGTGAGAAGAAACAAATTTCTGTTTAAAATCAATGTGTATACAAAAGATCATCTGGGGAAATGTAGCTGCCCTTTTTTGACAGGTGGCATTCAGAATGATCCAATGCCTTACCTATTTGAAGATTCAGGCAGATACTCATATAAGCAGAATTTATGAAGGAAGAATTTAAATGTGTTTATGTTGGATCTTTTTACTTGACCATATATTTCTACACTCTACTCATATACCTGTGAATACCTGCAAGCTCACAACTCACTCTGAAGATACACAGGGTAGAAAAAACTGTGTAATTCTCTTGAGCAATTTCCATCTTTTGAGAGATGATAATTTTTAAGTGGATCTTTTTATCTGACAGTCTAATTCAGGAATAAAGTCACATGTTTCTTGAATGCTGCTTCTGACTCTGACATCATATACTTCAAGTTGAGATTTTAAAATGGAGTCTTAGAGGAACTAGCATTTTCTTAAAGCCTGGAACTTAATGTTCTTCTATGAAATTAATTACTAAAGAGGCTTCTTAGTATTTCTTACATGCAAGAATGGACTGTGTATTGTAAATTAGTGTTATCAGAAAGATAATTATTTCATCAGAGTGTATAAAAACAACCCTTTAAGTGGGAGAAATGCTTGAAGGAAATGCAAGTAACTTCTCTAATCATCTGAACAGAATTCTTTATTGGTAATAGTTGCAATAATTTGTCATTTTGAAAGTGGAAATATTTGTGCCAGGGGCTGCAGTACTAAAATATATACAACATATGCATCATCAAATGTTTTGCTCAAAAGAATTATTGTCTTTCTGGATAATAAGCAGGCGAGTAAGACAAGTTTTCAGGATGTTATGCAAGCCCTTTTAACACCTAAGCTGAATAATTGTGTACATGACTTGACACAATTGAGAACCTGGGCTGATGCCCGAAAGCAGTATACTTGCAGACAAAAAAATGAGTGTGTTCTGGGAGCTCAGAGCTGCAGGAGTACCATTTTATCAGCTTTACTGGCAGGGGACATTTCTTTGGAAATGGCAAACAATAAATAGGCCAAGATGTGTTAAGACCAAGGATATTCTTTAGGTTGTGAAAATACTTATTTCTGTAATTCATTTGTCATTATGATGGCTATGTCCTTGAGTCCCAAAAATGCTTTCTCACAGTAACACTATGAATATTACATTCAAGGGCACTCAGCTGAAGCAGCTGGTGCTGTGGCTGTGCCTATCACTTAGAGGCAACCTAATTGCATTCTTAGCAAGAAACTTTCATGTAGTAAGCAACTGCTCAAGAACAGGTTAGGTAGGACTGGCTCATTCCCTGCTTCCATCTACTTCCAGGTTTTCAAACATAGGCAGATACAGATAAATGCATACAATTTCTGTGGCAAATGGAAACTTTATTTCATCACCTCTTCCTGTTGGAGGAAGTTGGCTGGAGAGAGGCAGGGAGGATAATGAGTAATTTTTGGGAACACCAGTGATTTTAAGTATCAGCTCAGAGGGCGGTGACTCAGCAGTCTCTCTTCCAAAATTAACCTGAGCTGCCTGTAAAATGCTCTTTGTGATAAAGGCTGTTTAGCGATAAAAATGTCACTGCTAATCGTCATTTTTATAACATATACAGAAAAAAATTATTTACTTGGAAATGCAGTTGCTGTTACTCTGCATGAAGAACTACTTGAAATCAAGAGTACGAGTTTCTGCAGTTCTTTTACTAATATTAAATAATGCATTTTTAGATAGTGCAGTTCATTTTTTTATCGCTTGCACTAGGCGTTTACTCTTAGTGCTTTGACTAGACTGTCCTGTGGCATTTTGTAGAGGTGATTGGTTAAGTGTTATCTCCATGTGACGATGGAACTAATGATACCTAGAACAGTAGGCTGACTTTTCCAAGGTGTGGGGAAATCAGCATCAGAAGCAGGAACAGAACTCAGTAACAGCTAATGAGGACTAATGTTTAAACAATACAAGGTCCTCCCATTTCAGGATCTCAGAAATTTCAGAATTTATTGTCTTCCATCTCCCTCAGGAGCTCCTGTCATTATCCCTGCACTGTGCTCCCTGGTTCAATTTCAGATTCATACTGGGGTAAACCCATGGAAAACTGAGTCTTTTCTTTTCCCTTTACCTACATGTAAGAATCTTAGCCTGTTGTCTGTATTTGATTAGGTGGAAACATTATTGGTGGCCATGGGAAAGGCATTGGAAATCTTGGAATTAAGTCAGGACATGGGATTTGTTACTGCTTCCCAAGACAGAATTGTTATTGTGAGAAAGATGATATCAAAGGTAAGTCTAGCTGCTGTTCTGGTAGTAATCTTTTTCTCTGTATACATCATGTGTACAAATAGAACTGTCTGCACTTGTGGCCATGTTAATAAGCCATATCTTTGGTCAGAGACTGCTAATACAAAACTAGTGAGGAGCTGGCACCTTGACATCCACTATGGAGCCTGAAAATTTCCAGAATGTGTTATTTATAGCCATGGCTAAGGATTCATTTTTATTCTTTACTACTTGACAAACAAGTCGGTCATCCTTTGATTTGCAGCAGCATTTGCATTTCAGTGAGGTTTACCTGATATTTGTAGAAGCAGCTAGGAGAATTAGAATAATTATTTCTATTACTTTCAAGTAATTCCAGCTTCCTGATAATTTCTGAAAAATCTCAGCTTCAAAATGTTAGAGATAACCATCACCCATGGTGTCAGGAGGAGGAGTGCATTATTTTTTTCCTTGACCTTTCTGTGCAGTTCTTTGAAACAGATAATGGATATTTAAAATCTTTTGTATTTTGGCTAATAATAAACATAGAATGAAATAGTTAGCATCTTTAAAACTGAATTATTATCGAGAAGTAAGAGGCCACAAGGAAAGTTCTAAGAAGCTCTTTTTGGTCTACAGAGCAACTGTGTGATGACGTGTGCAAAACAGTGATCACAGGGGCAGTGGTGCTGTGCTTTGTCATCTCCGTGCTGGTTTCTTTCTACTGCATCCACCGCTACCACAAGAACTCCCCGAAGGCGCCCATCGCCTCCGCCGAGATGACGTTCCGGCGCCCCGCGCAGTCCTACCCCATCAGCTACTCCTCCAGCAACGTCCGCCGCCCTTCCCTGGACTCCATGGAGAACCAGGTGGCTGTGGACACCTTCAAAATACCAGTAAGCCTGATGCTGCTTGGCATGCTCTCTTTTGGTGTCGGCCTTGTTTGTGCATGCAGATGTTGTTACAGGAATGCAGTCCATTCATGGAAGCACCCATTACCTTCAAATAGCAGCACTGGAAATCACATGCACTGAAGGTACTTCGTGAGTAATTGGATGAACATTTTAATTTGCTCTATAAGGCCAGTATGTTCTCTCCTTTTTTATTATGCTTTAATACATTGTAACATTTTAGGTTAATTTAAGCCAATGATTTTTACTGATGTAACTGCATCTGACAGTACTGTGGTTTTACTTTTAACACTGTCCAGTTAAGCACTAGCAATCAGCAGGTTTTTACTCTCTGTGATGTGCCAAAGTACTACAACAAGGCTAAGTTTCAAACATTACAAAAAATCCCTCCTGAGATCTCTTCCTGATTTCTGATACACACATTGTAGATATCAGTTGGTGTGGGAGTTTTACCCACATGTAAGGACTTCTGCACAGTCATGCTGTCAAACCTTTATTTTTTCCTGCTTTGGATTACACACTACCCAGGATTTCTGTGAGATGCGGTGTTTTCATGAGCCAGCATGGTGGAGAAACACTGCTGCTTTATATGGCGGCATCAGATCTATGTGAGTGTTAGGTAGTGAAGTTTTCACAAACCTTGTGCTCTATTTGCTTTAGTTTCTTGTCTGGTTTGTACATCTGTCATAATTTTACAACCTTAAGGCTTATTAGCGCTACTTTTATAAGAGGATGATTGTTGTCTCTGATCAATTCTTAAGGGAAAACCTTATTCTGTGAGTAAAACTTCTCCATGAAAGTTACATATTCATAGTTATTCTGAACACAAGGATTTATCCTGTATCACTTCATTTTTCATTTGTACCCAATTTCCCAGACCTGTAAATACAATCAATTATTCACAGACTGACTACCTGTATAGCCTCTTTTGAAGGTTTTCAGGTACGGGAAAATACATTTGCAAAATACCTTGATACCCAGAAGCTTTTATAAGAACTCACTGATAAAAAGAGCAACCAAAGACTGCACACTGAAGTGCACCTATTCCCTAGCAAGAGCCACTCCTTTCCTTGCTTCATCTCACAGGGTTTCTTTTCTCTCCTGCAGGAAGATCCAAAGTGGGAATTCCCTCGGAAGAACCTAGTTCTGGGCAAGACTCTTGGAGAAGGAGAATTTGGAAAGGTCGTCAAGGCGACAGCGTTCCGACTTAAGGGAAGGGCCGGCTATACCACTGTGGCAGTGAAAATGCTGAAAGGTAACTTCCCACTGGGGCTTTTGAAATAATCTGCAAACTATTTGTGGTAACCTCTGTATAGATTTGAAGAGGGGCTTGTGTGAAAGCAAAAGGTCGGCTGAAAACCCAACAGTGCCGCAGCCTCTCTTTCTTCCAGCATTCTGATGCATTCTGACAGTCACAATCTGCAGATTTGTGACTTTAGCAGTTAGCATCACATTGATCCAAGTAAGAAATTCTAAATCGTGATGTGTAAGGAGCCTCTGTCTTAACATAGCAAATATATTCAATTCTGTTTGGCGTTGATGGGAATATTGCAAGGGTTTGTTAAAGCTCTCTGAGTCTTTTCCTCTATCCAGTTTCCTTGGACAAAACTTTTTAAATAAATCATGTGATAATCATATGTGGAGACAGAACAAACCTGTTAAAACTTACTCTCCTGATTGAGGATTCTGTCTAGTTTTATACTTTCTGATCTGCTTTTCAATCACTAGGAGCTCTGTCAAAATGGCTTGAATAACCCAGTGCTGTCTCCTGCTGCCTTCAGTTTACCCTAAGAATTTAAACCTGCAGGGAACAAAGTATGCCTAGATAATGTTAAGCTGATAATAGGAGACCTTGCACTGAACCATTCACTGCTGCTTACAAGTAAAAGCATGTCATTTCAGGGAAATGTTATTCTTATTACCATTTCTGTAATGGTAACATTACAGAAATGGTAATGAGAAGAATAACATTTCTCATTACATTTGCTCCTCCTTGAGAGGAAAGATGCTGCATATCTCACCCCTTTACCTAAGAAGTAAATGCATTATGCAGTGCATGCCTTCATTGCAAGAGGTGCAGGTCACATGGAGGAAGTTTAGGAACTAAGATTTTTCAGAAGTGAAGATTTTTTAACTATTACTTGTAATACTCAAGTAATGACCTAGATTGTATTACGTAGTCAACACAATAGTCATTATTTCATCTCATGTTTATTTGTGCACTTAGTGACACTGCTTTTTCTAGGACATTTTCATCAACATGTGACTCAGTTCAGATTCTAAGACATAGTGGTAAAAATGTTGCTTCTACTTGCAGATGGTTTGACATTCAGTTTTCCCTATCTATTATGAAGGACAGAATAGACTAAATTGACAATGTGAAGGAGTAAACCTTTATTTTAAGCGCCTTATTTTAATAAATTGATCTGACATTTACAGTAATACTTCAAGCTCTAATGAATCCCTCTGTAATGTAAATTAAATTGCAGATAGTCTCCTGAAATTCCGTTTTCCAGCTTGACTGTGGAGAGCATCTGTCATTCTGCAAATATTTATGTGCTATTATTGGCTTAACTTTACTGTTAGCTAACTTTACATGACAACTGAGGCATAAGGACCAGTGCATTAGCTTCAGTGGCCTCTGCAGTGCTGCCAGGAAGGACAAAGGGCAGTTAGTTTGGATCAGGCCAGCGCCACCCATACTTTCCCTGTACCAGATGCAGAGCAGGTCATTTGTCCAAGTGTTTGGGACTGTTAGACACTGAGTGATCTTTAAAGGGCAGTGCTAGGCACACCAGAATGTTATTGCCTCTTATTGCATGAAAGAGATCTCCTGCCTCGGCTGGGTAGATGGGCACAATCTGGGTAAGAACAGACCAGGGCAGGACTCTCCCTTCTCTGACAGCTTGGTGCTAGGTACTGTGGAGGGAACAGGGAGCAATGGCCTGAGCCAAAATAGTCTTGGAGCTGTGGATGGAGGTTTAAAGGAACAGATGGGTAATTTTTTTTCAGCCCATTATTACCACTTTTCTCATATTAACTAAATTTGACCTCCTACCTGATATGAATGCCCTCATTACAATAAAATTAAAGGGGAAAACACCAACCAATACATAAATACAAATTATTCAGTTTGTTAAAATGAGTGGCCTAAAGCCGCTGATGGAGCTAAGTGTCTCCATCTGACGTTAGTTTTTTTGGGTAGACAAACAGGTATGGTACATGGTCAGCTTTGCTTTGTTCTGTTTGTTCACGTTACATAGCTCCAGAACTACAAAAATAGGACTTTTCTTACAGGCATTAAGTTGACATTCTTGATTTTTGTTTTACATAAATATGTGCTTTTTGTAGTCTTTATCATTAGTGAGAGACCAGCTGATACTGTTCTCCCTGCAGTAGAAGATTCTCTATTCTGAGTGCAGATTCTGACAAGATAATACAAGGCAGATACAAACGTGTAGTTCTGATACAAACATAACAGTAGAGCAGAATAACTGTTTTTATAAGGAGGCCAAACTGGTCACACTTGAATAGGCAAATAAATCCTTTGGCGCTCACAGCCTTTATGAAAAAAGCACACAGTACAGTACCAAAGAGCAGAAGCCAAACTTGTTTTTATTATCCTTAAATCAGGATGAGATGAACACATCCTTGTCAATGCCCAGTAATGACATTGGAGAAACTACCCAGACTGGTTCTGTGTGTCAGAGAGATTAAGGATGAGGAAGAAGAAGGTTTTTCTCTGACCTATAGTGTCTTTATGACTAGGGATCTCCTTCAAGCCCCAGTGCACTCAAAGAGGAAGCTTGTCAGTCTGAAGAATCCTGCAAAAAGGCAAAGCACTTGAAAGGCTAAGAAAGCCTGTTGGGACCATATGTTGCCACATGATTTTCACTGACATCAGTGAAGTCTGCATACATGTCCCACAGTGAAATCAGTTTGTACTGTACATTTAGCTTCTGAACTCTAAATCTGGATGTATGCTACAAGAGTAAGCCAGTAGATTAGTGGATTTTAACTCTGTTGGAAAATGTATTTAGGAGAAGGAGTGAGCGAGTCTATTTTTGTTTGATCAGCATGAGAGCTTGGCTTTCATATGCTTCTGAAGCTTTTATTGCACTGATTCACCCTAAATAAGTTGCTTTAGAACACCAGAAAAGGTCTGTAATAATTTCATGGCATCTTTAAGACATTACAGACTCTGCTCCTGATTCCTGCCTGGCCTCCTTGTTCTGCAGTCATTAGTATCAGGGCAGAGCAGGCTGCTACCAAGCCAGAGCAGCAGCAGTCACATTCACTTGGTTCTGATGTGAATGGCTGCAGGACACCAGAGATGGGAAAATTTCTCCTCTGTGTGGAGGAACGGAGTTTTCCAACCTCTTGCTAACTCTGGGACAGATGGCAGATCTCATATTTCAGTCTTTACATAGAGAACTCTTGAGTGATGCTTTCCTAACCAAAACTGTGTGTTTGGTCACTTTCTGCAGAAAATGCTTCCCAGAGTGAGCTGCGAGATCTCCTGTCAGAGTTCAACCTTCTGAAACAAGTCAGCCATCCTCATGTCATCAAACTTTATGGAGCCTGCAGTCAAGATGGTAAATACTAAAAGCTTGTTACTAAGATGAAACCATTCAGAAAGGAAATGAAATGCAGTTTGTTGGTGGATTTCAACCACTGCTTAATAATTGCTGATCATCCTTTAGATTTGCTGTTGGGTGAAAAAAACCCTAAAAAATTAAAAAACATTATTAAAAATCTTAAATTATATTAAATTAACACAGTATTAAAAATATTAAAAAGCAATACTTGAAAGAAAAGGGAAATACTAATTCAGTGTAACTAAGCATTCTTCCTGGGGTTTTCCTCAATGCACATTTTGATTCTGAAGCTATTTTAAATTAACAAGTCTCCTACAAATTCTCTTCCAATCAATATATTTTTATATTATGTTAATAAGCAGTGTTTTCAAATATGAGTTATATTTCAAGTTTAATTGAGTTTTCATTATTGTTGTTATTATTTATACTAAAGCAATGTAAATAGACAACTACAGCCATAAATAGATGAAGGTAGCTGGATAGTTAGGTTGATATTCAGTTTTCTTCCACTGTCTCAAAACTATTGTCCGCCTCTGGTTATGAAATGGTTTCTAAAAGCCATAGTCATCAACAAGCATGTTTCAAGGGGTAAAATCTGCAGACACATGTATTATGAATTGCCAGTGAGGCAAATTGTGTTGTGCATAGGAATTGCTCATTTTAAATGAGGGGGCATGGCAACATTCTCTTCCTTTTGCATCTGCAGTTGTGCAGCCTAAAATCACAGCATGGATTCTGCAGCCTTGGGCAAAGGCCTGCCTTCTTTGCCCACCCAGTTCTGTTGCAAATGTCACTTTTTAGTTGTAGACAGAGAATGTAATTCAGGAGTGAGTCATCTCTGAGTCTTAGTAAGGTAATGAGCCAGTGGGGCTGGTTAGTTTCTTTTTTTCTTTCAGTACAATGTATTTTTCATCCCAAAGGAAGTGAAATGTTACTGAGTCACAGGCCTTTAATAAATATCAAGTTAATTCATTAGTGTATGAGGTAGGAGGGCTTTGATACAGCACAGAAATGTATTTATCATTAGGTAGGTATTACTGAGTAGGTATTATTCATGTGGGTAATGGGGAGGAGAAATTAATGGATTGTAATGGCAGAATGTTTCGAAGTGCTATGAAAAGTCACCTTAAACATGGTGCTGGAATTAGCAGATGATTTGAGCTCAGTATCACAAGCTCAAGAAGATTAGTTTAATTTTAAAGTTTATCTAAGGCTGTTTCATAGATCTAATTTGTATGAAGGTTGTCTGGATTTTTGGTCTCAGATTATCTAGATGAGGGATTATAGGTAAGAGCCAGCATTCTGCTTTGATTTAGCCTGAAACTCATTCTCTTTGCATAGAAGATCTAAGTAAAAATAGTCTTTATTTCATGGCTGACTCAGTGCTTTTTACATAAAGGGCAGAGGTGTCTGGAGCCTCTGACAGTTCAAAACAATGTGCTGATTAGAAGAGACTTGTTTGAAAAAGACCCCTAAAATGGTTTATCTATGAATTGTTTAGTGACCTGTGTGTTTGTTTATTTCAGGCCCACTGTATTTAATTGTGGAATATGCCAAATACGGCTCCTTGCGCAGTTTCCTCAGGGAAAGCCGAAAAGTTGGCCCAAGCTACGTGGGCAGCGATGGCAACAGGAATTCCAGTTATTTGGATAACCCTGATGAGAGAGCCTTGACCATGGGAGACCTGATCTCGTTTGCATGGCAGATATCCCGAGGGATGCAGTACCTCGCAGATATGAAGGTAGGGCAGCCAGGGGTGATCTCAGCTTCTGATAGATGTGGAGCAAGCAGCTGGCTCCTCCACAAGAAGCATAAACTTTCCTGTTGTTTCCTTCCAAAAGCTTGTGCATCGGGATTTAGCGGCCAGGAACGTGTTGGTGGCAGAAGGGCGCAAAATGAAGATTTCTGATTTTGGCCTTTCACGTGATGTATATGAAGAAGATTCCTATGTAAAGAGGAGCAAGGTACAGTGTGTGTTAAAAGCAGTAGTGGAAATTATTGCCTGATCACGGAAGTTAATTTATACTGTGGGACTTGAGCATGGATGAAAAGGAGAATAGCCATTTTTATCAACCTAAGATAATTATTTTAAGGAAATAAAAATGACAATGGAGCAAAATCATGAGCTTAGCCAGTGGGATAGAATACATATATATATATATAAATATGTAAAATATGTTTCATCTTTAAGTAACTATTACCTCTTCACTCCTCATTTATCATTCCACTCCTTATTTATCCAGTTCCTCATCAAACTACATGAAAACACAAAAAAAACCCGCCGTCTTTTTTTCTTTCTCTCTTCCTATTTATAATTTAAAATATAAACTAAAAATACTGAAGAGCTGAAAAATATATAGACAATTTATATCAAGTTCCACACAACTTCCACAAGTCAGTCCTGGGCTTGACTGTGATGTTTGTGAACACAGCTTCCCACTGACTGTGTCAAATGAGCAGTGGTGGTTCAGTTCCCTCTATGGCTTAATATGAAAGAGCTGCCAGCTGGATTTTTTTGCATGTGAAAATGTTAAAATTTTATGAGAAGATTTCCATAAATACTGTGAATTTTTAGTTTAGCTTTCTCTGTTTTTAAGGGCCAGTTTGTGTGAATGTTGCATAAGTCAGAATGAGTTGTGAAGAAAAAAACAACTTCTAGAAGGCATGGTTTTATGTAAAAGGGCATTGCCATGTTCATTTAGCTATCTTCTGATGGATGTGTTTTTACAATGATTTGTACCAGTTGCTCTGTATTTTAAGAGTAAAGCATTTGCATAAAGGCAGTTTGCCAGTTTAGTTTTGTCTGGTGGGGCATGATGTGCTGAGTGGATATTTGCTCTTTACTTCTGAGACACTCATCACTGTAGTATTATTCAGAGCCTAACAAGCATCTGTCTTCTTGGATGGGAAGACAGGAGAAAGAAGAATTTGAGAAGGAAGAGGAAGTTTCAAATCCTACTGAAATACTATATATATGGATTTCATGAGAATGAGAAGTAAGGCATATGAATGCTAATCATACTGTGAAGGTTATGAAACATCTTGGAAATTTTGCATACCTAGACTTTCATGAATATTTGGGGTGGATTAGTCAGATTTTCTGAGTGAATTTCTGCCAGTGAAAAATAACAACCTGTAGATTCTAGTTAGAAACTAGCAACCAAATACGACTGTCCAGGTTCAGTTCTGAAACCAAAGGTATCTGTAACATCCAGATGCTTCTATTTATGCATCATCCCTGGTGTAAATGAGATAGTTCTTCCCCTTTAACCATCATTCCTCATCATTTTTGCATCTGCACATTTTCAGAGCTCTTTGTTAAGAGAAGAGTTGAGTGTATCTAACTTAAACTGGTGACTACCTGCAAAAAGCTACACCAGCTTATTGCACATAATTAGATTGCTGAAATGTGTAAAAGACATGAACTAGATTTCTAAAAGCACTTAAAATTCTTCTTCTCACTGTTTTTCTTATGAAATGTCAAATCATAAGTGCATTGGCAAGTGCTGTACTATGGACAGACTGTGTTTCACTATTTTGAAGATAAATACCTGCTTTTTCACTTGGAAACTTATTTTTCTGACCATTACTGCTTTTTTACCTTATAGGGTCGTATCCCTGTGAAATGGATGGCCATAGAGTCACTGTTTGATCATATCTACACAACACAAAGTGATGTGTAAGTGTAAATTCTTGAATATTTTCTAGTTTGTGTACTTGTTTATGGAGCTAGGGGAGGGAGCACAGCAAGGTGTGTAGGAGCCAAAGCCATTACTCTTGCAAAGAAACGTGAAAAAGTCTGGATGGCACCATCAACTGGCAGTGATGCCCAAGATTTTGCTGTTGAATTAAATCTGAATAAAATATCATCAAAGGTATTTATGTACATAATTCTTGTTGAAATTAGCAAGGGTTGGATCTGTTCATGTGACATGATTTGAATATATAGACTCTAGGATAGAGTTAGTAGAGTTTGCTACAGATAATGGTCATACCTGAACTTCTCTGTTCTGTTCATCCCTTGTTTGTAACACTGAGTGGCAGGTGAAGGATGGAGTGGAAGAAAGGAAGGGGAATTTAATGCCTGAGCTCTGTTCCTGTTAAAATCAATGACAGAACTCCAGTCAGCTCAGTCTGGTTTCAGTGCCAAGATACAAGCTTGTTTTCATGATTAGGGAAACAGAGACCCTGAAGGTGGATATGCTGGAATCTCCACCTGTGATGAAGAGGAGGCAAAACAACCACAGCTAAATTATCCCCATGTCTGATAAGCATGGGCCAGGCAGAAGAGTGTTTGTAGACATTTTCAATTCAGGGTCAGATACTTTTCATTTCTTTCGCTCTGGGGTGAACGATGCTTGTGACTAGTCACCAGGCAGACTCCAAAGCTAAAGATTATTTATTTAGGAGAAAAACCTCTGAAGGACTGTAAAAGCAGAAGTACATAGGCCTGATTTTCTGCTAGGTAGCATCTTGATGCCTCCTAAGTTTGCCATTACACTCAAATGGAGTGAAACGCCGATTTGGGTCATGTTGCACTTTGAGGGGAAAAACACTTTGATAGTAGCAGGATGTCAAAGCATGCACCTTTAGATTTGTACTTCTAAAATGATTACCATTCACTTTTTACTCTTCTCTCTGTAGATCAGACCAGTTTTAGTGAAATAAAATGTTTGCCTGCCTTGGCAGTTCCTTACAAAATGAAACTCCGAAGTATTTTCATTTACTTTGTATCCAATGGAGTAAGAACAGGAAAAAATAGGGATAATTCTTGGGAGAATGTCACTTTTGCTTAGGTCAATGTACAGGTTTTTCTGGGTCTCTTTTTATCCTCCTCAGAGCACCCGTTGTGCTGACTTGCCTCTCTAAAATTACTTTTCCCAAAGAATCGTTAAAATTCCTTTTAAAACTTCTAAGCATATTTTTAATTTCTTCAGTTTTGTCACTATGGTTTGGGGCCAGAACAGATTGTGTTGTCATGTAACTGCCTCTTCTTTCATTGCTGATTGATCATCTGGATCCAATAGCATTCCTCCCATTCCTTTTTCCTGATGAGTGCTATTAAGTAAGCCCAGGAGTGTGTTTGCTGCCAGTGGGATCCAGCACCATGCAGAGATTGCCCAGCTGGCATCAAGCAGGCCAGCTCAGAGCCCTGGGCAGCACAATGTGCTGGTGCTGTGTCACTTCCCTGCCTCCCAGGGCTGCCTTAGGATCTCCATGCAGAGCTGTGCTGGTTGCCCAGCTTTCCTGGGGGTGCCTCAGAGCATTATGCTATGCACCTCTGCTCCCATGCAGCGCCAGAAGGGCTCCAGGTGTCTGCTGTGTTTACACTGTGCCTTTGTCTCACTGCTGGCTCACCTCTGCTGTGTCATTGTCCATGAAATAATCCAGGAGTGCTGTACAGCAGCTCCTAAATTAGCCAGGCTCCTGCAGAGCAGAACTGACACACACACACAGAGCTGCAGAGCAAATCCTCTCCAGCACCAGGTTCCACCAGTTCCAGTTCAGCAGACTGATCAATGAAGTACTCCTTTTGCTATGTTGATTGATACTTTAGATAATTTCACTCACTGAAAATATTATCTTATGGATATTCTCTGTTGTTTGTGGTGATGCAGTTATACTTTAGGTGAACATATTACTGTACAACCATTCCAATATGCCCTTTCTTCTGATACTCTGTTTCTGTTTTCCACCCTTTTCCTTCTCAAGCTGTTCTGTATTTAGTGGTTTGCAGAGTTTAATAACAGTACTACTTGACAGCATTTACAAAAACCCCATTTTTGCTTCAGAGGTCTATGACATCAATGGAAAGCTAACCTACTATCTTCCTCTTCACATACTTTTCTTTCCTGGCTTTTTGTGATCATGGTTTTATTCTGCAATAAACATAACACAGTGGGAAATTCTTCACCTCTCATTTCTCCTCCTGTAGTACTTAATCTATATAACAGTCTGAAAGTACTGCAGCATTCTACAGCATTCTATTCTAGTATGTTCATGTACTGAACAACTTCAGTTAAGAAATTGTTCATCTGATCCCTCCTTCCATATTCTGTAAAATTCCTCCTAAGCAGAAGTGGGTTTTAGAAATAAAACCTGCCATGCTCCGAAGTTTATTTGAATTAATCATGGACAGAATTGTAACCTGATGGCAGAGCGTAATTGGCTTCAAAAATGGTATGAGGAGAAATATTAATAAAGTATATGAAAATGCTATAAATATTCATAAGCTTTCAAGAATGTGCAGAGTGATTAAAAATTAATTCAGTGAATGGCATTAAGCAGAAGAATGGCAGCATACCACTTGGGACCGTGTGAGAGTCACTTTGACTTCTCTGACAATTGGGGAAGTTTTATTGCTGTACCTTTGGGGTTACTTTTGTTCTTTAAAATGTGAGAAGTGCAGGTGGAAGGGAGTCAGACAGGAGGTGAGGTGTTTGGCTAACATTTTGAGATGGAATTTTCATAGGGAATTAGACATGGCTGTTTGGTTTGGCTGTAGGTGTCTAACACTTCCTAAAATTTTCTTAAAAATGGAATTTACAGAGAAATTGCCCAAAGCTAGCATTTTCATAAATTGTATGCAATTTTGCTTCCAGATGCATCCCATTGAGCAGTCCCAGTGTTGGCTGCTTTCCTTCCTTTCAAACATCCAGATTTTGTCAGTTGTCAGTTGAGCAGATTCAGGGTGATTTGTAGCTTCTTTGTGTCTCAGAAAGCCTTTCAGTAAGAAAAGAAAAACATTTTTGCCTCTTTTCTCCTGGCTTGCTCTCCAGAAATGGACTAATTTATCTAAATATTTCTCACCCATTATGCAAGGTCTTTTTGTTTGAGCTCAGCAGTAAAGTAGGTTTAAAAATTCACTATTTCTTCTGTTTATTTCAGAAAATTGTTTCTTCTGTGTCAAAGTTCATTTTAGGCATTTGGTATTTCCAGAGGTAATTCTTTCCTCTTCTTTCATCAACTCTAAGAAGGAAATTTAAGTCCTGAATCACTGAAATGGCCCAAGAGACCAGCTGAAATCAAAGGTGTTACTTATGATTTAAATAAACACATTGTGTTGCCTCATAGTCAAGACAGCAAACCAGTCCTGTGGTAACTATGTAAATTTAATTTAGAGTTATTTCTGAATACAAGAGCTAATTAAAGAGGTTAGACTGCTGCAGGAGCCCTGTGCAGCAGAGGAACAAGTCTTTGGTCTGGGCCACCAGAGGAAGGACTTCCTCTTTCTGCTGTCGAGAGAAGATGGATCTTCCCAGGGTATAAGTAGCTTTTGTCAGTGGATAAAAGAGGGATATCTGTTTTCTCTACTCTCTTGGTTGCTAATCTTTTCAATGCACATGGGAACAAGATGCACTGCTTGCATCTGAACAACTCGTCTGGCATGAGGTGTCTTGAATTTTGTTGGGTTCTAAAAATACTAGATTTGTTGTGTAAATGCCACACTAAGCTCCTGAAACCTACCACTCTATATAAAAGCTCATTTTGTCTTTTTCAGATGGTCATTTGGAGTTCTACTATGGGAGATTGTTACTTTAGGAGGCAATCCTTACCCAGGTATTGCTCCTGAAAGACTCTTTAACCTCCTAAAAACAGGCTATAGAATGGAGAGGCCAGAAAACTGCAGTGAAGAAATGTAAGTAACTCCTGATCTGATTAGATTCAGAAAACGTTAATAAATATACTTGAAGAAAAAGGTTTAAATAAATACCTCATAAATACTATTCTGTATTTCTTAGAGAGATAGTCAAAATATGTTGTGCTTTAAAGAATGTCATGAAATTAGTGAACAGTAAAGTGAGGGGGAAAAAACGCCCATAGAATGCCTACAGCTATATCCAAACCATTTGTAGGCTATTGAATAACATGCTTGCCAAACAATTAAAAGAATTTGTACATTCAAAACTTCTGAGGGTGGGGGAAAGAGGAAACTTCCATAAAACATAGTGGTAGCTGAAGTATTCAAGAAAATGTCATAGTACTTTCTGTAACTAAACAGATATTCCATGCACAGTCATTGTCTATAAGTTTCCAGAGGAAAAATGGTACCTTGGTCCAGAAATCTACACTCTTGATGATAAAAATTTTCTGTGACTTGATAAGCCCATGGCTTTGGAGACAGTTCATAATTTGTTAGCTGATTTATTAAAACACAGTCAATGTGAAGTATCTTTTGTCTGTGATCTTCCGTGACATTTGGAGATGAGGAGTGATTTTATGTTCAGCCTGCAAATTTGATCGTGGTTGTGGTCGTTTGAAAGTTCCCAGGCTTTAATCGTTGTGACCACTCTTTTGACTGATTTTCAGTTGGAAGGATGCTTTGACCACATCTGGGCTGAGAAAAAAAGGTTTAAATAAATATAGTGTAAATAATAGGTTTTTTAACATACAGAGAAAAACATTAAGTATTTCCAAATTTAGGGCAGGGTAGCAGTTTACAAGAACGATTGGCAAATATCATCTAAGAAATCTATAATACTAATCTTTGTTTCATCTCAGTGAGGAATACTCATTCCACAAACATTTTGTCATTGATAATTATTAGTTTAGGCAAGCTGACCACATCTGAGTTTCTGGGATTTTTTTATTGAAACTAAATCATGCTTTTCTGACTTTTTTCAGATTTTATTCTGTTTTACTCAGAAATTTTTCTTGTGAAAGCCCACTTTAAGGAGCATTTTTCTCAAATTGCGTTCTCTCCTATATGCAGTCAAGTACGAGAGGAATCATGGATGAAGGCATAAAATGCAGTGCTTTTCAATAGCTTCCTGTAGTTCTCATAACCCACTGTTTCCACCATTAGAGCACTTATGTGGACAGATCCCTCAGTCCTGAGACCAGCTGAGCTAGGAAAACGACATGAATGGCACAGGTTGGAGAGTTACACTTCCAGAACTTGCCAGTGTCCATCTGGTAATCACTCAACTCTGAAACTTTAGTTCTGTTCACTTTCCTTTCCACACTCTATTCTGTAGAAGGCAGTCAAAGAGAGAATAAATAAAGGTTTAATCAAAAGAACAATAACAGAAGTAATGAAAAGAATATTAGTTTCTGCAAAAAGTCTTCAGCTAGGCTTCACTTTGAAGAAAAGTTTACAGAAATTTAAGAATTTGAGCAAATGAAAACCAAAATTCTGCTTTTTGGTATAACAGCAGTGTTTTTCAGTTTGATACACGAATTTCTTCAGTGTCATATACAAAGTGAAGTAGCAATCTGGCATGCTGCCTTACATTTGAGGTGGTCCCTTGAGAAAGTGAAACCTGAGACTACAGTCCTTCAAGGACAGCCAAGTGCATCATCATTTAAACTCGGAGACTCTTGAAAATAAAAGGCCATTGTTGTGAGTGTCAGTTGTTAATTCCAGGGAACATTTAACAGTACTCACAACAGAGATTGATGTACTTGTGGATGGCCTTCATGCCACAGTGAAGTTCAGTGCTGTTAATCATTAGAGCAGAAGCAGGAGCCATTTCTAACAGTTTGGGTTTCTTTCACCCTGTGATGGGTCCCAGGTACAGCCTTATGTTGCGCTGCTGGAAGCAAGAAGCTGATAAAAGACCAACATTTACTGAGATCAGCAAGGAACTAGAGAAGATGATGGTGAAGAGTAGGGTAAGTGTGGAAAGCATGGATTTTGAAAGTTTTTGTGGTCTTCTGAGTTTGAGTGTACAGAAATAATTACTTTTTAATTTTATTTTAAGGTAAAGTAACTTACTTTCATCAAATGTTGAAGCATTTACATACCTAGTTCCTTCCACGTGCATGCAGCTTTTTGGAGGCAGTACTCTGTCTTCTAATAGCTTTGGTGACTTCAGCCCAAAATGTGGATGGATTATCCTTAACCTGTCTATTTTCTTTAAATAATAGTAATAATTTAAAAACTATTGTGAAAAGTTACTCCTGAATAAATAACGTTAGAGAGCCAGAAGTAGAAGAATGTAGTATTTCATGCATTTTAAATTAGTTGAAAATGCTTCACTTTTTTTTTTTTCTTCAAAGCAATTCAACTACACAAAAAATGAATGAATTCTTATTGGTGACCTAAATATTTAGTTTTAGAACAGCAACCAAAGCTTTATTTGGCAATATTTACATACTTATTTTATGCATTGTTATGTAATAGCTTTTGTAAAATGATTATGAGATCTGAGTACCTTGTCCTTTAAGAATGTATATGTATTTTCATACATACATATATATATATATATATTTCAGGCATAGATATGGATCAGGCATACCAGCAGCTGAAGGTCAAACAAAGCAGTTAGGACAGCTTTTCAGTTTGTTGGGTGTTTTGCTGATGTGCAGAATTAAGTAGGGGAAGTATTCATATGGCTGTAGCAGGGGCAGTGGTCAGGCAAATCAGATACTTCCAGAGCTGCTGTGGCTGCTGGAAAGCAGAGCCCCTCCTCAGGTGCCAGAGTTCTAGAGAAAGGTGAATGCAGTGGGTCTGTAGTTCCTTGCTGTAAAGCAAGCAGGTGCGCATTTGTGCTTTTTACCCAAACAGCAAAACTGCCACATGCATTGATGCAGCTTTTTGTGTTGATTTCTCAGGACTACTTGGACCTTGCAGCTTCCACGCCCTCCGACTCCTTACTGTACGATGACGGGCTCTCCGAAGAGGAGACACCTCTCGTGGACTGTAATAATGCTCCCCTCCCTCGAACCCTCCCTTCCACATGGATTGAAAACAAACTCTATGGTAGAATTTCACATGCATTTACTAGATTCTAGCAACACACAAAAAAAGTTGATTTTTCTTCTGCACTGTTCTCAGACTCTGTAACCCCATTACAGTGTTTCTTGTCTGAATGAAGCCAATCAAAAATTGCTTGGAAGCTTTTTTTGGGTTGTTTTTTTTGTTTGTTTGTTTGTTTTTTTCTTTTGGTAAATGTGAAAGTTTGCATCAGGATCATCCTTTAGTCATTTTGCAGCTGTGTCTAAAGTAAACATATTAAAAGGATGTGAAAATAAGTAAAATTACTAGATATCATACAGTAAAAGCAAAAAAAAAAGATCAGGGAAGTATTCTCAGGGGAAATATAAAATGCTAATGAGTGTCTAATTCAACTATCCTGTTGGGGGAGGCTACAACATTTAAAATATGTTAGATTCTGCACCTCTAATTTAAGCAATAGACTTTTTTTTAATACTGTTTTTTGCCATAACTCAGTGATAAGACTCATCTGCAACATTTTTCATTTATTCAGAAGGATGTCTAAATTTCAGCTGCTATTAGTACATTTTGGATCTATAAGCTGAAATGTATTTAATGTATCATAGGATGAAAACAGATTATTATATACAGAAGGTAGAAATACTGTATATAAATATTATATACAGACTAAACTGACATGTAAAATCCTTTGAAAACTTAATTAACAATGGGCATTTTGAAAATATCAGCTGTTTTCACGTCCTTTGATTTGTTATAAACATGTTAGTACTAAACCTCAACTCAATGATGTAGCAAGTGTTTTTAAAAAGAACATATGCTTTCACATTGTGATGGTGAGATGGACAGTAAAAATGGTTCTTGCCAAAACTCCTATATTTTGTCTTCTGATTAAATATTCTACATGGTTTTAGATACTTACTAACATCAGATACTTTTTCATTCTTCAAGCAGTATGACTTTTGAAAAGTTGGATCTTTTAGTTTAAAAGTTGCCATTAATACATGGCTTTGGGTCTATTTTTGATCTATACCTTAGCTATTATTTTCTTCATTCGGTTTTCTCAACTCTTGTTGATTTTGGGGCACTTAGTGAAGTAGCAGAAAAAAGTTGCCACAAGGTTGGTGGCAGATGCTGAATGCTTAATAAGCAACAGAAGCAGATTTCTGTTTTTGAAAATCTCAACCCTGCTATGGTTCTGTGCTTGCACAGCTGAATCAACATGGTGCTAAGCACTCTGCATCCATTTTGGTTATCACTTGTGCCTGAACACAGAAACAGTTACTGCACTCAATGCAAATAATTACAGGCCTGAAATACAACTTGAAATACTGAATCAAGACAGGAGTGCTCAGCACTTTGTTGGACTTTACTCAGTTGCACTCCTGGGAATTCCTGAAATTGAGCAGGGGATCCCTGGTGGGGGTGTGAAAATGCCCCCAGAACCTCACTGAAGCCAAAGGAAAAGCACCCATTTAAGTAAATGGAAATATTCTATCACTGAAGTGGACTTTGGATCCTGTCCCAAATAGGTTTATTAATTCTTGGAGCATTTCCTGTACAGCAAGAACTTTCTCTTGCAAAGCAATATATTGCTACATGATTGTTAAATTATAAAATTATGGAAAGTTGGAGGCTTATGAGAAGAACAGTTCCTAACTTTTTATTATGCACATGTGCATGCATGCACACAGTTTTTTATTGAGTAAGCACTTTAATTTATCCAGGATTTCTGCCTGCATTTGAATTTCTGCTTCAGGGATTTCAAAACACCACTTATATGAATTGATTTGGGACAAAATCCAGTGGACTGGCTTAAAGTATTGAAGGGAGTTTTGCCAAGGGCCTTACTGTCTGCACATGAAGTTATGGTTCTTCAGTGCAGAAAAAATTATCTGTTTTCATTTTTAGGCATGTCATACCCGAACTGGCCTGAGGAGAGCCCCGTTCCACTCACAAGATTCGATGGCACTAACTCTGTGTTTTCAAGATATGCAAATGATAGTGTTTATGCTAACTGGATGGTTTCACACTCAGCGGCAAAATTTATGGACAAGTTTGATAACTAAAATTTTCTTTGTGAAAGGTAATGGACTCCTGAGGAAAGCAAGGAGGCAAAGAGTGGGAAGTCCATTGAGTTGTTCTTTGTACAATCAACAACTAACTTGAAAATTGGCAAATCCCTTTATTGGTAGTTTTTCAAGTGTGTTATTTATGCTGAAGACTATAATTGGTACTCTCCCCTTTCAGAAAACATATCAAGCTGGATAAGAGTTGTAGTTCTGGTACTTCTTTCTAAGTTGCCAGTTTGCATATGGTTCCATTTGGCAACTTAGAGCAAATGGCCTTGCACTTCATCCTCAGTGGTTTTTAGACTAACCATCCTGTGTTACAGCATTCTGGGATGGTAAAACGTACTTGAACTGCTACTTTTATAGTGGCTTTTGGCATACAACCACTTGATCTAAGCAGGAAGCACAAACAATATATAGAAGGGAGGAGGGAAACAGGCTCCCAGATTAATGAACTTGCTATGAAATGACAAGTGTTAGAATGATGTTGGCACTAACAAAGCCAGTATCTTGGTTTGGAAGCAAACATTTAGTAACTCAATAGAGGACTTGAGATTCAACATTTGAAGTCTTGTAAAATGTATTGTCTTGTCTTAATGAGAAGAGAATTTGTTTTATTAGTCTTAACTTCTCTTACCTTTAGCACAATGGAGATAAATTTGATACAAGATAAGCTGTATAGACTGATGGCAATCAAGAATGTTCGTCTGACACATTTACTTTCCATCACTTTTCGTATTAGTAATGTTAAAACATACAGTCTTGTACAATCATAGTTTCTTTCATGAGTTATAAATAGGCTACACAGGATTTTTAGACTGAATTCATAGAATAGAATAGTGACATCATAGAATGGTTTGTGTTGGAAGGGAACTTGGAGGTCATCTAGTTCCAACTCCCTGCCCTGCTGCCCACTTCTGTGTTATGGGGAGGGACACCTTCCACTAAACCAGGTTGCTCAAATCCCCATCCAACCTGGACTTGAACACTGCCAGGGATGGGGCATCCACAACTTCTCTGGGCAACCTGTTCCAGTACCTCACCATCTTCACAGTAAATAATTTTTTTTAATATCTAACCTAAATCTGCCTTCTTTCAGTTTAAAGCCATTTCCCTATCCTAACGTTACATGCCCTGATAAAAACTCCCTGTCCAGCTTTCCTGTAGCTCCTTTAGGTGCTGAAAGGCTGCTCTCAGGTCTCCCCAGAGCCTTCTCTTCTGCAGGCTGAACAGCCCAAACTCTATCAGCCTGTCTTTATAGGAGAGGTGCTCAGCCCTCTGACAGTCTTTGTGACCCTTGTCTGGACCCACTCCAACAGGTCCATGAAGTCCTTGTGCTGGGAGTGCCAGAGCTGATGCAGCACTCTGGGTTGGGTCTCACAAGAATAGAGTAGAGGGGGAGAAACCCCTCCTTGACCTGCTGCCCACACTGCTTTTGATGTAGCCTGGGATACAGTGGGCTTGTTGGGCTGTAAAAATATATTCCCTGGTCATATTGAGCATCTCATCAATCAACCCCCAAGTCCTTTTCCCCATGGCTGCTCTCGGTCCATTCTCCAGCCATCCTGTCTTTGTGCTGGGATTGCCCTGATCCAGGTGCAGGACCTTGTCTTGCCTTGTTGAACTTGGTGAGGTTTGTGTGGGCCCACCTCTCAATCCTTTCAAGGTCCCTGTGGATGGCATCCCTTCTCTCTGTTGTGTCAGCTGCACGACACAGCCTGGTGTCACTGAAAAACTTGCTGAGGGTGCCCTTGATCCTGCTGTGGATGTCGCCGACAAAGGTGTCAAACAGTGCCAGTCCCAATACTGACCTCTGAGGAGCCCAGCACTGGTCTCCACTTGGACATTGAACTGTTGACAGCAGCTCTGAGTGTGACCATCCAGACAATTCCTTATCCATCACATGGTCCATCCATCAAATCCATGCCTCTCCAGTTTCAAGACAAGGATGTAATGTGAGACAGTGTTGAATGCTCTGCACAAGTCCAGGTAGATGGCGTCAATCACTCTTCTCTTACCAACCAGTACTGTAATCCTGTCATAGAAGGATGTTTGTAGGGTTTGCCCTCAGTGATGCCATGTCACCTTATGTTCCATATTTTGTCATCAGGTTCCATGGACTTGTGGACCCTCAGGTTCCTTAGCTGGTTCAGAACCTGATCTTCCCCTGTGGTGGGAGTTTCTTTATTCTCAGAGTCCCTGCCTTTGCCACCTTGGCAAAGGGGCTCATGCAAACTTGGGCCTCAGTGGCTGAAGAACTGGCTGGTGAAGACCAAGGCAAAAATGTACTCAATGACATTGAGTACCTCAGCCTTCTCCATGTCCCAGGTAACCAAGTCTCTCATTTCTTTCTGGAGCCGGCTCACATTTTCACCAATGTACCTGTAGAAGCTTTTTTTTTGTTGCCCTTGGTGTCCTTGGCCAGATAGAATTCAATCAGGGCTTTAGCTTCCTAACCTGATCCCTGGCTGCTTGGACAATTTCTCTGTATTCCTCTCAGGCTGTCTGTCCTTGCTTTCACCCTTTTTCTGGGTGGGGGAAGCATAGGCTTCCTTTTTGTGTTTGAGTTTGTCCGGGAACTCCTTGTTCATCCATGCAGGTCTCCTGACATTTCTGCCTGACTTCCTCTTTGTTGCATTGGTCCTGACCTTGCAAGAGGTGATCCTTGAATATTAACCAGCTTTCTTGGGTCACTCTTCCTTTCAGGGCTTTATCCCATGGTACTCTACCTAGAAGATCCCTGAAGAGGCCAAGGTGTGCCTTCCTGATGTCCAGGTTAGTGAGCTTGCTGTGTGCCTCCTCGCTGGCCTCAGGATACTGAAGTCCACCATTTCATGGTCGCTGCAGCCAAGGCTGCCCTTGAGATTCACATTCCCCACCAGCCTCTCCTTGTTGGAAAGAACAAGGTCCAGCATAGTAACTCTCCTCATTTACTCCTCCATCACTTGGAGAAGTAAGTTGTCCATGAATCTCTTGGATTGCTCATGCCCTGCTGTGTTGTCCCTCCAGTGGATATTGGGGTAGTTGAAGTCCCCCATGAGGACCAGGACCTGTGAATATGAGGCAGCGCCTCTCTGTCTGTAGAGGGTCTCATCTGCTTGGATCTCATCTCCTGGTTGGGTGGCCTTAAACTCCCACTATGATGTCATTTGTCCTTGCCCTCCCTTTAATCCTCGCCCATAAACTCCTCATCCAACCCCAGTACAGCTCCAAACACTCCACGTGGTCATGGACATAGAGGGCAGCACTCCCTTCTCCTGTTTCCTGCCTGTCCTTCCTTAAAGGGCCTGTATCCTTCCACTCCAACACTCCAGTCATAGGAGCCATCCTACCACATACCTGATGCCAGTAAGCTCACAGCCCTGCAGGTGTGCTCAGTCTCCTGCTGCTCTTGTTTATCCCCCCATGCTATGTGCATTTGCAAAAAGGTGTTTAAGCTGGGCCTCTGATGGAGCAAACTTACTGGCAGGAATGGCTGGAATTCCCTTGCACAGCACTTGAGGTTCTCCATTGCTGATTTGCAATCCTTCTCCAAGCTCTGGGCATCCCTTGCTGGCGCTGGCATCAAATGAGTGGAAGTGGAATGGATTGAGGATTCCCTCTCTCAGCCACTTCAGTGTAAGCCTTCTTCACCAGCTTGGCAAGCCTGTGACCAGAGATGCTCTGGCCGTTCCTGGCAGGTGGGTCCCCATCAGACTCCACCAGCCCAGGCTTTCAGCACGAGTCCCCAGGAGCAGCCAGACCCCTGGCTGTGGCACTAGACCTCTAACCATTTGCTGATTTGCCAGATTCACTTGACCCTTTCAAAGCCCTTCCCTTTGACAGGGAGGACTGATGAAAAAGCTGCCAGCACTTGAGTCCCTCAGCACCACTCCCAGGGATCTGTAATGTCCTTGGTCCTCCTCAGAGCACTCCTGGCTGTATCCCTGGTGCACACAAGGAACAGCAGCAGCAGATAATGGTCAGGAGACTGTATGAGGCTCTGGTGACATCCCTGCTGCAGCTCTCTGGTAATCAGTCAGGTTGATGAGTGGCTGCCTCCATGCCTCTCAGAGGAGAGTCCCCTGCTACTGTCACCTGTCACCTTTGCTAGTTGTGCTGGTTGTTGCACAGGGACAGATGGGGCTGCCTCACCGCTGATGTGATGGGTCCTCTCTCTCCAGCCTGCAGAGTGCTGAAGTGGTTCTGCAGGGTCACCTCAGGTTTCAGGGAAGTCTCTTCCTCCAGCAGGTCCTTGTCATTTCAAGTTTCCATTCTTTTGCCTTACTGACACCCCTCCTCCCTTCTGTGTGTGCATGGTGGGGGAGTTTTTGCCTCTTTGGCTATGGGTTTACTGCAGGCTGCCCTTGGAACCAGCCATCCAACTCCTTCACAGCCTGAAGTTATGTAGCCTTCTCACCCCCTCCTGCAGCTCTGCCACAGGACGTCCTCTGTCTCAGCATACCTTATGCAGATACTCAAGTACAGTGATTTTATTTGCAGTCTTGTTAAGTGGGTTGGAGACCTCCTCTCAGCTCCAAATTGCATATACTGCCATGCACAGGACACTGCCATAACATAATTCCAAATAAACCTATTACCTTGAAAGTAACAAATAAAAAACAGTTGCACAGAAAACATTGGTCTAAAACTCTGCTGTTGAAACTACTCAAGGCAAATGTCACTGGAATTTGTTAAGGTGGAATATAAAAATGTTATCCTTACAAAAGCGACTTGGTATTTGGGAGAACAATCAGACTGTGAGTCATGTTCTATGTGGAAGAGTAAATGATCAGCACTACCTTTGTCTTTATTTGTAATCTACCATGGTTAAGGGTAACCTTTCGTTTGCTACAAATGTTGGGATGTAAATCCCGAGTGACTCGTTGTTAGCGTTGTGATGGTTATTCTAAATAATCAAGTTCTACCAAAGCTTGCTCCTGTCACAGTCCAATTTAGATGTTTCAGATCTGTTTTCAGATGTTGTTTTGTGTATCAACTTTATGTTTCCATTAAAGTCTGTGATTTCAGAAACATGGTCTTGAGTCAGACTGCCAAAACCTGAACACAGATTTTCATTTTGCAAAAAGTGGGATATGAAATTGTGTGTTGGAATTGAAAGAGCTTCCCTGTTGGCCTGCCTTGATCCTGTCCTGGTTTTAGACAAGCAGTAGGCACAGCAGCCTTTCCTTTGCACAGACATGTGCCATGTTGAGTAATCTCACGCACAGCAAAAACACAGCTCTGAATGCAGGAGGGGCTGTGCTGTGACGCCCTGGTGATCTTCATTGGCATGACACGACTGTCAGAGTGCACACTTGGAAAACAAAGGGCACTGAAAATTCATCTCTTTATATGGGCTGTTTTTTCTACTGAGAGATCTACAAAAAAGGAGACAAAAATTACACTTGTGGTAACTATATGGTTTGTCTAGTTGTTTTCCTGTATCTTATGTCTGTAAATGGGAATTCCTCACTGGCCATGAGCAACCAAGGCATCAAGATTTTTGGTTTTGTTTGGGTTTTTTTCTTCCTTAAATGAAGAATGTAACTTTATCCAGTATCTTCAGCAACAGTATGCAACTGAGAGGTGTGAAACACCCAGTTTCTAATCTAACAGTCCTGTGACAACACTGCAGTGCACTAGGTGAGTGGGACAATAAGTGGTGCTGAAATAACCAGTGGATGCAGGGAGTAGTGTGTACTTTAGACTTTTAGCATAAGTCAATGTTGTTCCAACCATTAATTTGTGTGAAAATTTTACTAATTATTATTGCTACCTATCCTACTGGACATAGGTCCTGCATATAAAATACATACATGGCCCGTAATTACAGTTTCCATGCACAATTACCTGCATTAAGTGCAGTTTAATGAAAAATTACATATTTCCTAATCCAATTAATTTTGACTCCTTTCCTGTTCATGAATGTTGGCAAGAAATAGATTATGGCATTTAAGTATTCATTCATAGTATAAAAGCTTCTTTTGTCTTCTGTGTAAGCTATTTTTGTAAATATTTCCCTTGAAGTGTTTCCTGTTTGTTCTGTGTTGCTGCTAGTCAAAATGGTGACAATTTTGTTTCAGTTCCTCTTTGGAGAGTAAATGTACTTCCCACATGGGAAAAAAGTGATAGAGCAGATGATTATTTCCATTGGTGCCAGAAATACTTAGGCAATTGGCTGCCCTGAGGAAAGTGAATTCAGAAGGAACAAATGACTCACCTAAATACACAGGTTGGAGGCAATAACTTTCTAAAAATTTCTGCCAACCTTTTCTAAATATCTGCAGAAATGACATGGTTTACCTGATCTGTGCTTTGAGTTGTGACAGATGGGGGAAAGCATGAATCTTACATGTCAGTGCAGTCCTTAGAGCAGCACAAGGAAATCCTTGCAATATTGGTTTCCACAAACTTCCAGCGGTAGGATACTCAGAAAATCTACTGTGAGGTTGCAAATTTTAATTTTCAGAAATTAGCCTGTTTCATATAGTAGAAATTCTTAAAATATTGTCCCATGGATATGAGGTACATAATATTTAATTAATTGGGATTTTGTCTACAACTTGTCATGCAAAATATGCATGAATCTCTATGATACCCTCAAGAATATTTCTACTCTATAACTTTTGAAATTTAAAAAAATTGCTTATAATTTTGAACTATTTTGTTTCAAAACTCAGCTTACCTGAAAGTGTTGTTTCTCACTGTAGCTACAGTGGTAAATTTATAACAAAATACTGGAGATAATATTCAAAAGCAACAGGCAATAGTCCCCATGAACAGAGTGTAGATGGGCCACAATGTGATGAATGATTTGATCTTTTCAGCCCAAGCAAACTTCCTGAACAGAACCAAATCATTCCATAAAAATTTATGGAATTTATGCAAGCACTTAAAATCTTAATAAGAAAACTTAAGTTCATGTCCTCTCTATCAAACTTCGTAAAATTTAAGTAGTCCCTCTGAAGTTAGTGGGATCATTCATAAATACATTATTCATTTACATTTGCTGGTCTAAAGTCCAATATCCCAAGATTCAACTAGCAAAAGTACAAAGGATATTATCAAAATGTGGTCAAAGTAGCAATAGCCTTGGTGCCCATCCCTGGTACAATATTTTAACTTGCCTGTTGGGAAACAGTCTGTAGAATGAAATATTAGACACTAGAGAACAGGTAAACACAAATAAAATTTTAATTTATACCTAGCAGAGACAATGAATGAAATATTATTTGGTATTTATTGAGTTCTCCAGTAAAGCTGAGTCGTTAGTTTAAGCTCTGGTTCGTATTTCTCATTTCTAAACTTTCAGTTCTAAACTTTGGGACAGCAACCTGTGTCTTCCAGTTACAATAATTAAGTACTTCTAATGCATTCTGAGAAAATCAAAAGTTCCTCTCTTTTTATAGTGTTTTTTAGCTTTACCTGGTCTTTTAAAGAGTTATATGTATCATAAACCAACAAATTTCTTGCTGAAATCTTTTTCTTTGAGCCATTGTTAAAGATAATGCTTTGAAGTTAAGTAAAAGCATTTTGCCTGCCTGAGGATAGATGAGTGCACCTTCCCTTAAGCTTATCAGAAATAATTAACTCCTTGTTTGGGTTAAAAAGGTACAATTCATAAAAATGCAATTTTATCTCACCTGAAAGCATTTTCATATGGATTACAGAGTAATCTAAATAGTGAGAACAGTTTAAGAGCACGGCAGTTGTACTTATCATAGATTTGAAATCCTGAACAATTCCTGAACAGCGTCAGTCTGGGTATCAATCAATCACTGCAGTTCCTAGTCTGATTTTTCTTCTCTCAGCAGGTCACATAAATTATTGTTTAAGCCCTTATATAATTTTTCAGCTGTTCAGGGCATTCCTTCCTGACCTGATCACGATTGAAAGAGTTTGATGTGAACACTGATTTTCGTTTGGAACATGTGTCATTTTCATAACTTCCTGCCAATGCAATTTCCTTTCTGAATTTACTGCGCTTAAGGATGGAAGTATTTTAAAATTTTTAATAAAACTAAATCAAATGAATATGTATTTTAAGCATTTGGTTTGCAAAGAATCTTGCTTGCCTGTATTTAGGTATATTTGATATTTATTTCAGGGGAAAAAAAAACCAAAAACTCCACTTAGTTTTTCAGAGAATGTAATGTGGTGTAAGCTATAGCCCAGTGCAAATCAATAAACCAATAGGATACATTAATTCTATTTTTTTTTTGCCAAACTGCTGCCAATAACAAGAATAGTTTCCCTTTTTTGAAGAGTATGTCACAAAAAAGGAAGAGATTCAGAATAAATTCTTGTCTGTTGGAAAAGCACATGTCAAAAGGGTGGAATCCTAAGTAAAGGGTGACTGATGGGACAGATGAGGAGGCTGAGAGACAGAGCTGATCCCCTTCCTTGAGAAAGCTAGTAAGGATTCATCTTCAGATGATTGAAAAGCTTGGAAGAGCATTGTAAAGACTGAAATGTGGGAAAAGTGTATGAAAAGATCCAGGAAATCAATACCAGAGCCATAGTATATGTTTTTAAAATGTGTACAGAGCTTTGAGAACCAGCCAGTGAGAAACAAACAGGGTTAACTGTTCTCCAAGATAGTATTTGTGTGGTTAAGAGTGTCAGCAGAAGACAAGAATTATTCTTTCTGGTACAGGCTATAAATAATTGAGGGAGATTTTAGCATCGAGTCAGGAAATCATCTCAATGCATACTTCACTGTTTTTCCTGTGCAGAGGCTTTCTGAACAGTGCCCTGGTCCAGCTAGCAAACAGAAAGGCATAAAGTTTATGCAGCCTGTAGGGATTTTTATTTTAAAACATTGCAATTGGAGGTGTAAACCAGTGTTGTTCTTCCAGAATCATTTGTTAAAATGAACTGTGACAGTTTGTTAAATACCAAGGAAAACCAGATGATGTGAGTTTTTGTAGAAATGCTACAAAGAATACTTTAATTTATACTGCAGAATATTGATCCCCATTTTTACATGCACAAAGATAAAGTAAGCAATCAAGTTAGGTTACAACAAGTTACCGTCAGAGACAACTTTGTAACCAACAGAAATAATGGTTATGGAATCAATTCTGTTTGCTTTCTGAGTCTCCATTATAGTTTCCTCGTGTTAGAAAATGTGAAATGCATGCTTTGAAATGCTAGACCTTAAACTAGAGATTGCTTCTAATTGTTACGATTTCAAATGAGAATTATATTTCCTAGGCAATACATAGCAGAACACTGTTCAAGGGTATTAAACCTTGAAACACAGTGATATGAGTAGCCCATATTACCTTTATTGCTATGAAAGGCATCAAGTCTAAACTGAAGACCTTGTCACACAAGATTTAACCACAGCTCAGGGGGAGCAGAAAACATACATAAAATTATCAGCAGCATTTTAGCATTCACAAGTTAAGAAATGTTTTTTCACCTCCTACACATGGCCAAATTTTACTATTTGCGTTTGTCTGCACTCATAATGAACATCTTCATGTTGTGAGTGTACATCAGTAATTTAAACACAACTTGCACACTGCTTCTAAGATGCTTGAGTTGCAGAAAAAGTCAGTTTGAGAAAACATTTTATCTCTGCTTATCCTGTCATAAATATGATTTGTTTTTTAAATAGTGCGAATCCTTGCTTGTCTAGCATAGTGCCAGAACTGGTAACTGACATTCTTTACATTTAGATTAAAAAGAGAATGAAACTGAAATGGAAATGTCATTTATAACAATTCGATTCCATCTAATAAATACTTCTGAACTTGATATTCCATAATTTAAATGGGGTGCAGGCTGCCAGATTGGGTCTTTCTCATTCTATTTCTAATAGGAACAGAAAAGGAGAAGCAAGAACACATTTTCCTTGCTCTTGAGAAGGAGTGGGAACAAATTCAAGTGATTTTCAAAATGTTCAGCTCTCCTGTAATTGCATTTCTAATGTAAAACTTGCTTTGAATTAATTTGATTTTGAGTTTCATTTTACCAACAGATGTGAGTCATTGTAAGATGCTCATTAGCAAAACTTTTTTCCTAACAAAGATAAAACAATCATTACAAGTCAGCAATTAAAGAGAAGCTTGTGAGACTGCTAGGAATGCAGTGACATTTGCTCCTGACTTTGCAAATCAGTTCATCCTTACCCATTGATTTTATAACGATAGCAGTGAAGTCTCAACAGCATACTTTAACACTTTTCCAAAATCAGCCACTGCTTTTATGCACCACAGCAACAGATGCCAATTTCCATGAAAATCTAAACAAAGTATTTTCAGCTGCTCAAGTGAGGTATGGTATTTTTTTCTGGTTTTCTGTTGATATTCTGTGGTACCCAGGAGGGTTCTCTTTTGACAAGGGAACCTTCCTTTTGCCCTTTCTTAACACTGTTACAGCCCTGTGAGAGTTTTTCAGTCATTGGAACAGTACTGCTAATAAAATCAAAGTAGTTCGGTGATTTATTATTACTTCCCTGCCATTTTATGGGACGAGTTTAAAAATATGGTACCAGAAACAAGAGAAACAAATAATTTGTTTTATGAACTGGCTGGAGTTCTTACTCAAATGGAGGGAGATGTTTTTTGGGCTGTGACAGACAAGTCTTAACAGAAGCAAAAAGACCCAAACCCTAAACTGGAGTAGATAAATATTGCAAACAATGGAGCAGCACAGTACAGACAATGAACACAGAAGTTTCTTAGTCTCTGGTCCTGTCTAATGAACAAAGAAATGAACACTGTCCTTGTACTAACTGTTTACTAAACTATCAGCATGGATGATCATCTCTGTCCTGTGCCTTTCTACAGTTTTGCTTTTATTTGGTGTGGAAGTGGTGGTGGTTTTATTGACTCTTGGGCAGGCTCAGTGGGTACACCTGATCATGCAGTAGCACATATTAAATACTGATACACTATTTTGTGTAAAACATGAACGTGAGATTAAGAAAGCCCAAATATTTCTCTCTAGAGAGATTGCACTTACTGTAAATATTTAGCTGAGTAACTTGAGCTTTGGTGCATGTGGCCTTCAGGCACTGAAAAAAACCCCAACCAGATAACCAGCCAAAGACCTTGATAATTTATATTGTTATCTCATCAGACAAGGAGTGTTCATGAAAGATTTTCTGGCTTAAATCTCATATATAGAATGTTCTAACTTACTTCTTTTGCTGCATTCTAGGTAGTCAAGTCTACAATTTAAAAACTAATTTAATAGAATTGATTTTAAATATGTTATTTTAAGGTATTCTTAGGTTAATGTTCTGCAGTACTGAAGGACAAAAAAAAAACCGGATTGTGTAATTTTTTAGTATGTTTTGCATAACACCAAATCTTCCAGTTAAAGCCCTCCTATTTGTTTTCAATTCTAGGCACAAAATATGGTTGCTTGTACTTTGTTTCAGAACTGCTTTGCAGTCAGTCAATGTATTTGTGACAAAGTTTTCTTTTCTTTTTAGAAAAATGCCTACAGCACTTCTTGGTGCTATTAGACAGAAGCTATATAGTAAAGGTGTTTTGGAATGGTCAGAAATAAACCAGTATAGAATTCCAGCAGTACCTAATGGATTACTTTCCATATATGTTGTTACTGCTGACTCTGATGTGAGACCCTGATGCAGCTGGGAGTGAGCAGTGGAACTGTGGGCACACAACCCCTTGTTCCTGCCAGGAAAAACACGGCCATGTGGCCAGGAAAATGCTCAGCCACCACTGCAGAATATGGCCTGCTGCTCTCCGCTGGAGCAGCAGCAGAGCCCAGGCATTTAATGCAGCTCTCTGCTTGTCCCCTTCTGTATTCCTTTCCCCCATGGCACCAGCCAGAGCCACACTGTACTGGTGGTACAGGAATGTTTCCACAATCCATTTGCTGCTGTCACAGAGCCTGGTAAACATTTGTTGCTAACAGCAACTATATGTTGGTTTCAAAAAGAAAAAGTTATTTGAAGAGATTGTATCCAAAAAATTCCGATTTATCCTTCCATACACTTTTCCAGATGCTAAACTGTCACTATTCAAAGAAAAAAGCAAGTGGACTACAGTAAGCACTTCTGTTATCAGAAGAAAGCTTTTCCAGATAGCAGATAAAACGAAATCTTATTTACATTCACTTACAGCTGTGATTGTATTGATTATGTTTTTATGATAAGGAACATCTTCTATTTTCATGAATTAGTACCATAATTATTGAGTCTGCTTTAATGTATGAAAGGACTCTATATAAATTTTATGTCAGTTGATACTGTTTTCTAATGAGAATTTTTGAAAGGAAGTAATTTAGCAACTGTGATCCCAAAACAACAGGAAATAAGCAATCCATAGCAGTTCATTTACCAAACATTATATAAATTATATGCTTCCGAGTCCAAAATTCAGTACATTATAATACCAAAGAATTACTATTTATTTGATCCCAAAATACTACATGAAAAAAATGCAGTCCTTCAGCACTCAGAGATGCAGAGGCCAAAACCCTAGGCATTGACAAAAAGGAAATGTTGCTCAATGCAAAATAAAGGGCACAGTAACAATAAACACAGGAAGATTTTTGCATGGTATGTTGGTACAAACTAATTTCACAGATGAGCTGTCTCTCCTAAAGCTCAGGCAAGTCAAGGGATTATTCCAGTCTCTGAAAGCAGCACGGTAAAACATCCTGGCATTCCAAGTGCCTCTACACGTGTCCTTGATGCCCCATGATGACAACAGGACCGTGTCCTTCCAGAGGTCCAGAGTAAGCCCTGGACTGGGCTCTCACTGCAGCAGTGCCAGCAGAGCCTGAGCTGGAGCCTGGCATGGCCCCAGGCAGGCGTGAGTTAATGCTGCTCAAGAGCACGGCCTCTCCCAAGACCCCAGGGTTCCACTGCCCAGAGCAACAGGAGCAGTGACAAAGGGTTACAGAGTGCAACTTGGTGGGAAGCTCAGATTGAGGATCTTGAGGGATGTAAATCACAATGATTAAAATATTGTAGGAGGGTTGATTTTGGGCTATTAAAATTGTTCATGATTTTGCTTGCATTGTTCAGTATGTGTTATAAATAATTTGCAACACTTCAGGAAAAAGCAAGTGGTTTCACATGGGATCATGTTGGAATTGTGCCATCGGTAAAGCTGAGCTGTGGTATTTGACAAAAAGCCTTGTGTCAAGGCAAACTAATGACTATTGTTTGACAATTAAAGCTCAGAATTTTCAGGCAAAATAATGGACCATTTTTCTTATTCTACATGCATGTTTCATTTTGGCTCAGGAGGTTAATAGAACAAAACTATCCTTTGTTGAAGGATTGCTTTTTTTCTTTTCTCCTTTGGCCTCATTTACATTACTCCTTCACTTTGGTATCATGTTCTCAGATCAGCTCTTCTCTCTCTTTTTCTTTTGTTTCTTCCCCTCCAGCCCACACATATTCTTAAAAAAAAAAAAAAGGCACGAAAAAGAAAACCAAAACCACTAGAGGCTGGAGCTAATGCTGTTCTGGAAAATGCTTCTTTTTTGAATAAGCTATTGCCAGCCAGCCACTTCCTTTCCCCCAACTGTACCAATTTAAAGACAGTGTTTAGCCAAGTTTAGGGAAACATTTTTAAAGTCTGTCTCCTAAATAACCATCCTATCATAATATTTTAGGAAAATTAAAAGTTGAGTCACATAAATTATAAATATATAAATATATATACTATTGCTCTCAGATGCTAGGAATTCTGCAACTGCCTAAGAAAAATTCTGAGGCTGAAATTAATTGTATCTTAAAACACAGATATTTCCTAAATGTTTTATTCCCTGCTTTATTCACAAACAACATGGGAATTCCTTTGTACACCTGTAAGATTAACACCAAATAGGAACTATAACATCTGTCTGCATAAATATACGTCTGATTTATGAAGGAATATCTAATCTTAGAAGAGCTTGTTCTGATAGAAGAATCAGGAAACTATACATATCACTGCAAACACATCATTTTTCCTGACACGGCAGACCTTTCATACAGAGATGACTATGAATACCCATGTTGTTCCTAGGAGAGGTTAAGAAATCTATTTTTTCCTTCTCTCAATCTGGGAAAAAAAACAACCTTTCTAGTAGAGAAGAAATTCTGGTAAGCAGAGGAAACTGGCACTTGGAGAAGAAGTATTCTGTGTATAATCCCCTGGAAGGCCCTCTATAGCTCTGCCCACATAGCAGCAGCAAGCTCATGTGCAGAAAGGTGGTACCTGGGAAACATGAAGGACAATATTCAGTCTGGTTGATCTCTGCAGGCCAACCAGTGGGTGCTGCAGCATTGTCAGAGTTTCTTTCAGATCTACAATGTAGGGTTAGTTAACAAAATCAGTAATTTCGGTTATTTCCATTCCGTTATCTTCTTGCACTCGCAAACATTATGTCTACAGAGCACTGCAGTCTCCAGTGTGAAGGTGTCTACTAAACTCCTTCTCATTATCCACAACAGAGATGACAAGCAGGATGTTCAACAGTCATCTGTAATATGCACTACTGAAATTTTCCATGAAGTGAGGTTTAAAATAGTATATTTACATATTGTTTTCAAAGAACAATAAAGCCACAGTTACCTGGTTTGAGCAGTGCATGTGTGAATATTTAAAACCCTCTGATAATTCTCTTCTATGAATATACATTTTAAGTATACCTTTGAGGGATACCTAAAATGATGATCTAGCATTGTGACAAGTTTTAATGGCTAGGAAAGTGTCTGGATGGATGGTCGGTAACACCAGCCAAGGGTCTTCTCCCTGTTCATTTAAGATATTCCCTGGAAAGTCCTTTGCTGTCTGAGGGCTTGAAACCTAGACTGAACAGATCTGGTCCTTGGACACCCAGCCCCTCCCACGCTGTGTGGGGCAGCTATTTATGAACAAACGGGTTTATGCCTGCCTGAAGACAAAGGGCTGCTCTATGCTAAATGGCGTACAGATCTCAGCAGAGCAGTAGCGTGGCAAAGGATGCAGCCTCTGCTGCTCAGACCACTAGGGCTCGGTTCTGGAATGCCCTCAGTGCCTGCCTTTGAGGCAGGTGAGCAGTCCCAGGCAACCCAGCAGTGATGTCAGGTTAGGGGGTGCGGGCCTGTACCTAATAAGCCTTTACTGGCTTTCTCTGACTCTGTTTTTGATGAGCAGAACCAAAACTATTTGGTACATATCTTGGGAAGAACATTCCTATCTTGCCAGCTTCCTGAGCTTTCCCCTTTTAAAAAGCTACAAGCCGCCACTCATGCATGTGGCTGGAAGCTGCATGAGTTCCCAAGCCTGGCTTCCTTTCAGGTCAAGCCCTGCGGAAAACTAATAATTAAAAAAAAATAGCGTAGTGAAATGTTCTTCTGGAAATACAGAACCGTACATAAATACTTGGATAAGTAAAAAACAATTATTGGGAAATTCTGCTTCTTGTTTCCACCATAACGGCTACATGTCAGGGTTTTGCTAACATGAGAAATCAGCATCACTCTGCTGCTGCGGGTGCAGGACCTCTGCGAGCCGCGGAGCCCCATCCAGGGCAGGCAGAGCAGCTGTGCTGTCGGTGCCCGGGCAGTGCCGGGGCTGTTCCCAGGGCAGGCAGGGTCAGTGCCCGGCTGGGCAGCGCTGCGAGCGGGCAGCGCAGGGGCCCGGAGCCCCGGGGAAACTCCGGTCGCGCTCGGTGCGGCCGCGGCGCTGAGGGGGC
>NW_005054300.1:16586571-16604359 GCF_000277835.1 Geospiza fortis
CTGCGGGCGCGTTGGCGCAGCCGCAGGCAGCGGGATGCAGCAGGCGGCCCCCCCGGCACAGCGCAGCGCTGGAGCGGGCACGGGGCAGCGCCCGGCCGGGCTGTGCCGGGCTGTGCCGGGCTGTGCCGGGCTGCGGAGCGGCCTTCGGGCTCGCTGGGGCCGCGAGAAACCCCCCCTCCTTCCACTATCCCCCCAAAATAGGGGAAATGATGATGATGAGCGTGCTTAATTATCCTCGGTGGAATGTTGAGCGTTGTTTAAACTGTGGTTTACATCTCCGTTTTGTCAGACGCGTTCTTGCTCGGTAAATTCTGTGGTCTCACGAACTGTGAGAGTTTGGTGTTGAGCATAAAAATAAATTGTGTAATTGTCACCAGTCAATTAATTCAGAAATGCTAAAGCAGTAACGGGGGATATTGCAATTTGCAAGACCTTTTTTAAACCTAAGTATGTAGGAATTTAAATTTGGTAGGACATGTTTTCAGTGGAGCGTAATCAGTGTTTACTTTATTCTGTGGTTTTGTTGTTTGTTTGTGCTTTTTTTCTCTTCAAGTCCCTATGTAAGGTGGAAATTGAGACACTGATCTCTTCTGCTCAACTTGTAAATGATGGATAAGGACTAACTTTATTGTCTTTCACCGGTAACTTAACTACAGAAAAGAGAGGTTGTTTCAACACTGAGTCAGTATCTCTCAGTTTAAGGTCGTGCAGTAAAAATACCTTTTTTCCCCCCTTCTTCTTGGAGGCTGCAATGCTAGGCCTCGTAGCTGCAAGTCCCTACCTTGCTTTAGTATGTTTGAGGGAAACTTCTGGCTTGCCTTTATTTATTGGCTAGTTAGAGTGTCTCCAAGGAGGAGCACCAAAGACAGCAGTTTGGGAATATTCCCAGTAGCTGTCAGTGGGGGTAGATGTGTTTTGCAGAGAGGTGTTAGCTGTGAGCCTCAATTACATCCTGAGGCTTTTGTGGGAGACTCTACCAGTGAGTCCTTATCAGAAATATCGGGAGACTGCACTGAGCACTGCTACAGCACCACTGTCCTAAACCATCAGCAGCTGAACATGGCAGGAGGAACAGTGGCTGTTGAAGTACATGACTGTACTGCCCAAACAGACGTTCTTTAGCTTGTCTGTTGCTGGAGAAAACGTGTGAGAACTCCAGTGTGATTAAGATTAGTTGACCTTGAATAGTTCTTTTCCTTCTTGATCCCATGACTTTGTTTTAGCGTTTTTCTCAGGCTTAAGGAAGGAAGGAATAAAGGAGAAAAAGAAACCCCCAAAGCTGTTGGTACAGCTGCTGCATTGTGGTAGAAGTTGCACCAAATTACTCTTGAATGTTAATTCTTTGCTTTTATGATCCAACCCCAGGATATGGGTCTTCCCAAGTCAGTGAGAAATATCATCTGAGGGCATGGTTAAATAATAAGTAGCTGTGGTCTCTTACCAAGAAAACCCACAAGCATATTTGGCACAAGAATTTCAACCCCTGCATCACAGTCTGCTACTTCATGCTTGCCAGAAGTGTTCTGTGGACCTCTTTATAAAAAGAATCCATCAGAATCACCTGAACTTTAAAAAGAGGTAAAACTGAACTCCCAGGAGGGTGGGTATGAGAAATATGAGGTCATTTTTTTTTCACTGTAGAAAACAAATTGCACAATATTTTTCTTGTCTCTGAAGCAGCCTGTCATTATGAAGCAAGCTTCATGACTTGCAGTATTTTCTCAAATAATGCGGAAACAGGATCACAGAGGTGGGATGAAAGTCAGGCTTTGGATAAGTGCTGGAGCTGATAATGTCCTTGGCTTTTTGTTAGCTCATCTGCCCTCTAAAGGATCAGCCCTTCAGAATAAAAGTATGGAAAAAGCCATGATAATTTTGCTTCTGGAAAAACAACATAGAAAATAGGCAGGGGTTTCAAGAGTACAAGACTTTAAAAAAAAATCATTCTCAAAGAGCACATTGGGAAGAAAATATTTTCAGGAGCATATTGTTTTTAGAAAAAAACAGGCCAAGCCACAAATAACTGCTTTATATATGAATCTAATTATACTCTTTTAAGCTTAATGCTAGAAGTGGGGAAATGAGACCAGAACTCACAAGGTGTTGATAAAAGAAATAGAATGCTTTATGAAGGGAATGGGAGTATAGTTTTATTTCTGAGTTGGAACCACAGCTTACAAGAAGAAATTTGTGGAAGGGCACTTCTTACTGTCTCCCAGAACAGCTTCATTCTGAATGATAATTAGAAAAGACCAGCACATCCGTTAATATTATAGCTCATTAAAAAAATCTGGAAGTGTGCAATTACTTTAGTATCTTTAATTTCTTTTTTATTAAGCTCTTAGAATTTTTTTTTTGAGGGCAGGAAAAATTCTGCAAGTTACACCCTCCAGGCATGAGTGCCTTTTGGTGCAAAAGTAGTTGAATAGGGTACTGTTTTAGACCTTGGTTTAGAGGCCCATTTTGGGTGCAGCTAGCTTCTGCTTTTATCCAGGCCTTTAAAAAAAAATTATTGTTAGGCTGCAGGTATTTTGTGTGTACTTAAAAATGTAGACTGACAAGTTATTCAGCTTAGTATTTCTTGGGTATCTAATACTTTATGGTGTGTGTAGTCTAAATTGGTGATTCTGGTGGTCACTGATAGCTGAGAAAATCTTTTTAAAAGAGTAACAAGGTAATCATTGCAAGCTGTGTGTAGTAAGTAAAGATGGGAGATTCAAGGAAAAAGGAAGATGGCTTTTTCCCCCTAATCCTTGAACGTACTGCATGTGCAAACCTGGCGCAGTAAAATACTTGTGAGAAGCTTGCAGTCTGTCTGCTGGCACTGGGCTGTCTGTGCTGCAGCTCTGGGATATGGTAAGGCTGGCAGGAGCCATTTGCTCCACAATCATTTCTGAATGGGGTTTGGTGGAATAATATCTTGAAACAATCTCTGCTTTACCTTACTTGTTTTAAAGGCTCTTTCCATTCACACACCAAATCCTCTAAAATCAGGTTGATAAAACTGACAAGTTATTTCAAGCTGTGAGTGCAAATGTGAGCTCTGGAAAGAGCATCAGAAGAGTTGGTGTTTCAGAGTGAAGTTCAGAGGCTCTAAATCAGATGACATGAGGAAACTATCTTGTGAGGAAATCATGTATGTACTTTTTAAGTCTATTTCCTGACAGTCATCTCCAGCTGTAATAAAAAGTGGCAATAGTGATTGGCCTGTTTACTGATTTGAGGCTGCCTGCAGTGTAGATGCTTTCCAGCACGGTGCTCTTGGGTCTGATTGCTTCCAGTAGCCCTTCCTGTGTTCCTGGGAAGGTTTTGGTCTGGAGCCCATCTCCCTGCCTTGCCTGCACTGGAGGGTGCCCATGTCTCCTTGGGGAGGTGCATTTGAGGAGGGTGGTGATAGCAGGGGCAGAGCTGCCTCTGTTTTACTTCAGCCTTTTCCCCCCTTTAATTCTTTCCTGGTGGAGTGAGTGGGTGGTGGAGGGCAGGTCTGTCTGGCTTTTGTTCTTACCTTTCCTCCTCCCTGTACTAACTGGTGGTGTTTCACTGGTGAAGCAGCTCCTGGCAGAGGACCCTTCTCTTTTGGTACTGGTCTCTCTGGTAGGGGTGTCACTCAGGGCAGCTGTCCAGAAAGCACAGATCAGCACCCAACAGCCACCATGTGCATCCTGCTGTCAAAAGTGAGGCTTCCCATCAGCTCTACCACGGACAGAAGTGACCTAAAATGTCCATCAATGCATGGCTTCAATAGATGGAGGGGTAAGAATGTTTACCTGTGGCAGTCTGATACAAGTACGCACTTGCCAATTAAAGAAAAGTGCAGAATGGAAGTGCTGTGGCTGTCTCACCAGTGTAGGGGTGGCTGGGCTGATGCTGGGGGAGGGTTTGATGGGCAGACACTTTTGGCACTTGTTCTCCCAAAAGCTTGGGAAAGTAATTTTAGTCTTCTCTGGCAGAAGGAATTTCTGTTCAAGGAAATCAATGTGCTAGTTGTAGAGCAGAAGTAAAATTCTCTGATGGCTAACAGATCCTCTGGAGATGGGTCCTACCTGCATACTATTAATGGCTGTGACTGGCAGCAGTCGTCTCCTTTTGCTGAATGTAGCTCCAGGCAGGTTCTCAGGTGTTCAGAGTAAAAATAATACAATGCAGAACAGGTAGGAGTTTAAAGTAGCTTAGAAATACAGTACTTGCAGTTATTTATTTCCAAGTAAAATTACTGAACAGATGAGGTTCTTTTATGTAGACGCTTCTTGTATTTAACTCTGACAAATGAACATCAACCACAGAATGAGGTTAGTATGTCTGCACTGTTAATTGTGCTTTTTGTCAGGACAATATATGAATGCTTTCATAGAAGACCAAAATTATAGGACGCCTGAGTTCTCCAAAAAGTTGTGTATGAACCTACAGCAGTTTTGTATTGACTAGCCCCAGTTAATTGTGCAAAGAAAAGGGCCCTAATAGTTTTTCCGATGCCAGTTGCCAGAGACATGGAAGGACAGTTTCTGGCTGTCAGGTGTGTAATTGCAGGAAGACATGAAAATTTAAAGCTGATGGCTGAGGGGCTGCTGTACAGAGATTCTGAGCTAATTCTGTCTGTAGATGTTGTGTTTGTAGTGTGTTGTGTGTGGTAGTCAGTTGCAGCCAGATCAGTAACCAGGCAGATTTTCTGCTCCCCCAGTGCTGGTGTTTGCATCCTCTCCGTAGAAACTGCAGAAATAATACTTAGAGAGTTCTGGGTGGAGTTTGTGCTGCTGCTGCAGGGACAGGTGCTGAGCAGTGATGCACAGGAAGCAATTGAAGCTTGTTGGGAGCACAGCTGAATTAAAGCAGAGGAAATGATGTAAATGAGCTTGTGTTTTGAAGTATACTGTGAAAACACCGAGTGCTACTCTTGAGCGCTGTTCTCGTAAGTTTCTGTGAAATAAAATATGTCCTGCAGGAGTGTTTTGGGTGACAGCTTTCAGATGACTTCAGCACTTCTGCTGTCTCTTAAAGGCTTCCCCACGCGGTGGTGTCAAAAAGGATGGCACTTGACAGCGCTGTTGATGTTGCTCACTGCCCCAGGGGCAGCAGATGCCTTGCGCATCTTGTGCTCTGGTGGAGTGAAAATTGAGACTGCTGAGTGATGGTAGTATAGTCCAGCTTTCATGTGCTCTATGAGTTCCTGATACATGTCTTCTGTCTGTACAAGACTTCTGTCTTCTGGAGAAGTGACATACAAGTTGTGAAGTAGGAGGATGAGTATTGGTTGCAATCAATGCTTGCTGGACAGAGGCTGGCATGGCAGGTTTCTTCCCAGCACAGTTAAATCATTGCTCCAGTAAGATGCCTCTGCAGGGCAAACTTTGCCCCAGTGCCCCCACTGTTTGGCAAAGGACTGGGTGTTAACATCCAAAATACTGTATTAGATTCTGCTATGAAATGCTGCTATACACGTTTCTTTAGGTTGGATTTTTTAAATTAGATTTTGGACAGAATCCAGTGGTTTTGAATTCTTTTGCATTTAACTCTTAAGAATTCCTCCTTAGTTTAAGGTCCTGAGCAGGTGGAACTGATAGGGATTTAAATCAACTGTGTGAGGGGGCAAGAAGGGAGGGGAAAAAAACAACTCTAAACCAGTGTTCAAACAGTGTAATAGAAGTTGTTGCCAGTAGAACCATGTGTTAAATACAGCGCTTGTGACAAGTGTCTGTGGTAGCAACCTGTATGTCCCTGCTGAGAAGCAAAACAAGCAAAAAAAGTTAGGATAAAAAAAGGTAGTGAGATATGAACACAGCAAAAGAAGAGTGCAAGGAGCCTGCAAAAACTTAGCGGAGGTTTGCAAAAACTCTTGGCTTCTCTCCCCTTCAAACCATGAGGATCTCTTCCTGAATAAAAGGGGAGGAAAGGCAGTTCAAGTGGTTCAAAGACTGACTTCAGGGACTCGAAAAACAAAGCAAGAGAGGTGAAGCAGCATAATGGCAAGTGCTCAGTGTTTGAGGTTTCTAGTTGTTCATACTGGCAGCTCTTTCAATACAAGGAAAATATCAAGATAGACAGTTCTGACAAGCTGCTGGCTTTTCTGCTTCCGGTGAAGCTTGGTATTGCTAGTCCTTTAAGAGTAAGTTCATGCTTAAGTATAATGTCATACTGAAAAATTACAGATGACATTAGCTGTGCTTCTGGAATGCACCAGATGTTTCTCAATTGTTTGGCATCCAGCTTTCATGGCTGGTGACATATTCGTGGCTGATTTGTTGTGCTGAAAGCAGAACCTGAGCTATTACACTGAATTTGAGCCTTTCTAAAAATATTTGTAGCTTGTGTTTCTCCTTCCATCTTCAACTGAGGACTGAGGAATAGCAAAGTGAGCACTGTTTTCAAAACCACAAGTGAATTTAAGCTAGCTGATTCAGTTTTATTTAAGAAAAACTTGAGGGTGTTTGATTTTCAAAGCAGCATTTTCTCAGGATTTGTGGATCAAGTAGTATTTTAAGCTGTTTAAAACTCTCAGGCCAGACTACCCCTTGGACAGAATGCACAGAAATGTCTTCCAGTGGTTGCTTCAGGAGTCTTCAAACATGCACTGAGGAGACATATACAAATATTCCCTGATCCAGGTAACCCTCAAAAAATTTGGCAATAAATCATAACTTCAGTGAGAATATTGCTGTGGTGCATAGTTGTCCAACAAAACTTTTTTATTACATTTAAATCAATTTCCTGTAAACATTTCTGGTTTTAAGATGGATATTAATAGAAGTTTGAAAGTATTTTTAAGAAAGTTGGATGCACTTGAGAATTTAACTTCTCCCTGTTTCTACTTCAACTGCTATAGCTGCATCATAGTCTGGAATATTACATCCTTGAAAACAGTGTCACTCTTATCATAGAAAAAAGTTCCAAAAAAAGGAAAAAGTTTAACTTCTCCACATTATTAAGTCCCTAACTTTTTTTTAAATGCTGGCCAATTTGCTGTGCAAATGTTAGAAAGAACAGGATATGGACTGTCCTTTTCGATCCCTTCATTTCATTACTTAAGAAAAAGAAAATCTCCATGTGAGAACCACCTGTGAGTGCCTCAGAGGATCTGTTTTGTTCTACAGCATTTTCATATTTGCTTTACAGTACGAGGAAACTGCATGTATGACCTTTGTTCTTACCTCCCACAGTGAGAAGTCTTCACTGGCTCCATGTATGAACTTGAATGACAATTACACTTTAAAAACAGCTCAAGAGTTTACATGGGTTGGCATTTATATTTTCACTGTGCTTAGGTTACAGTAGCTATGTTGTCTTGATCTCGATATATAGAGAAGTAGATGACAGAGATGTGAGAAAACAGAAGACAGCTTGATTCTGGGAATGCAGTTAGATGTGGAACTCAGCTGAAGCAATTGCAGGAGAACCACGTTATTCTCATCGTTTTGGTTTTGCCAGCTACCATTCCACAGTGGAAGACTGCAGCCATGCTCAGTGATTGGTTTTAATAAATAGAACATGGCATCAGTGAAAATGTAGGTTTGCTGTGCAAATGCTGTGCACGTGAGCTGGGATCACCTTTTACTGCCCTGTTGCATTTGAGGGAGCAGGCTCATTTTGTGTGGGGGAAATATTTAGCTTTTTAAGTTGTTTAGACACTTAGGGTGCGCAAAGAATATTTCACTTTTCCTCGTTCACTTTGATTCAAGGTGATACTGTGTTGCTAAGTGTAACTGTTTGTCTCTTCTTCTGAAGCAGGCTGTTTTCTGTGCAAAAAAGCCCCACCTACAGCATTACCTTTTTGAAAACTGCTGGGCATCTTAAGTTTAATTTCTGCCTCTTGCTGCAGCTGTTGCTTTGTCCTACAGAAAGAAGTATAAACATCTCCCAGCATGTGGTCTAACAGAGACTGTTGTGCATCCTTGAAGATAAGCTGCAGTTGCTTTAAGTGGGATTTAGTTTTGCTTAAGCTGTCCTCCACAGATTTTTTCCCTTGACTGGGTGCGCAGTGTTATGCAGGCTGGTGGGAGGCTCTGCCACCTTTCAGTGGACAGACTGCTGGGTATGGCTGCTCAGGTGTTGTGCCCAGGAACCCAAATGCTGCCGTGTTATAATTTATGCAGCCCCTTATGGGGACTGTGTCCTTAATAAGGGTTTAACAAAGCCTGTTGTAAAAGCAGCCCAGGTTCTTGCTCATGTGAAATACAACATCACTTTCAAGATGTTGGGAATACCAGGAGAAGGATCTTCCCTTATAACTGTGCTCAGGTAGCTCTTGTGCTTCTGTTTTTATTTCTAGGTTGAACTCTAGCAACCAGCAAAATAGTTGCAGTAAGTGTAGTCATATAAAACTGCTGTTCCTTTAATTCCCTGACAATAAGGGGAAGAAGACATGCTTCACCAAACTTGGAGTTTGTGGTTTTCTTGCCAAATTTAAAAAGAGGAATAGCACCAACAGCAGTGCAGAAACCCACAAGCTAAATAATGTAAGTGATAGGAAAAGTTGTGTCATACAGAAAAGCTACTGTCTTGTGAAAGCTGAAGGTAGAAGAGCTTTTTGTGACAGCTGTTCAATAATAATTTTAAAACAAGCAAGCAAATGAAACTCCTTCCACTGGTCCTACCTAGGACATTTTACCTAGTTTTTCTTGCCAAACAGATGTGTCTCTTCATAAAAACAGTAAAGTGACTGAGAGTTGACTTTTGTTTCCTGAAATGCAATAATACTGACCAGTGTGGTTAAGGTGTAGCTGGTTGGGTTTCAGTTTTAATTCAGCATTTTCCAGACGACTGGATTTGCTTTGGATTCACTGAAGCCAAAGCAGGGCTTCTATTCATAAGCTTATTGCTTACTTTGGATTAGTTATAAAGTAAATAATGTGAATAATACTGTTCTTTCATTTGTCCACTTAACTATGTAATGGGTTTAGTTTTGTTTAAAAACAACAAATACCAGGACAAGTGATAACTTGCTTGCTTCTCTCACTTACAGGAGATAAAACTGCTTCAGCGAAGGTTGCTCTTTTTCCTTGTTGTTTCACAGTAGATTATGAAAGAATTGCATTTTGACCGTTACAGTGCAGTTAATATTTCCTTCAAGCATGCCAGTGTGACTGCTTTTTCCAGGCATTGTCATGGCAAAAATGCCACCATTTCTAGGTTGGTGGATATCACCTTCTGCTTACTTTTTCTGAGAACAGAGGCAATAAACCCCACAGTATTTCCTATTCTGTCAGCTTGGCAAGCTGATTTATTTTTTGGCCATGTACATGGGGCAGGGAAGGGGTGTGTGGTGCATGAGCAGGATGGGTCCTTCCTGCAGCCCCCAAGGCTGTGTTGCTGTTGTAAAAACACATTCCTGGGAACTTGAAACGGAGGCAGAAATTGCAAGAGAGAGTTTGGGCAAGCTGTAAAGAGTATGACCTGCTTGATTGTTCTTGATTTCTAAGATGATTGAGCACCACTATTAAAATGAAACTCTACTCTTTTCTATGTTTCTGTGTTTTACAAGTTTGGACAAAGTCTGTTGATCCAGTTGCGTATCCTGAAAAGATGTAATTAATAAGCAGGATCTGGTCCTTGGAAAAGGCAGGGTTTTTTGTTGATTTTTATCTCTCCCTGGTGTTGAGAGTGAGTTGATCTATCACATGAAGCAAGGAAGATAAGAAACCTGATATATCTTCCCTGTATACTGCAGCCTCTAATGTTGCAGAGGAAATTTGTGGAGGTTTGGTTTTAATTTTATTTTGGAGCACAGCGTTTCTGCTGGCAAAACAACAATGTTGCTTTTTGTAGGAGAAACTATTTGCATGGAGAATATTGTTTCTTGAATAATAAATCCTGTGCTTGTTGCACTCTTCACTGAAGTAACTTTTTCCTATGGTTCCCATGCTTATTCCTGGTATACAGTGAGTTCTATAACGGTCCTTGTGCCAAAGGCATGATTTTTTTTTCCTTCCCATTTAGAAATTAAAGAAATATCTGACGTTACCTATTGCAGATATGCTGAACACTTTATGAACAGCCTGTGATGAATTTTAATGTGGACAGTTCACCACTGTTCATTTTTTCCCCCCATGTCTTTTACTAAAAATGAAGTGAGATGCTCAGTGATCAGAGTACAGTCATCATTGTTCCCGTTTGCCCCATGGGACTCTGGCTTTGGCAGAGGAAAGGAAACTGATGAAAATCAAGAGGTAGCTTGAAAAATTCCTTTTGGTGTCAACCAGGTAAGGTGAGCAACAAAACTGAAGTTCAGTGCTGACCAACTAAAGGGGGGGTGTTGGGATGAATTGGAACAGTGTGTCATATTCTAAACTTTCAAAAAGTTGAAAATAAACTGCTGCATGTGCTTCATATGATTGGTGTATCCCAGGCAGTGGTTGCAATGTGTACAAGTAAAACTTTCAGATTGTTCAGAATTCAGTGTGAAACTGGTAAGGTCTAAAATACTTTGATTATTTTCACTTTCCTATTGGTTTTATTGAATGTGGGTTGTCTTTCCAAAAATTGATAGTGCCTTTTAACTTCTCTCCCATCCAGCAGTGCATATGTGTGTGTGTTTGGGAGGCAGAGCCATAGCTGAAAGCATTTCAGGTGGCAGAATTGTAATAAAAAGATGGCTTTTTTTGTCAGTAAAGAGGGTGAGATTCTTGACTAGTTTTCCATGGAAAGTGAGAACTTCAGCAGTTAGTTCTTGTGAATTTTTTTTTCCCTTTTTCCTAGTAGCTGACAAGTCTGACTTAGGTACTGGCTCAACTAGAGCTGTGTCTTAAATCCCTGGAAAAATTCTTTTGTCTTTTCTGAGGCTATAGCTCAGCAGATTGTCTAAGCAGAGATGAAGTGATGTGTACTTAAGGTATGGTTTGAGGTTTTTCACTCTGGGTTTTATGCAAAGATTGTCTGCAACACCAGATGCCCAGCTTGCTTTGTGTTTGGTTTCAGCGAGTGAGAAGATAAAGGGGTGCCCAGTGTTCCTCTAACATTCCAAGCTATTCTGTTCTCAGTGGCACTCTTCTTCAGAATAAGAAGGGAATGTGCAAGGGATGACATTGGACCTTATGTTTGCATTGTGTAACTTGCCAAGAAGAGAAATATGTGTGTGGAGGAGGCTTAAGACAGTGAATATCTGTGGCATCTGGGTGAAATTATGAACAATAAAATAACTCTCAGCTGGAATTTCATGAGCAGCTAAACAGTGTCTGTCTAGGGCATGCTGAATGGAAAGGGCATGTCTAAAGTAAAACATGCTCACACAAGGGAAGTCCCCACAGTCTGGCATGAAGCCAGGTGCATACTGAATTAGGTCACTGCCTTAAGTGTGAATGTTCCCCCAATTCAGAAAGATGTACTCATCCTTTGCAACAAGGAACAAAAGCAGAATGCTACTGCAATTTTAAAAATGTAAAGCATTTTCAGTTAGCATGCTGGTCTATTCCCTTGTGCTTAGAGAATCAATGAACTTTTTTGTAAGGAACAGAAACGTTTCCATTGTTGAATATACAGAAGGCCCTGGAAATGCAGAAAGTCTTTACAACCAGGTGCCTCTGGAAAACCTGCAGATCTTTATAAGACTTGTGTAAGCCTCAGATGTCTCACTCTTTGGAGATCATACAAACTACTGCAAATAGACTAGTTCTGAAAAACTGATAGGCAGTTAAATACCAGCATGCAATAATAGCAGGTGCAATTTAAAGTTTTGGAACTTAATATTTAAGCTCTGAAATTCCAGGAACTTCTGTGTGATTACTAATTACCAGATAACCTTACTGTCCTTTTTTATCAACTTCAGAATGTTCTTTGTAACCCAGTTAGTTTCCCTATTGCGATTTTTGGGATCCCATGTGTTTTTGCTTGTTCTGGGGTTTCACAGCCTGCTTTCTCTTGTAGTCATGTTCTGCATAGTTACTGGAATTCCTAAAGTAGGGCTGTGCCAGACCAAATTCAGATCAAATTTGGGTTGTAAATATGCAAAACAAGGGCTTTTTTTTTTCCTGTTCTCTGAAAAGAGAGAATAGTGAAATAGAGTGCTCATAAGCTCTCCTTTTCCAGTGGGAAAAAAGGAAGGAAGATTCTTACTGCTTTCACTCACTCTGTGAAGTATTCAAGATTAAATGTGTCTTACTCCTTTATGGTAACTTCCCTCAGCAGAAGTAATACTGAAGGAAAAAATAAAAGATGTCAATTGGCTCAGTTCCCACTGCTTCAGCAAACTAACTTACCCATTCAGCTCTCCATGTGCAATTTAAAATTTTAATGTTCGACATAACCGGTTGCACAAACATTCCTGGCCTTTAAAGGCCATGGAGAAGCTCTAGTGGGAAAAACGCCTGTTTATTATGGTGAAAAAATGCTCAAACAGAAATAGGCAATGCCTGTCTCTGTAAAAGGCTGTCTTGTTAACAGGATTGTCACTAGGCCATAGATAAAGGGTTTCAGGTCATAAAGGGATAATTAGAGCCTAGAAGGAAAAGTACCGGTGAGCTGGTGCAGTTCTCATTGCTTCAGGAGTGGGTTATTGTGCGTGTTCCCTGGGCCCCCCTCGGGGCAGGGCAGTGCCCCCAGGCAGCCCTGTGCTGTGAGCAGGTGAAGGGCTCCTGGGAAGGGCCAGGAACCTGCAGCCGTCCAGCAGCGAGTCCCTGCAGGGTGTGCTGGCCTCCCCAGTCCAGGCTTACCATAATGATGAATGTTTGGTCACAGTGAGAAGGGTGGGAAGAGCAAGATTTCTCTCACTGCCCCCTGCTATTCTCTGAGGGGATTTAATCTCCTGGTACACTGTGTCCTCTTGACACCACATCTCCTCTTGACACCACATCAGGAGGTCTGTTCTCCCTTGCTTCTTAGACATGAATGAGACCTAAAGAAACTGAGTGACTCATCAGAGTTGAGCACAGGGCAATTTATTGGTGGAGCAAGAATTGACTACAAAAACCTACTAGAACTAATGCTCCATCTTCAGAGGTATTGATTTGTCAGTTAATAACAATTAGAATAGTTGGAGCTTGAGTTACTGGTATTTTATACAAGTTAGATAGTTTGATCATTTTTCAATATACCTTTACTGATTGAAGATGTGTCAGCTTCTGCATGGAGTAGCTTTAGTACAGTTTAGCATTTACTGAGTTTTAAAGAAACTTATGGTTCTTTATGCTATTAATTGTGGCTTCACCTCTTGCAGTCTAACAGAACAAGAATTCAGTAAGAAATGTAATAAATCATTGTATGGTCATCTTTGTACTAAAGAAAGCTTGGGATGATATTGTATCATTTCTGTGAAGTGGTTTTATCCTGTAGAATTCTTCTTCTGTCTCCCTTGATTCATCACATCTGGACACTGGTCAGTAGTCTGAGGATACATCTGGAGTTAATCACTCTTTATAGGCATTCAGCTTGCATTTATATAATATTGTGTTTATGCAGTGAGGAGTGACTAAATTCTGGCTTGTCTGGACTTGAAAGGATGTTATCTAGTATTCAGTTGATAAAACTGTTACTTATTTTGTATCAAAGTCTCCAGTAGCTTTCCATGAGTTCCAGAAGCTTCAGTTTCAGATGAGTAGTTACCTCTAATCTGCTGTATTAAGAATTTCTACATAATCTGTGTAAATTATTTATTAACAGGGTCTTTAACACTATAAATATTAAAAACTGCTTTGAGCAGTCCTATAGACTTCAGCTGGACAACTCTTAAGGTGTGCAGCTCTTGCCAAACTTGGTGTGGATGATATGCCTGCAAACTTTGTGTTGCTGTGGCAGGCATTGCTGCTGGTGGTAAGAATAAGTTACTTAGTCTTTCAGGCCTTAAAATTGGAACTTTCTTGCAAGTGAAGATGCTGAATATGGTACCACCACTGATCAGGGTACCTGATTCACACTGGAGCAGTATCCTGGCTGGAAGCTGAGTGGGAGGGGGGAAGTGTCACAAAGACTCAATCAGAGAGACACAGTGCCAGGTGTTTGCTGCAAACACATGGGGAGCATTGTGGCACCCTGAGTGACTCTCAGGGTCAGCACAAGATGGGCTGCGTGGCAGCTGGCAGTGCCAGATAACTGCCTAACCCATGCAGAAGGGGTATGGGAGTGGGCCATTGTTTTCTAGTCTCCTAAGGATAGTGAAACTAAACTGGGAATCTCAGAACTTCCCCCAAACCATAATTGCATAACACAGTCAAAATGGATGTAGAGCTAATAGGTCCCTGGATAAATTTTAATGAGCTTCATTTATTTTATACAAGCAAATTTTAAATGAAAGTATTTTATTAATGTTGAAAGTAGACTAACGTGCATTGAGCTTACTTCTTAGTCTTTTATGCTGTCATTGAAGAGGCCCATAAAACATTTAGCTGACTCAGTGCTGAGCAGGACTTTTGGTATCCCTCTCTTGCATAACTGTGGCTGTTTCTCTGGTCTTTCCCTCTAGGTTGGTTTGGGCAGTCATGTAAGAGTGTGACCCATGAAGTGGTCACTGCCTCTTCATGCTAGCCCAGCCATGTCAGAAGATGGAAATATTAGCAGATGGCTAATCTCAGGATCTCTTTCATCAATTGAAATTTAGTTTCTTTTGAATTAGACTTAATCTGAAATGTGGTTTCGGTAAACTTTGATATTAAAATCTATAATAATTTATTCATGAGTGAACAGTTATACCCTGAAAGGTATTTACTTAAAGCAAATGAAACTGCAAGCTTCTGCTGCTTCAAAATAGTTCATGGGTTTTTTTTTTTAATTTTTTTAAAAATAGTTTAGAGGAGTAGGAAAGGCATGGGATTTGTTGGTATCTTTTTGTCCTCCCACAGAGTAAAATAAAGCAAAAAGCCCAAGAAGGAATGGGGGAGTTAAAACAAAATGTCAAATAAACTGTGGTGAGACTATAAGAACTGTTACTGCTTTGGCTAGCCGTGTGACAAATGCATTTTATTGGACTGTCCGTATTACTATTTTCCAGACACTGTGTCAAAGGGAGTTGCTGATGGGTAATGCAAAAAAATAAATGTTTTTTTGTTCTCCCTTTATCACTCCTTCCACCATTGGTCTTTTGCATGCGTTAGAACTTTGTTCATGTGTTTCTCAAATGACTGTCTGCTTTGTAGTTCTAATATGCACCTTTCTTTAATTTTAGGTTGTGTCTTCATTTTGCTGACTCAAACCACAGATTCCAAGGAAAGGAGGGGAAGTGGAATAAAACACTCAAGTGCCAGAGGAAAAGCAAGACTAGCCAATGAAAATTATGATTACTAAACTGTAGATGGCTCTCACACATAGTGGTGGGGGGGAAATTGCTGTCTGTTCAAAGCTTACAAAATTACTTTTGCAGATTTCCTTCACAAAACTTCAAATAAGCTAGGCCCCTTCAACTAGGGCTGAATTAGGAAATGGAAATATGATTCCTTGCTGGTGTCTTCAATCTTCCTCCACCTTTGCAGGTTTTTTTTGTTTGGGGTAGGAAATCCTGAACAAATTGTATGGCGTCAGCCAGACTTACAGTTGATGGTTATGGATGACACAGGAACTTCAAATTTACATCTCTGCAATGATACCTGATTAAGGCAAAGCTTGAAAACTGCTCATCTGCTATGTTACCAGAACTTGTAGTAGCTATTACAATTGTGTTTTCTCTCTTAAGATTTGAAGTCTGGGGTGATGTCCCCTGGAAAGCAAGAGCAGATAATTAATCTTTTAGGATTGGAAGCAGAAATAATATGAGAATGCCCAGAAGAGGCTTAGTAATTCAAGCCAGGACTCGTTGGCTATTGGTGGGCCTTGCTTTACTATTCAGTTTAGTCCTGCTCATGTATTTGCTGGAGTGTGCTCCACAAACAGATGGCAATGGATCTCTGCCTGGTGTTGTAGGTGAAACCATGGGTAAAGAATACTATCAAGCTCTCTTGCAGGAACAAGAAGAGCATTATCAAAACCGAGCTACCAGTCTGAAACGTCAGATTGCTCAGCTAAAGCAAGAGCTTCAGGAAATGAGTGACAAACTGAAGTCCCTGCAGGAAAAAAAGAGCCCAAAGGTCAATGGTATGAACTACCAGGGCACCAAGGAACAAACATCCAATGATCTCCTAGAGTTTCTTCATTCCCAGATTGACAAAGCTGAGGTGAGCGTGGGGGCCAAACTGCCTAGTGAGTATGGAGTCATTCCTTTTGAAAGCTTCACATCCATGAAAGTATTCCAGTTGGAGATGGGGCTCACTCGGCATCCAGAAGAGAAACCTGTTAGAAAGGATAAACGAGATGAGTTGGTGGAAGTTATTGAGGCTGGCCTAGAAGTTATCAATAATCCAGATGAAGAAGATGGACAAGATGAAGATGATGGAGTAGGAGACAGGCAGCTGTATAGTGAAAATGATTTTGTAGAAGGTATGTTTACATGCTTCCTGGTCCCTTAGCAGAATGTCACAACAAGCATTTAATGGGGTTTGTACTTTTAGGTATTTTACTTACTTGAATAGAGTCTTGGAGAGTAATTGCACAATAAGAGCCTTTATTTCTGATGCTGAAGATATTACTGCTTCATTATCTTGTGTTTTTCCTGGAGTAACAAATGCATTTCAGAAGGACTCACCACAAGAGGTGTACTGGGGAAGCTGTATCTACTTAAAATATAGATGCATTCATAATTGATTGTAGCCAGTCAGTGTGACACAGCTGCTTATGGTACTAAATAACTGAAGGACTTTCAGTGAAACTGATGGCACTGGGAGGGAGAAATTGATTGATCTCTCTCCTTCCAGACTAGTTAAACAATCTAGTATGAAGCTACATGGTTTTCCTTCACTCATCTCTATGCCACTTTAGTTAATAGTCAGGCATTTGACTTTTTTCGAGTTGGCACAGCCCTACTGGAGGGAGAGGTAGGCTATGTTCCAGGCCTGTCAGCTGAAGAACTTGGTGTCCTGAATAGACCTTTCATGGTACACAGTTATGGGGTCTGCTAAGCTGTGCAGCCTTGAACTGTTCTCTTGTTTTCTTTTCAGTTTTGTCTCAGTGCCTGTAAGTTTATTTGCAGAACACATATGATTATAAAGGCATATGTAGCAGTTAAACTTTCAACACTTAGTACAGCTCTTAAAAGGTGCGGTAGTGACAAATCCCATTACAGGTGGCTTTCAAGGTATGGCCTTGTGCGATGGAGATAAGTATTATCAAAAACTGCCCTCGTACCTCTTCTTCATATTTACAGTAATAAATACAGTTCATGCTGCCATTAAAGGCCAAAAGGTGGACCATGTTATAAGACCATTATTATAGAAGGGATTCTGAAGTAAGTATTGATACCTGTATTATTAAGCAGACATGCTGGAGAAAGGTACCATTGGCCTTGAAATAATGGGCTCTTTCAGTCTCACATGATGTAATTGGTCTGTAGTGGAAAAAGTCTCTGTTTTTAACAGCTACTGTGTTTAAAGTTTGATGAAAGTACTCTTCTTCATTCTAGAAGGTGGTACAGGCTATGGAATCCACTCAGCTGGGTCAATGCAACACAGCCTGTGTAAGGCTCTTAGTACAGTTTTCATTTAAAACCCTGTTATTTTTTCCAGGGGTTATCATTCTTGGGCTTTATTTCTACATTAAGTATTCAGCTGCTTTTCCATTGCTGTTTTAGATATTGCTTGTACTCAAGTGGATTTTTATTTTACCATGACTGAAATAGCTGTTGATTTTTTAGTGTACTGCCTTTAATGACAGACATTCAAATAAGCAAGTAGTTTTAGGACCTTAGAATTACACTTCATACCTCTGCCTCTGTTCGCACCAGTATTTGTTTTTGGAAATCAAACTGATTTCCTTTTGCTGTAGAGACAGTAACTTCAAACACAGGGTT
>NW_005054300.1:16604372-16614718 GCF_000277835.1 Geospiza fortis
GTGTGTTAGCAACCAGCCATAGTGTTATCTAGATCTATTAGTATCTTTCTTCAGACAGAAGTTGTGGGTTGTGTGTGTATTCTGTGGGTTTTTAATGTGCAAATACTACTGGCTAATTTAGCCAGCAAAAAAAAGGCATCTTCTGAATGTTAGCATATATTTCTCCACCCCTGTTTTTCCAGGAGTCAGAGGTAAGAAGCAGACCCAGCCAGTGTTGGTACACACAGGTCCGTTGCCCTGCAGCCCTGTAAACAGGCTCTAGCACTCTGCCTGTGCATCCCCTTTTGATGGACGTGCAGTTGGAAAGCTGATGCCATTCTGTTTATAAAATACTAGTCCCTTAAGCTGTCCTAAACTGGTAGGATCAAATTGCCTAGCAGATTTGGTGTATCAGCTGAAGTCAGAACAGGTCCTGTAACTGTCTTAAGAGCGCATCAAAATTGTTGCTGGATTAGTGTTGCTCATTTAGAGAAACAATTTTTTAAAGTTGGCTTCAGTTGAAGCGTGTAATTTAAGTTCTACATCCTCTTCAGTTGGTAATTATTTTGTAATAAGTGGTTTGTGACTAAAACCAGAGTATTGTGCAATTTGAACCTGGAGGCTGAGAAACTTGGTGTTTGGATTATTTTTTTTTCACTTCTGGGACAAAAGAGAAAACATGGTACTGCATTAGTTAATACATAACCATCATGTTTTATGCTCAGTATAGATAAGTTGATTTTATCTTCTAACTTGCAGGATTTTTTCCTCAAAACTACTGCATATCTATATACAAAAACTTAGCCACAAAACTGTGCTACAAGAAATTTTTATTCTGAAGCCTTCTAGCTTGTTTACCTCAATGGGCTATTTTTATATAGGTCAATATTTGGTTCTGGGAATTTTGTCTGCTCTTTTCCTAGACTTGTGAAATAGTAGACTAAACTTTGAACCATGTAAAGTTTTGTGATATGTACTTTCAGGTATACTCTCCTTAGAGAATTTGGTGACTGTTTAAGTAAGTTTAGAACATCTTTTCTTATAGAGGATTTTATTTAATGATGTCTTTTAATGTCTGCTGAATATGTCTGAAGTTCTTTCCCAGAATTGCCTCTGATGCCCAGTCATTTAAGTATCATTGTCTTCATTTGAAAAAAAAAATCAAGGGTTTTTTTTTCTCATTGTGTTTTAGGATTTATCTATACTGGAGTAACTTGAGACAACTAATACTAATAACTTGAATTTAAAATCTCTCTGCTTTCTGTTTTAAAAATAGGAATTTCCTAAATAAACTTTCTTCTGAAAAAGTACACTTAATTAGCCCATAATACTTGTGGTAGTCTGAATCTACAGATTTTTATTACTCTTAGTACAGGGCAGGCCAGAAAAGTTCCAGATGCATGCTGATGGATGCCAACTTTCTTGTTGCACTCTGCATTTTTGCAGTGTGTCCTCAATGTAACTGTTCATGTAACTGTAACTGCAAGCTCAGCCTCTGTGGGCTCTGCACAGAGATGTTCTGTGGTGGTGCAGGGAAGCTGTGTCCACAGCAGGGAGCACTCTGGCCAAGCGCTTCCTGAACTCGTGCTATTTTTTTGTGTTGCAAGACAGAGTGATGATCCAAATCTGCTTTGGAATTCTGATAAGGCAGATCTGTCACAGCCACACCATGGTGATGTGCAGGCTTTGAGGAATAACATTAAGTAAAAAGAAAATATTTCTAAGTTTATATTACAGCTACAAAGATACTTTCTGAAAACTTGAAGTTATTTTTCACAAAGCTCAGTTGACTTGCTCTGCTGATGACGGGAAAACCAGCAAATTTCTCAGCTCTGTTTGCTGTACCTGTTTTCCTTTGTAGCTACCCATAATGAAATTTCCAGAATTTTAATCTTAATAGAACAAAAATCTGACCTGAAAAAAAGTCTTGTTGTGCAGTTACTGTTTGAGAAACCCTTTGAAGTTGGTTTTTTTTTTTGCTCAGTGCCTACATTAGATCTAAGTGTATGAGAAACAAGAGTATCCTGTTCCCCCTGGATGAAGAGTATCCCTAGAGAGGATAAAAGATGCAATTTTGCATATTTTCACAAATGAATGGATTTAGGATTATGAGCAATGGACCTAAGTGCTGAGCTGCATGTTCTAAGATAGTCCTCCATTAAAAATAGATTTCTTTGAGATCAGTATTTGATAATATTGAGAAATGGGGAGTAATTCAGAGGAGATAATTGTATTACCTCTGTCTGTTCCCTTTCTCCAGAAGCGTGTGACATTGAGTCTTGAATGGTGATAGAGAAGCCTTGAGGACACACTTCTCTATCAGTGTAACTGGCTTATTTGGGTTTACATTTATCAGTGTAATTGGCTTTTTTAATCAAGAGATTACAAGCTCTTCCATTGCACAAATATTTAAAATTAACTGTTGGAAAATAGAAGCACTAGCATGTTTTCAGAAGCTAATTGGCAATTAGCTAATTGCTAATAAAAGTCTTGTTATTGAAGGTCTAGCAGTGCTGTTTGGATCCATTTCTCTTGGTTCTGTGTTTCCAATTGAAACTGGGCAAAATCAGGAAACTTTCTTTAGGTCATCATTGAAAAGGAAGACTTCCCACCCCCACCCATCCTTGGAATGTAAAAATCCTTTATTCCCATGCTGCAAGCTTCCCAGTTGTTACCATCCCCAGAACAGTGTGGACTGCTGGTCATGCAAACAGCCCCTGCCTGTGTGCTGCATGAGACCAACAACTGGCCACTGTCCTGGGAACTTCAGTGGAGAACTCTAATACACCAAAAGAACCAGATCCATCTGCAATCCATAGACCAAACACTTCCTGGTAGTTGTAAAGCAAGTAATATTCAAGGCAATAGAGGAACGGCTTTTTGGCTTTGGTAGTAACTGATCCTCAGGATTCCTATGTGTAATTTGTTTGGTGAGAAGCAGAACTTCTGCCAAGGGAGTAAAGCTTCATGGACCAGGAATAGCAACTGTTAAATTATTTCTGCTGCTTTTTACCTCTTTGCTTGTGGAGTTCTCTTTTAGATGGCAGCCAGTGTATGCTAGTTGCAAGGTGAGATAACAGGTTTTATTAAATGAGTCAGTTCCAAGTGTTAAAAACTTGAATACACTAAGAAGTAAACCAGATATGGGTTCTTTTTCTGGCTGTTCTCAAATCTGGCTTCTGTGCACAGAGACTTGTCTCATAAAAGTGTTCAAATTAGCAGATTAGCAACAGAAGCTAGCTCATAGCAAGGAGAATAACTCTTAGGAGTACGTCCTATTTAAAAGAAATGTGGCTCTGGTAGCATGTTGATATTCAAAAGTTTGGAATCTGGTATTTCAACAATTGAATGTTGGCTAGGCACTATTCCAATTTGAATTTGCATATTAAGGTCTTTATGAAGTTATAGCAGTGGGTTTTGCTTTAGTTTAATTTTTTTAAATTAATCTAGCAATTTTTACTCTCTACTTCAGCCTTCTGTGGTAGACTGACATCTGAGCTTTTAGTTTGATTTAAGATAAGCTTTTGGCAGCTGGTATGCTTTTAAAAAACTTCATTTATGTTGTAAATGGTATTTTTATCTGTAAACAGCTATTAGATAGCAGAGAAAATAATAAAATCTAAAACACAAAATGAAGGTTAATTTCCCCAGGAGTCCTGGTACAAAGTATTTGCTGTCTATTCCACGAAAGCGTGATGTGTGAGCACCGTGGTGCATCAGCTACTCCATTAACCAAGATGCTGTTTTCAGCCTACAGTGTGCAGCACAAAGAGTTGGAATGGAAAAGGGTTGAGAGGGATTTAAAATCTTGTGCTGCTTCTGGCAGTCAGCATTGTGGGCTTTCATTGTTTGTAACACCATTTTCAGTGCTTGTAATTAATAATGATTTGAGAATAAGCATTAAAATGTGGTGCTTACTTATGCATCTCTGTGCTGACAAAAGAACAAATGCGAATTTCAGTCTCTTAAAGGAGAGCATTGCAGAACTGTGTTCAAAGGGTAAAAGCCTCTCAGTTGAGAGCCTCAGTCATCACTGACTTCCAGTGTGATGGACCAGCTTGTTCTGCTACACCACGTGTCCTACAGCCCCTCTGTAGTGGTCATCCACGTTGTCCATTGGGTCTGCCAGTGCATTGTCCACAAGACAGGCTGGATTACAGAGCTGGGCATGGGAGGGGTTTAAGAGAGACTGGGCAGAAGGAGGGAACATCAATGCATGAAACTGGGTTTGGTTTGGGGATGGAGGCTGGAACAGAGGAACATGGAGGTAGATTTAGGGAAAGGATTCTTTCTTTGTGAATGGAATCTGGGATATAAAGAGAGAAGTTAGATCAAGGTGGTGTGCACAACCCTTTGCTTCTTGGATTGAAAAGGAAGGGAGCATGGAGAATACTTGCCTGGGCATAGAGAGACACACAAAGCTCTATCATCCCTTCTTCCTGGTTCCTGAGACAGTCAAACCCTAGCTGCTTTAGGGCTGAGAGCTGCTTCCTTTGCATACTTTGTCTGGTGTTGATTTCAGTTGCAAATAAAGACAACAAAAAGAATGCTATCAATACTGGGTACAAAAGGGAACCTTTTGTGTCACCAGTATGGTTTGTCTGCTCTGTGGCCTGCCACCAGCTGCTTTCTGGGTGGGAGTCCTGGGAGGGATTTCAGCTGCTGAGGAGACCAGCTTGGAGAAGGGGCAGTTCAGGGCAGCCAGGTGCAAGGAAATGCATCGTGTTAGGGCAGGGGTGTGCATCACTCCCACTTGGGGGTATGCAGCTCTTTGTAACTTTCTCTATGGTCTGGGTGGCCACTTAACTGGAACGTAATGCCAGTTCATGGTGTAGCTTGTGGTTCTTTGGAATAATACATCTTTTCCTTGCTGGTGAGAGGAAAGCAGAGATGGGATGAACATAAGGTATTTTTGTTGGAGGATTTTTCCTGCCATCATTTCTTACTCTCAGGTTAGCATAGATATGGAATTAGCAACACAGAGCTTAGTAGGGTCAAAACCACAGATGAGCCTCAGTCCTTTCCTATGTGGTGTAAAATTAAAGTCTGTTGTTTTAACTTCCTTCTTCGATGGTCCTTAAGTTAAAGGCCCATGTTCTGAAAGGGACAGGTTTTTTTTTCTACCCATTTGGAGTAAAATATCTCTCAACAGGTAGTCCTGTTTCTGGAGGGACTAGCAATTTTGTCTTAAGGTGTGACGGGCACATAGAAAAACTTCTGCCTATGTCCTTAGAAGAGTGTGGGTTAGTAAAGTACCACTTCTTTATCGGATAGAAAACATTAATTGCTGGTCAGCAGTGAAAACAATTTAAAAGCATTCCAGCATTATCACACAGTTGCTTTGTTTAAATGCCACATGTCAGGTTTTGCAGACTTTGTCAAGCAAGGTACTGTCATTTGTTCTGCCCACGGAACAAATTTTGCTTTTCTTGTGGTGATTACTGGCCAGATGATCTCAGATTTTACTGTGGGCTAGCTCAGAGCTAGATTCTTACTGAAGGGCTTAAGAACAGGCAATATTAAATTTCAGCCATCCTTTTCCTTAGTAAATAGCTGAATTGCCTTTTTGTTGGGAAGACCCAACTCCAGTTGAGAAACTGGCATAGGACCATGAAACCTGTTGTCTCTAAGAAGCAGGGGAAGCTGGAGTTTGGGATTGTTTCTCAGGTCTGACCTAAAACAGTAGAAGGGTGACTGTGATCAATAACAGTTTGTGGAAATTTCATATAGGAGAAACCCAGAAGCTTTACCCTCACTTCTTTAGTTCTAAGGAAAACCAGTGTGTCTGAAGTAAAACTGCTGGGATCTTTGACTTTACATATTACTTGTGTGACTTATTCTTCAGGTTACTATCGTACAGAGAGAGATAAGGGGACACAGTATGAGCTGTTTTATAAGAAGATGGATGGCATGGAGTACAGGCATGTCACCTTGTTCCGACCTTTTGGACCCCTCATGAAAGTGAAGAGTGAAACAGTCGATATTTCTAGATCGATCATTAACGTTATTGTTCCTCTTGCTGGAAGAACTGAGGCATTTGCACAATTTATGCAAAACTTTAGGTAGGTGCATGAGATTATATAGTGAGCTATGTTCCTGATTTTCAGTATTTTGTTTTCTTTTCAAAATGAATTCCTGTTCTGGTTGAGTTGCAACAGAGCTGATGATTCCAACATTGTGTGCAACTGCCTTGGGATGTCTGTAATTGAACCTACTGTATGGAGAAAAACATTCCTTCTAAAAGGGTTTAAGAGATTCTCTAATTGCAGCAAAATGACCAAAAGTCAGGGTCATTGTGAACCTGGACTCAGAGGATCTTGAACATAACTTGTGTATTTGCATCAGTTGAGGAGTGCCTGTTTATAAAGTAAGGTATTGGGATGTGACACACAGTATTGGAACCTTCTGATGTAAATGGGCAAGATGGGGAAAGAAGAGGGGAAAGCATCTCTTCTTTTTTCTGTTTTCTTTGAAGCCATTTAATGACTAACCAGAATACTTCAATCTGCTAATTCTTTTTAATGCTGTAGCTTTTAAGTACCTAAAGTTTTTTATTGTGTTGCAAGTATTTACTAATATCAGCTTATCTTTGTGCTTATAGGGATGTGTGTATTCATCAGGATAAGCGTGTTCACCTCACAGTGGTTTACTTTGGACAAGATGGTCTATCAGAAGTGAAAAGCATCCTAGAATCTGTAGCTAGGTAAGTATATCAATCCAACATCAGTCAGTAAAACTGGCATTTTAAACAGCTTTTAAAAAAGAATGAAGAAATAAACCAAATAAAGTTTATACTCCATTACAGGTTACTAGGAAATTCATTATTTATTTACTGTACACTATTTATGGTTGCCATTTTACAGCTTAGGTTGCAAAAGTTTCCTGAAGACTACTAAAAATCAAGTTATAGCCAGAAAAGACTTTGAGGTTTCTATCTGACAGTCCAAAAAACAACAGGGGTGAGTTTTGCAGCGGCTATTCAGTCATGCTAACAGATTGATTAGAGTTTAAGTTCTTTGGAACACGGATGTATATTTTAATACCTCACTGGAGAAACAATTTTATTTAATTATAAGGAAGAGAAATGTAGTAGTCAAAGTAGGCCTGTACTTACTCTCAGCTGTGAAATAACTTTAAGCATGGTTCATCATGGCTGTCTCAGCATTACATCAGTAAAATTCACAAATGTATCTTTTATGGCTTTTGTTCCAGAGAGATAGGACAGGTGTCAGCATCCTTTACCCTGTAGCCAAGGGACACCTTCACCACCTGAGCTCTTGCACCCATCCCTGAGCTGGGAACCAGTTTTCCTTGAGCTCTGGTGTGATCCCTGTTTCAGGATGCTGGCCAGGCTCCTCCCCATGACACAGACTAGGCACAGGCTACTTTGTCACCAGCTTGGAGGTGTGATGGAGAGCTGGCCTGACATGCAAAGGCATCTCGTAGGAAGGGAGGAGAGAACTTCTGCATTTTGTGCTGCAGTCTCCCTAGCATCTGCTGTGTGCTGTACCCCTCCATTTTTGAGGCCCTGCTGCCTGCCCTGTGAGATGTCCCTCAGAGCACTGAGTCAGTGCTGCAGGCTCACTGGCCATTTACCTGTTCTGTATCTTTTTAGTGGTGCTACTGTTGAATATCTTCACTCTGTTCTCTTCAAGCATTGTCCTCTGAGGTGTCTCTGAAGTAGACACTTAACTTTGCTTGAAGATGTTCTCTGAGTGTGTTTCCAGTCTCCTTTGGCTGCTCCTTCCCTCTTCTGCTGTGAGTACAGGCATGTGTGCTACTGGTGAACAGCGAGGAGAAGCAAAGTGCGTGGGTTATGGTGGCCCTGTCACACACATAGCCTTTGCCCCATGAGTCTGGTGATGCCAGCACTATGGCTTCCTGTTTGCCCTGTTCTCTGAGCTAGTGAAGACAGATATTTCTGTTGGTCAGGACTTCTTGGTTTGTAGGGAGAAATTTTAGATGCCATTGTAATTCATGAGAGCGTTTTAATTCACATCAGTTAACAAAAGGCCTTTTAACCCGTCTGAATGATTAAATATGAAGTGAAGCTACAAAGACTGATTTCTATCATTTTACAAGGCTTAAAATTAAAATTAAGTGTAACATATTTTTTTCCTCATTCTGATCATATAACTGTTTTTAAATTTCTGGAGTGAAATTCCTGTAAAATGCTAAAAAACCTATCAATGGTCCCTCTGCTCCTCCCCACAGATTTATTTTGGGTTTGGCTCTGTTTTTCTTGTAGAGAAACTGACTTCCACAATTACACGCTTGTCTCTCTGAATGAGGAATTCAACCGAGGCCGAGGACTTGACATGGGTGCCAGAGCCTGGGAAAAGGGCGAGGTCCTGATGTTCTTCTGTGATGTTGATGTTTATTTCACAGCCGAATTCCTCAACAGCTGCCGCTTAAACGCTGAGCCCGGTATGTTCCCCTATTGTTGCTGGAAGGGAGCCTTGTCACCCTGCTTGAGTTCAGCTGCCCTGTGCTGGGCATATAGAAAACAAGGAAAACTCAGCTAGAATGGTGGAACTTATTCAGTAGCACGCATCCTGGAAAACTAATCACTCTCTGCACAAAAGGCAATAATACTTAGACTGAGAAATAACTTCTGCCTTAGTGTAGATTGTTTTAAGAACATGTTGTCTTTTTTGTACAATGTACAGTTTTGATGTTTTCTTCAGATTTAGCTGTCTGAAAGAAAGCTGGACAACTTAATTGCTTTAACAATTAGACTGCATGTAGATCTGTATAGCAAAACTCAGTTCCACTGTAGCACTCTACAGTGGAAGATGAGTTTTGTTATGCTGAAATCTCTAACAAGTTTGGTTTATCTCTTCTCACATGTGTATGGCCAAGACATGTCACAAAGGAATGGTTTTCAGTAGAGCTACAGTGTGCTCCCTGTGGAACCTGAGCTCATGTTCCACTGTTCCATCCCAGGCTCTGAAATATTGATTGTTTTTCTAAGTTTGTGTGATGCTTGCTTGTTCGACAAGCTTCTGCCAAGAAGGGTAAATCTTTCTTGAGTTAACAAGCATGCTGCTGAAGATCTCCTTCTGTCAAACTGTTTGGGTTCTTTTTTTAATGCTTACTCTTGTTTCAAATTTGTTGCAGTCAGAAACCATTTTCTCCAAATGTCAATTTGGAATCAATAGATGTTTTTTCTTCACCTAACAAGCAGGCAAGAAAATTCTTCAGAAGCCAGATATTTGGGTTCTGTTTCTTGATTTTTCTTTCATTTCTGTCTGTCTCTGTTCTTCATGAAACAAGTTGTATAAATAATGAGAAAAATTTTGGAGAGGAGTATTTTGAGAGCTTTAACAAGAGAGAGTTCAGGACACTGCTTGGAATTCATACTGGCAGTTTGTCACCTTTGTTTTCAATGAGATCTGAAAATGCTGCTTACTCCTTCAGAGTCCACGCCCAAGTCAGGATAGTGAATATTCTTGTGGACTGTTGTCAATACTTTTGCAGCATTGGTGATGCAAGACATCAGTGGAAAAATATTTACCTGGCTTCTATAAGAGACACAGAACTGGTGTTTTCAGCATAGTCAGGATTCTCATGATGTTTGATGCCCTTGCAGTATATCTTGGGAGTACCTGCTTTTACATGTTTGTGGACAGAGATAAATTCACAAAATTCAACAATGCAAGGTGTTACTTGGATTTGATTATTTTTAGTTTTACTGCATATCATTATTGCAGGAATTTTTCAGTCACCTGGAACAATACCAAGATATCTAATATTTTATATAAGCATGTATAACTATATATAAATGTAAATCAAGTGTAATATGTATAATATTCATACATATGTATTTTTTTTAATCCTAAGGGCTCTGCCCCACAGGATGTTACAAGCTTCCTAGGTGGGAAATCTGAGCAGTTAGAACTTGTTTTTATTTCTTTCCACTAGGAAATGCCTAATAGGTAATCTCTTAAATAAAAAGAGTGTTTCTGGTTTCTTTTTGCCTTCAGAAAGCATGCCCACAGTGAGTAACAATTATCTTTTGACTTCCAGGGAAAAAAGTTTTCTATCCTGTGGTATTCAGCCTTTACAATCCTGCTATTGTCTATGCCAATCAAGATATACCACCTCCTGTGGAGCAGCAATTGGTAAGCAGCTTGCTTTATTCTGGGTAGAATTAGGTGTGCTTTGTATTAAAACAAAATTAGGTGTAACTTAATAGTCTGTTTGGGATATCTTACGACCTTTGACACTGCATATCTAAACAGTTTTCTCCATTATGGGCAAAACGCTTGGGAAAAACCTTCCACCTAGTTTAAAAGAAGTAATTGCAGTTAACCAAATGAAGTTGGTAGTTCTGATCTGCTGCTTATTGTGGCTTTTCAAAGCAG
>NW_005054300.1:16614728-16614959 GCF_000277835.1 Geospiza fortis
GATGGTGGCATTGCATGGCAGCAACTTTCATCTTACGTTCCAGCAAACAAAGCGTTGGTGAAAGGCAAAAACTTCTGAATTAAGTGTCCAGTCTGATTCTCTTTCGAGAGACTGCATGGATGAAATTGGGTTTTGCAGCTGAGACTTCTGAGATGGACAGGTTTAGAAGAGGAAGAGAGTAGTATGAAGAAGAGTTGTATTAAAAGAAAAACATAATAGCCCTCATTTCCT
>NW_005054300.1:16615000-16622180 GCF_000277835.1 Geospiza fortis
TGGATAATCACAGCTGAGAGAGAAGTGAGCCCCTGCCTGACAGCTCTTTTGTTCACTCTTAAACTTAACAGTATTATGGTTGTTGACTTCAATCACAAAGCTTACTTTTCACGTCATATCAGATCAAGAGACAAATGTGGCCTTAGAAAGTGGAGTGTTGGGAACAGATGATTTAGCCATGGATTAATTTACTGCTTGGTCTGGGCAGATACATAGAAAATAGAGGTGGTGCAGCTGCTGTGGAAACTGCAATGAGGTTGAGTGGAATTGGAAGGCAGAGGGTGAAGCGAGCAGCAAGTCACTGGGAAGCCCCACATGAGTGCGTGACACAGAAATACCAGAAGTATTATTATGCTCTATCCTGCTCTGAAGAAATTATGGGAAGAGCTTAGCTTTCTGCAAAACCAAGTGCAATGTACCCCCTTGGTTGTATTGTACATTTCAAAATTGTGCTGGTTTAAAATTGCAGGTACACAAGAAGGATTCTGGTTTCTGGAGGGATTTTGGCTTTGGGATGACTTGTCAATATCGGACAGACTTTCTGACTGTTGGTAAGATGAGAGTAAAGAAAAAAATTGTGTGTTTAAAAAGTGGTTCTCTGGTCTTACCTAATGACAGGAAAGTAATTTATTTCCTGTATTATTTCCCCAGGCCCAGCAGTCAGACTTGCTTGACAAGTTTGACCAATGAGATAAATTAGCTTTTCTGGATTTTGATGTCCCATCTGTTGAGTGTATTAAAAGAAAAGACACAGTAGTTTTAGTAGAAACATTTCATTCTATAAGTTTTTGAATACTGGTGGGGTTTTTTTTGATACTTTGTGTCTGGCTGAAGCAAATGAATCAAGTTTAAGAAACATGTCACTCAAATAAGCCATTCACATAGACAAGAAGCATTCAAATCCTTTCTTTTAAATAACCTAGGGAAGTTGAATACAGTTGTTGGAATCTTTAGCAATGTGCTTTGCCCCCCCTTGTGGCATATTCTTAAAACTGAGAACAGCTTGGTGTGCTGAAATGTGGAAGATAGTGCTGAGCATAGTCTGCCAGAAGATGTAAATCTGACAGAAGATGTAATGACACAGCCCTGCATGCTGTCTGGTGGCTTGAATGCAGGCTGATTGCTAAGAGCAGTCACATTGCCATCTGTATGGTAGTGCTAAATGAAGCCTTCATAATTCTGGAGTTTTGAAATATACAAGAGCCTGGGTTGCTCTTCACTGTGGTCCTGGAAAAACAAGAGAACTTAATATGGTGAACCATCTTCCTTTCCTTAATCCAGCCTTTTGAATTGTGACCTGTGGAGTAATTGCTGGCATTGTTAGAGAGGATTTCTCATATGGTGCATGACTGCTTTATTTTCCAGCTGCTAAAATTCATTATGCTTCCTAAAAGTAATTCAAAAGCATAGCAAGTGAGGTTTGCCTACAGTTTTCTGCAGCTGTCACATGGGATGTCATGCATAATGCAGTTTGGAGACACTGCTCTAAGAGACTTTCTGAAGTCAGCAGATCTGTGTTCTGGGCAGTTCCCACCACAAAGGATGTGCTATCCTTGAAGCTCCTGTCCCTCAGATTGGCATGCTATGGCATGGGAAGCTTAGTTAATTGCTACAGAATTTCTGGAACGTCATGCCAGATCTGGTAGCACGTTAGGCATAGTGTTGCTCTCCTTGCGTGTGCGCCCAGATAACGATTTCTGACGCTGTGTTTGTAGGGGGCTTTGACTTGGAAGTGAAAGGCTGGGGCGGCGAGGACGTTCACCTGTACAGGAAGTACCTGCACGGGGAGCTGATGGTGGTCAGGACGCCGGTGCCCGGGCTGTTCCACCTGTGGCACGAGAAGCACTGTGCGGACGAGCTGACCCCCGAGCAGTACCGCATGTGCATCCAGTCCAAGGCCATGAACGAGGCGTCGCACTCGCACCTGGGCATGCTGGTGTTCCGCGAGGAGATCGAGGCGCACCTCCGCAAGCAGGCCTACAGGACTAACAGCGAGGCCGCGGGCTGAGGGACCGAGCCCGGGGACTGCACTTCACTCTCAACCAGCACCGTTCTACAGCCTTAATCCAGCTCACAAACGCAGTGCCTCTCTTTTTCAGTGAAGAAGAGTTTAGAGGGTTTTTGGTTCTCGTGTTTGTTTTCCCAGTAATCCTTTGACTGATACCCACATCTCGTGTGAGTTCAAGCACTTCAGCTACATTGGATGGCTCATGTAGTTCAAGGAAAGTGTCTTCAGTGTCAACTGGAAAAATCTCTGGAATGTACAATTCAACACTTTTCCATGTGGTACATTTCTGTTCTTATGTTTGCATTCTTTTGAGAATTAAATGAAAAAAATCTTTCGTGTCTTGAGTATTTTCAATCAGTATGGCTCACTGCACTGTGACTTTAGAAGGATGCTATACTTAGACTCCATCGTAGAAACAAGAGAAAGGTGTGGGAAAATAATCTCACCATGAAAGGTACATGGACATGCTGACCAGTACAGCAGCTGTGCAGGCTGCTGGTTCCACAGCAAGGGCTTGTGCCTCATTTGCTGTATAACAGACATTGACGTGGTTGAATAGAGAATAATCTGGGGGGTGGGAATGAAGATCCTTTTAAGTGGAATTTTAGAGCATATAATGGAAGTTCACACTGTGAAGGAAACGCCACCTTCTTATTTCAGTGATGGAAGTTGGAAACATTCCAGCTTGGTGTTTCTGTGCCTGCTCTTTTCCCACAGTAGATGCCATATCCCTTCTATAAACTGAGCTGTGCTATTAAACTTGTTTGCTTAAATATTTTTGGCCTTCACTCCTTCTTATTCCAAGGCCCTGCCTATGTATCTCATCCTTTAAGTTGAGGAACCACCTTTTCATTAGCATATTAATTTATTAGAGGCCTGTTTACTCTTATGTCAGTATTTTCCTTGTGCATTCTTTCTCTTTTGGGCATTTTCCTGACATGTTTTTGTAAGGTGTCATATACTCATAGTTGTTTCAGTGACTGAAAAAGCAAGTGCTATTACAGTCTTTTTTTATATAATGCTCTTCATTACACTGATCATTCTAGCAGCCTTATTTTTTCAGTTTGCAGATGTTTTAGGCTTTTGGTTTTGGTTCTTTTTCCTCTGGGTCAGTTTTCTTTTGTTTGTTTGTTTTTCTGGTTTTTCTTTTGTTTATTGAGTTTTTTTGAGCATGTTTAAGCAGAATTATGCTGTGGTCTCATTAGTGCCTTGTACAGTGGCACTACTACTTTGGTACTTACCTTTTGGGTGTTTTTGGGATGCATAAACAGTACAAATGCAGGCAGGTCATTTTTCTCCATGTTGTCTTATATGATACTATATGGCATGCCTCATTTTTTAATACATTTGTTTATAGAATGAATGCAGAGAATGCTAATTCAGTGGTTAAACCATTTGCGTGGTTTCTGCTGAATTTATATATTAGTTGAAAACCTTTCTCAAACCAGGTAATTAAGATTTGTTTATGGATTTATTTTGCTCAAGAATTCTGAAGGCAACTAAAGATTTAAATGATTGATTTCTGAATAGCAGGTATGCTGTGCAAATAGTTCTGGGCACTGATCCTTTTTTATATGTATATAAAATTTGCCTTTATGTAACTTATTGTGGAGAACAGTGTACTGTATTGTACTTAGAGTGAAGAGAATGCATTGCAGGACTTCTTGCAATTGATATTCTCAATATAATAAATGGAATTTCTGCATTTTAGAAATTGTTTTAAGCTGTTTCTTTGGAATATGTTTTTACAATAATATTGTACAGAGCATAACACACTGGATTCAAATAATATTTGCAGTGAGAAGTTCAACCAGCTCAATTTTGCATCTCAGGTTCTACCCAGACCAGATACCAGAGTTTGTTCCTTGGACAACTTAAATTTACACCAGATTTACCTCACTTGGATATCTTTGTTGTTGCTAACAAAAATTGTAGGGTACTGCTGAGGGCTGAAATACACTGATATTACGTCTTGGGGTGAAGATGCAAGTGGGGCACTCTCCTGAGACTCCAGCCTTTAATACTTCAGGGCAGCTGCTGCTGTCCTGGCTGCACAAGAATGAGCATCTGAAATTGCCCCTCCCTGACACCAGCACTGCTTGGCATGCCCTGGAATGGACACAGAGCTAGGGCACAGGCCCAGCATTGCTGCACCTCAGCTCTCAGCACTCAGACACTGCCTCAGGAGGATCCACTTGTCCCAGTTCTCATGTTTTGGAAACATGGCAGAGTGCTGATACCCAGGTGTCTCAGGTTCTGCTGTTTTCCACTGCATGGTTGTGCTTATCAGCAACAGTGAGGGAGATCAGTGTCAGTGTCCCCATCTGGGTGATGAAAACCGGTGTGTGGTGGCAATGGGGGAGGTCTGGAGATTGATGGAGTCACCAGGAACACTTGGGAAACTTTTTTCCACTCATTATCCTGAAAAGTGGAGGCAAATGCATTGGAGTTAAAAGGAAGTCAGAACACTTGGAAATATTTAATACGTGTGTTGGGCAACATATGCAAGTGTTCCAAATGGCTCATGGGTTGAGGATTTCTGATCTTATAGGAGCCCTTGCAGGCCTGGGGTTTCCCTTGTCTTAGTTCAGCGGGAGCCCTTGCAGCCTGGGGTTTCCCTTGTCTTAGTTCAGCTCCCTGCAATATCCACCTGTGTAGGTGTTGCTGTGGCACACACCAGCCCAGCAGCTCTGTGCACCCTGTGTTTGAATGCACACCATTGCCTTTGCTCTGTAATGGAACCAGAACAGCAATTGGGATATGCCTTTTTTAAAAACAAAGTGAGTTCAGTTACCTGGGTGTGTTCAGCTTCTGACTGCCTTTGGGCACAGCCACGCTGTGCTACAAGCATGTGTTTGTGAGCAGCAGTGTTGCTGTGTCCCTGTTGCTGCTGTGAGCTGTGACCCAGGGCAAGGATGCTCTTTCCCATGGAAATGGGTAACTCTTGCTTGGATGTGTTTCCTTACTTCATCCAAGAAAGGGAGCAAGTTAGTTGTGCTTCAAATACAAAAATCTCTTGCTTGGGGGCAAGACCTGCTCTTGGCTTTCCCAAGGTGTGCTCTGCCTGCAGAGGAAGAATAAACTCCACATTGAGGGGGTTTATTTAGCTTGGGGTGTGCTGGGTCACTGCAGAGAAGAGTGACAGTATCAGGCTACAGAGTCACAATCTGTGTGCCCAGGGTCGGTGCTTGGGTTACATGGCCAAGTGCTGGGCCTTGTCCTCCTGTTCTGACAGATGCTGTTTACATAACACACTTTTTTTGAGCTGGGATCCAAGTGTTTTCCTTGGAGGAGTCACTGTTTTAGTGCTAGAATAGTAAATATAGTAACACTTATTTAAATAGGAACATGCTCCACTGAATCATGAAGTAATTTTTGATTCTGTTGCATGCTATTCACATAAATTGTAACCTTTTCCAAGGAATTTGCAAGCTGTAGTCTTCCCTAGAGAGAAGTGTTCTTCATTAAAGGAAGTCAAGATGAGGTTAGTTCAGGGTGGACTTTTAGTTTAGACCCTTGCAGGGATGAATGTGGGTTGTGCTTTTGAAATTGTTAAAAAATATATCCTTCAATTAGACTAGTAGATACTGATTTAGAGAATCAGCAAATACAGATGGAAAACTGGAAAAAACTTAGGGAAATAGTTCTGGGTCTCCTGAATCCAGAAGAAAATACTGAGTTTTTTTAGTTCCATAAGGGGCTTTGGACTCTGAGATGCACACTATGAAAATCAAAACTTATTTGTAAACTGTGTTCGAGAAGAGAACGGCATCAGGAGGAAAAGAGAAGTGGTAGGTGAGCCCTAACCGCTTGTATCTGAATGCAGACATTTAAATGGTTTTAGTTCATGCCAAAATATAAACTAGAACAAAATTTTTGCCTTGTCAGATCCATGAATGAAAGGAATAAAGCTTCAAATAACCTTTAAAATGGTGTTTCAGCATAAATTAGTAACTTATTGATGCATCAGTGTAATGGTAAAAGATTTCTGTGTATCAAAAGTAAGTGTAGCATTCATTTGCCTGTGGTGTTCTTGCTGACTGTGACTCCCAAATACACCTTAAGGAGAGAAATCATTCAAATTTTACTCAGCTGTGAAGGAAAATGAGGATAACGAGCTTAAGCTGTGTCTCGTTCGTGCCCCAGCGATGCTCACCTTTTCCTTGTTAGGCCTGAGGAGCTGCCCTGGCCCAGGTGTTGGCAATAACCACGGCAGCTGGGCTCAATTAGCCCTGGGCAGGGACTGCCTGCCCTCAGTTGGGGCCTGAAGCTGGCAGGGAAAGGTTCTTCTCCTCCTTTTCCAAGAAATGTGGCTCTCTCCTGGCTTTGGGTAAGGTGAGTGTTTTATTATTTTTTTATTATTTTATTGCTATTTGTTATTTTTGAGATTGCACTAGAAAGGGAATGGCTTCTACCTTTTTGTTAGGAGACCTTATTTGCTTTGGTAGGGGTTGGCCTAAAGAGTAGGGGTTGGAGCTGGGATTTGCATGGAAGTGTTGTGCAGCAAAAGTATTTCTGACTTACAGGTAGAATGTTAAATAAATCCCTTTCATATGTAAGTCTAAGTGTTTGCATAAGGTTTTATTAAAACATAGCTTTGTTTTGGTTAGCTTAGTCTCTTCCAGGGTAAGGTAAAGTCCCCCTGAACTTGGAGTTTGTGGTGATTTAACTGGTTTATTTGTGCTGCTCTAAATGTGTTTGCTATGTGGTGAGTTTTTCTGGAGCATTTTCAGTTCTTACAGCTTCAAGGTTGCCTTGTAGCTACAGGGCTTGTATGTAGCACATCACTAAAGTGTTTTGACCTGTGTCCTCTCAGCTTTCTCTATCAATGGTGTAAAAATTCTTTGCTGGTGCAAGTTAACTTAGCAAAGGGCTTTAGAATTTTCTGGCATAGGTAGAATACTTTGCATTTGTACTTGACTTGCAGGTGAAAGAGGACATTAACTCATTCCTCATTCGTTGTGGGGTTGTTTTGGGGTTTCTTTATCATTGCTTTGCCGTTTGCATATCCATGGTGGGAGCATTTGCTCTTTTCCAGCACTGGTGAATTCTCAGGCTTTGAGCAGAAGTGCTGCTTTTAAAAAAGGCTGTATCTGTGGAGTGAAGTGGAATTTAAGGCAAAGGCTATGGAACAGCCTTCTTGGATGTGCTGTCTGACCTGGCTCCTGCTGA
>NW_005054300.1:16622190-16639650 GCF_000277835.1 Geospiza fortis
AGTGGCAAATGTGCCCAGGCAGCAAAGTCACAGCTGTGAAACAGCAGGGAGGCTTCTCCTGTGAGGAAAAGGGGGAAAATGAGATTGTCCCAGTGTGATGGATGTGGAGGAGACAGGAGGTGAAGCTGAGCAGAGCTGTGGAAACACGAGCTAGCAGGCACAGCATGGCTTGGCCCTGTGAGAGCCTCAGCTCTTTGCACATTTCCTGCAGCCTTGTGCAAGCTTGAGTGGCTTCTTGCCGACTTCATTACAATCCATGGGGAAAATGATCCTGTTGAAGGGATAGTCTGAAGCAAAACTAAAACCCTTTGAGAGTGCTTGGTGCTCAGGAAGGCTTGGGAGAGCAGCTCTGAGACAGCTTTGGCTACTCTCAGGTTGTGACTCGCAGCTTTTCCTGGGGAGCAGCTGGGATGTTGCTCTGGCCTGTAAATGCATCCATGGAACAGATGTTGGGGGGGTGGTGTTTGTGTGCTCTTAAAAATCCTCTCAAAGTCATTTTCTTGGCTGCTGGATTATTGTGTAATTATTTTTGGAATACTTGGATACTTGAAATTTTTAAGTTGTGAAGTGAAGTAAGAGGTATATAGAAAAACAAAATGGATTTGTTTGCATCTGTCAAATTATTCATTGTTTGCTTGGATTTTTTGGTGTTGGGAGTGGTTTGTTTTTTTCCAAACTGAGGTCAGGTCATCAACGGTGAGCTATTATGTCCCCACACAAGAATAATTCACTGTTTCATGAAATTCTGGTATTGCCATAATCATCCAAAACTTCATTCAACTCCATCCCTTACAACTTGTGTTTGCTGAGTTCCTCAGTGCTCTGTTGCTGTTACTGAGGATGTGTTGTACTTTGTTCTTTGATTTGATAGATGTTTGTGGAGTGGAATATTGTTAGCAGTGTCTTCTTTGAATTGAATGTAAACAATGTTGTGTAAATATTTTAAAGGAAACTTACAGTGTTGACACTGATGGATAGCAGGATGCTATATTTAATGTAATATGCCACAGAATCAGAAGAGGCCTTAGTGTGCTCATGTGACAGGGATTAAAAAGATGTTAAGTAGTTTTCTCTGTAATGAGATTCTGCTGGAACTCATTTGACTTCTGCCCCCAAACAGAATTACATTACTTTTAAGATTGCTGATTAACCCGAAGCAGCTAGATTAGATTAGACATATTTGAAGGAAATATCCACTAAATTTCAAATTTCTTCTTTTCTGCCCTGGATTAGGTGAGGCTGTTTGAAGCTGATGCTTTGGTTTGTGTTCCCTTTCAGCTTCCTTCCAATCCTGTAAAACGGTCTCCAGGCCTAGTGCTGAAGTAGGTTTGTGAACAGGGCTCCTCTGTGTGCCCACAGACCTGGGGTTTGGCTTTTTGTTTCTCTTTGTGTGTTTAGTTTTGGTTTATTGGGGAGGTTTGGTTTCCTGGTAGGTGCTACTAATAGTTTCAAGTAACTGTGCGCTGTTTTTGCCAAAGAGCGTTTCTGACAAGACTTCTCTGTTTCGGTGCTTTTTGTTATTGGCTGTTGGGAGCCTGAGTAACCAGTACTGAGAAGGATGCATCCTAATAGATCAGAAACAGTGCATTTATTGGCTGTTGCATTTCCTGGTGGTTTGAATATCTTCCTCACCACACATCTGAAGGCAGGGCAGAGTATGCCTCAGAATGTCCAGCACTGCCTGCCTGACACAGAACTCGATTGCTTCTGATATTTCTTTACAGAAATAAACCAATATCCTTAAGTAACCTTACAGCAATTATCTGCATCCATTTTCTGTGCAAGAGCTGAATGTGCTATCAGGAAGCCATAAAAACATTGATGTGAAAAGTTGCTTATAACATTGGAAACACTAGAAATGCTTCAATTATTTATTGTTACCATGCTAGAGAGATGGTCATAATTGTTGTACCTCCACGTTACTGCAGAACTATATCCCCAAATGTGGTTCTCTCTCTTCCAAAGCCCAAGGTCCACCTTGGGAAGCAGTGAAGGACAGCAAATTGTCAGAACCTCTGTCAGAGCCCATAGGAATGTACTGGAACCTCAAAACATTCCCAGTTATCCCTGCCTTGCCAGGGACAACCATGAAAGAAGCCATTGCTAGTATTTGCATGCTTACTGGTCTGGAAACGTCCTTGATAACATGCAGTAAAAGTTGCAGATGAATTCTTTCTGCAATTTGATTTTTTAATATAAATATCTTGCTGTCCACACAGCCCTATTCAATTGCTGCAGAGAGCAAGGTCAAAACTGTGCTTCCACACACTGCTTGTAGGCTGTTCTGGATAGCCGGGAGGCTGGGGCTGCCCTGATAAAATTACATACATTGAAGGCTGAAGAGAGAAGATCTGTCAGCACATCCTCAGGAGAATTGATTTCTCCCCAAAAGATGTACTATATTAGTTGGCAGCTAACTGCTCAGCTGAATTTTGCCCTGTGAGTTATTTGCTAAAAGAAAGTTGTTTCTTGGGAATTATTAACTTGATAAATCAAATTGCTGCTAACGTAACTAAGGATACCTTCCTGGCACTGAGCTGCTGCTTGTCACACTGTGTTGTGCTCTAATAGCAGTGAAGGGCCTGGAAAGCAATTTTATTGTTTACTCTTATGCCTGTGTAAGTAGCTAATTTATCCTAATGACTGGATGGGACATAATTGGAAGTGAGTTTTCAAGGATGCAATATTCATATTAATTATGAGTGTGAACTGGCCATCAGGAAGACTCTTATCTGCTCAATCCCCTTAATGCTGGTAAACATCATTATCTTTTCTAATGAGCTGTGTTCAGCTCTGCAAGTGTGGTGTGGGTGTCTGGTTACCAAAACCATTTCCCTAGAGAGCTTCCAACAGATCAGAAATGCTTATGGGGACTTCCAGACCTCCTGCCTTTCCAAGATGTAATTTTGTTTTCTTTTTCCAAGGCTTATATCCCTGAGAAGGGAGTGGCACTGGGGCAGCAAAGCTGGATTTTGTTCACAGCTCTGTGCTTGTCTGTTCTCTGTGTCACCTTGCAGAAGGGGCTTTTTCAAGCAGGGCGTGAAAAAGGGCAGTGGTTGCAAGCAGAGGTGCTGGGGTGTTGAAATGCCAACAGAAGCTTGTCACAGGAAACCCTGCAGTCTGCTGCAGCCAGACACGTTCTGTGCTCTGCTGCTCAAAGGGTAAATACAGGGGGGAAAATGAAATTCAGCTCTTATGACAGTAGATTTTTACACAGTGGAACTGTTGAACATTTCCATTGAGAGAACAAAAATATTCTGTAGCACAGACCCTATAAAATCCATAAAATACTACTACAGCAAGAACATAAGAATGGCAGTATATTGTTGGCTTAGTGTTGCTCTTGCCTTTGCTGAAAGAAATTTAAGTATTTCATACTATAGCTTTTCAAGTCAGTAGGTGACCAGTTGGTTCACTGTGACCATGTTGCCTTCCACACCTCATTCAGCTTCTGGCTTGTGCTTTGATACATTTGCAAGGGAAAAATAACTATGGGAAAAGGTGGTCATGGTTGAAGCAATTTCTTTTTTTATTAATGCAAGCACATCCAGTCAAACACAGAATATCCTGCTTTATGGTACAGCTTTATATTTAGCATTTCAGCTCAGAATAGCAAAACACAGTATTTAAGGAATGTATCAAACTTGGGGAGGAAAATAAAAGGGAACCAATGTAGATACTGCATGGATTTCAAGTATATGCTTGGACTGATTGACCGGCAGAGTGCACATTCATGTGAAAGCTCTTTCATACATTTACAGAAAGTGTTCTAAAATTGAATTTCAAATATATATTTTTTTCCTTAAATTTTAAGCATCCCTTTTAAACTTCAATTACATAAACAAAGCTGATATACAATCCCTCATATAGTGTCTGACAATGTTACTAGCTAGAACATCTCTGAAAGTGCAAAACACTGTAATAATACAGTATAAATATTCTTACTGGAATCCAGGGCTGAAGGCCAGTACTTCAGCACAGGAAAAATAGCAGCAGGTCATAAGAATTATCCCTTCCCCTTTCTTGGGCTGTTCTTGTTAACTGTTAGTATTCTACTTCTTCTTTCCTCATGGTGTAACATGCTTTTGTTTCTCTTTGATGCCAATGCTATGGGAATAGCAAAATGTTGATTTGTCTCCTTTCCTTACATCAACTTACTCCTCGAATTTTAAGTATTTGTCAAGGGGGAAGTGAAAGAGGGAAAGCATTTTAATTTTTCACCGTGCTCCAGGGCCAATAAAGCAAATTTCTGCTAAGTGCTTGCAGATGCTGCATCAAACAGTGGCACTGCAATTGGCTGTAGGCACTCAGGCCAGGAGAGTCTGCTGGGCTGGAATAAACCAGACCCTCAGTCCAGCAAGTCTTGCCCCTTCTTCAACAGAAGGCAGAATAAGATAAACACCATCTACCTAGGGCTGGCCATTTTTAATAAGTCCTTGCAGAGGTTCTCTGCAAGGCTCTGTCAGGGAGGCTGTGACCACTGCCAGCTTCAGAGGGACTGTTTTTGTTGGATTTTTTTAATGAACAAAAAAGAAAAACCAGCCTATTAACCTGGCTCAAGTTATTAGCTCATATTCAGCCCTCAAGCCTTCGGAGGGAAAATTACTGAAAAAGAAAAGTAGGCATTTGTGGATAATAATTTGTTCATTAGACGAAACAGGTTTTAATCTGAGCCTGTTTGTTTTTCTTTCTTAACTCAGAGATCAGTTGACAAAAGTCCTAACTAAATTTTTTTTTCCTCCCTTCTTAACAGAAGCTCTTCAGGTACTTAGATAGTCAAATTAGGTGTAAACTCAGTACTAAAAGGAGAAATTAGAAATGGCAAGCATCAGTGGGTTTGCAGATCACCTCTAATTTTGGTACTGACCTGTTCAAAGGTTTGACTAATTTCTTAAAGTGTTTACCCTTAGATTTCAGTGGGTGCTGTCCCAGACAATTAATCATGGCTTGCAAAAGGCTAGAAAAGCTTACATTGAATTGTGTCTTTGTTTTAACTGTCTGTAAGTGCAAACTGGACTTTTCAAAGGAACCAATGGAATTAAATTACCAATTCACAGCAATGACCTCTTCTTAAGCTTTTTGGGAACTTTAGCCTTAACTTCAAATTGGACATCTGAGTTTACTTCCCCTTCTTCCCTGGCCCATGCTGATTTTTTGTTTTCCAAAGACTCTTTTTAGAAAAGCATATTAGGCCTGTTTTGCAGAGATTATAATTTAGGTTAGACATTCTTCTCTTTAAACATAAGAACAGAAAAAAACATTCCCTGATTTTTCAAAAGGAAAACACAAACTATTCTGACAGCCAGAATGTAAAGGATAGTTCCCAGAAGTATTAACACTTAGACATGTGTGCATCCCCTCATGTGCACACACACATACTCACACACAAACACACAGACCCAGCAGTTACCCCCTCTCATCTCTTTACATCACGTAACAAAAATAGGTTTGCTGCACCATCAGTGTTACAGGCAGGTATACTCTACTTCATGTGCCATAATTCTCCACTTTATTTAAAAAGTACATTGTAGCTGGTTTGGAGACATCCATATTTTTATTTCCCTTACTTCCAGCCCAGTCAGAAGGTACAACTACACAAGCTCAGTACCTTGTAAGGCACTATTTGCTGATGGAGGAGAGGAACAAACACTTGTGAACAATTCTGCTGATTTGAAGGAGACCCCTCATCTCAAAGCTAGGGAGACATACTGAGTGTTCTGTAGGATACTGGTCCAATGGGGTATTTAACCTGAACACTGGCTTCAGTTAGGATGTGTGTTTTAATTTGTATTTGTTTTGGTGGAAGTAATAAAAAATAAAAATTTGGATGCTGATAGAATAAGATACCATCTCCCATGATACATTTCATCTCTGAGAACAGGGCCCTGCCCTTATATTTAAAATAAAAAACCAAAACCCTTCAGTAAGTGCCTTAAGGTTGACATGTGAAATATTTACCACATTTTATTTCATAAAAGTTACTGTATGTACAAAACAGACCTCATCCAGTGAGGTCTTTCTTAGCTCAGTCCAAGTCTTTCATTCAGGTTGTAAAAACATGTCCATTACATGTGCTTTGAAGTCTGCAAATCTGATCCAAATTTCTCAGGCTCTATTAAGCAGAGTTGTCCTAAAAAACAAAGCAATAAAAAAAATTATCTATTTTCTATCCCAACAAAAAGGTTTTCATTTTTGGCAATAGATCTATCTGGCATCAGTAGCTGACAGGCTCTCTTCAAGGGATAGATTTTCAACTGCTAGAAACTGGAATAAATCTGTGCATTTCAGTAGAGAGGCTGACATTAAATGAGATGAAAATTTAACTTGCATAACATTACCCCAGGCCCCTGGATCAGCTCAGGCATGTAACACATGTTCTGTGTCTCTCATCCTAAACTACTGCAGGCTGAGCAGTGCTGGGTTCAGTGCAAGGTGCATTGCACGGGGGCTGCAAGTGAAAAGCTCACAGGGACATCCTAGGAAATGTTGGGATCAGTGGGAAAGTGGGTCTTGTCTGGGACAATGCAGTCCCCATGTGCCTGACAGAGCTCAGGGCATGCAGGCTGTGTTCATCCCCTGTGTGCTACAGATGTGTCAGATCTTCATGTTCTGCGCAATTCACAGACCTCTCTGCCTTGGTTCAGTGTTGGAAAAATTCTAATTAATTGATCTCATCATGTACATGGGAGTGGTGCTTTCCATTCTCAGGAGGATGAGGAGTCTTTGAGACTTTATCCCTTAGGGTAGGCTGACAATTACCATATTCCTAGAAATTTTCATCCTTTTATATGATTTGTAAGAGCATAGTTGTGATGAGAGCACTTTGTTAGTGTCTCTATAGGTTTGTTCCCCTGAGAAAATCATGTCTGAACACTACTACAAATGCAATTATTTTACTCTATTTGATAGCCTAAATAAGGGATATTCTCTTTCACAGCCCCAGCAGTGATCTTGCAGCCTCAACAGATCTGGCTGGAAAAGCTGTATCAAAATCCAAGCCCCACAGAAATTTTTTCAGATTTAAATTTTGAAGGAAAAATAACAGTATAATGGTTTTAAGCTGGGTATGCAAATAGGACAGAAGAAGCTGATGGTTACATGCCTCTGTGTCTGCAGAAAGACTCATGTTCTGAGGAAGCTTCATACCTGAGTGTTTTCCAGCTGTCTTTTTCCATGTGGTTTTCTGGACCTTCACTTTCAAAGGATGCAATGAACAGAGCTGGGGAGAAAAAAAGTAGCAACAATTAGATACATGAGTTCTTTACCTGAGGGAAAAAATCCAAGGGTTACAATATAGCAGATGTAACTTTTCAGTCTTCATTATGAAATTTGTTCTCATCAGAAGCCAACAGAAAAAGTGATAACACTTAAGAAATTACTAAGAAAATACAGTTTTGCATGTATATATTTTTCACCTGCATATTTTGGATTTTAACGCGTAGAAAGACTCACTATAATGTTCAACAAAGGATTTTACCTTCTTCACTATAAATAGGTGCTGTGAGTAGATAGGTCTGGATTTTCTTGTCTTTTTCAAAAGGACACTCAACCTGCTTCCATGTCAGGAAATCATGAATCTGTCTTGAAATTTCCCAGAACTTCTGCATGAAGTAATTAAAAGAGTATTATTAAAATAGAATTTGTTTTCTTTGAAATATTAGTTCATTTCTATTTCAGAGCCTCTCAGTCTTATTCTTTATGCTGCTTTTCTTATTGTCCCTTACTCAGACTTACATGGAATTGGTCACAGCACCAGCCTGACAGAATTCAGGAGTATTTGGACAATGCTGTCAGGCACATGGTGTGACTCTTGGGGTGGTGCTGTGCAGCACTGGGAGTTGGGCTTGGTGATCCCTGTGGGTCCCTTCCAACTCTGTGTATTCTGGGATTCCTTGCTATCCTATCTTCTTATGGTTCCCCTCATTTCCCCCTCTTGCTGCTAGTTCCTCATCTGCTGCCAGCCTCAAGTTTAGGACAGTGTTATTTCAGCCCACCATCTGATCTTTTGCCTTCAGGTTTTTTCATCATCAACCTTTCCTTCCTATATAATAGTGCCTATTTTCTGTGTGGAGTGTCTAAATTCCTGTGACTGGAACTGGACAGTAAATAGTTTATTAGCTTTACTTTTTACATTTCCAAACTTCAATTTAAATGAAATGTGACACACCTGATATTTTCAGAAAGCACTCTCTAAGTTTGGGAAATCACAGTAAAGTATAGACACATTTAGATATCCTTTCCTTCCTAGGATTTTAAGAAATCTGTAATTACTCAGGGTTTGCCCTGCACCTTCTAAATCTGTAATTACTCAGGGTTTGCCCTGTATCTTCTGTGTGCCCCCCTCCACTTACACAGCCTTAATTATGACAATACAATTTTTTCCAGAAGTTCTTTTGACAGACTGTGGTCACTTGGACATGCATGTTTATTAACTGGGGAGAGAACCCAGAAGCTGCAGAACCTCCCTTGCAGACCTGATACACCCCATTGCAGCCAGCCAAACTGAGGAGGTGAAATCAGCTAAGGCTGATGCCTCAGCCTGGAGTGACCTGTTAAATTTGGTCAGATATGATGGCTTGCTGCCACAGAAAAGCAACTGCTGGCTTTCCCGGAATTTGATTCCAATCAACTGCCCTGGGTCTGACACTGTTTGGTGGTGCCCACGCGGGCACTGTGGGAACGGGTGATGCACTGAGCTCAGGCTGCAGCACAGCAGGTTCGGGTGGCAGAGCAGTCTGGGCAGCAGCAGGGGCCCACCTTGAAGTTGATCTGCCCGTTGGGCAGGCGGTTGGTGTGGATCTTGTGCAGGAAGTAGATGTCCTTGATGAAGAGGTTGAAGACGGGGATGACGATCTTCTCGCGGCTGCTGTGGGCGCCCTGCGAGCGCTGCGCCGCGCCCTGCAGCGCCGTGCGGTAGTTGCAGAAGTTGCTGGATGGGTCCATGTGGTGCTGGTTTTATACAGGGGGAAAAGGCAGACAAGTAATACCTGTTTCTAAGAATTAAAAGCTTTGCTCTAGCCATCAGAGTTTATTCTTTCTAATTTCATTTGGTCCCTATTTAAATTTTCAAGGTAGGGTACCTTTATACTGATCAGGTCTGGGTGCAGGTTTTTATAACTTCTACCTTGCTTGGAAGGAGGGCTCTGTACTGCCTTTGCGTCTATTCAATGAACAAAGCAGACCGAAAGAAAATCATAAATGACTCTCTGGGGGGAAAAACCAAAATTCTCCTTCGCTGTCACCTCTGTTTCTGATGATGGTTTCAATCAGGTTCTGTTTCCATGCAGGTCTCCACTAGGTGGAGTCCTCCAATTGGTTTTAAGGGCAGCATTCACTGGAGTTGAAACTGCCTCGAAGTTAAATTGGCAAAAATACTCTAGGGAGAAATAATCTAGAGAGAGCTGGCATCCACTTTTCATTGCAGACAAGTAGAGATTTTGAAATGGAGGAAACACTCTCACAACGTTTGTGTGCTGGTGACCACTGACACAGTAGCTAGCAGAGGTTTGGATGAAACTATTTGGTGGATTTCTACATGAAGCCAAAACATTATACATACCTCTAAAACATCAAATTTGGCTGTTTTGACCTTGGACCAGGTTTTCTTTAACCGTGCCACAGGGCTCAGGTTCATGCCAGCTGAATGCAGGGAGAGAGGAGACCAAGAAACAACTCAGTTGAAAAAATACTGGGCTAAAATAACTGGGCTTATGTATCACCACCACACATTCTGGGAGGTGTCTCAGGCTGACAAGCAGAAGCTGCAGCTGAAGCTCACCCACCCACACATGAATGTGTCAGTGGCAGACACTGTCCCTGGGGAAGGGTGCATGCTGATGTGCTCGGCCAATTCAGGGCAAGTGTGAGCAGTCCTGCCAGTCAGGTTGTGAAATGGAGATGCCTTTTGCCATCTGTGCTAAGGATACTCACAGATAATAGCCATCATGGAGTTGAAATTTCCAATGTTGAAGCATTCTCTTGCCACATCAATGAAAAATTCCACCATTCTTGTACGCTGCTTTTTCTTTACAACCTGGAGAAACACCCAAGAAGCAAGGGATGGTTTGAATTTTGGATAGGATGTCCAGCCAAAGGCACTGGAGCAGATTCAGTGAATAGACATTTCAAGACTTTGTCCAGCTAAATCTTAATATAGGCTTTGGGATTTTTTGTTAAGAATAATTTTTAATAAACAGCAGAAATATTTGGGATGACTACCAATTACTTGTGTAGCTCTGAGGGAGTGCACATCTTTGTTTATACAGAGAAGTCCATGTCTTGGGCAATTCTGTTTAAACAAGCTGGATACTTTCAGCAATTTCCTGTTACTGGAAAAGGAAGATAATGTGACACTGCTATCAGAATATATGCAAAACATTTAAACCCCTCAAAAAGGGGGTGAAGCATGAGATAGACTTAAAGTCAGGGGCATGGAACCTAAATGTGAGAGAAAGCAACTGCCACATCCTGCTTTTCTGGTTCTGCTACATGTACTCCTGAATGACCTGTTGAGAGCAGGCAGTGAGGATGAGCAAATACACAAATTCCCACCCACACAAAGGTGCACAGGATCAAGCAACTGATGCTGAGCATCTCATCTGCAAATTCTTTTATAAACTCCAAAGCAAAATTAATTATTGCCTGGAATTGCATTAATTCATGAAAATATTTTCCCTGTTTAAACCTAAAAGTTCTCTCTGGCTTATATAAAAATGGCTCCTAAGCAGTGACTACAGAATCTCTGGCCCAAGTACTTAAGTTTCTGTCATATTAAAAGAAAATGGTTCAGTAGTCAAAGGTCTGGCTTAGCCCTCAGTGTGCTAAAACCTTTCTTTGATGGTTTCTTAAATGTACAAGCCCTACCAGCCAGCTCTGGAAGTGTCTTGGTGTGCCTCTGCAATACATTTCTGAGAGCAGGAAATCTTAAGAGATTAGGATCAGTACACTGGACTTCATGAAAATGCAGCAGCCATTGGGATTTCCGTGGAAGGACCACTGACCAAGCAGGAATAGGAAAAAATAATTCCAATTTGCTAGAACTGGAATTAATAGAAATCTAAAAAATCATAATAAGAAGCTAAAAAGAGAACACACATGGAAAAAAAAAAAGGTTTCTGGGGCAGTTTTCTTCCATTTCTTTGCCTATTATATGACAGAAGTTACCTTAACCTCTAAGTAAGGTTATTCCTCCTCTCTTACTTTTTTTAAACTTTCTAGCAGTACACTTTCTTTCTAGATTTTAAAGAAAGTTTATTCTTGATTTTCCTATAATGAATGTTGTATGAATAAAATGAATTTATATAGATTTAAAAATTAATATATCACAGTGCTAATGTTATCTAAATGCAGTGGAAGGACAGCTGTTTATTGGTAAATCTGCATTTAAAGAGCAGTGTTTTTAAGAATCTTTTGCTGTATTTAAAAAAAAAGATAAATCCTAAAGAGCTCCCAGCTCAGTCCACACAAGTTCCATTTCACTGCATGACTAATGCAGCTGCACAAAATTAAGGAATATATGCAAAGTCAAACACAGCCTTGAACTCTTAATCATATGAGCATGCAAATAATTTAATGCTTGAATAATGCTATTATCTTTAATTGCACTGCTAATGTGTAAATCTCATTTAGACCACTGCTTGCCTCTTGTCCTTAAGGCAGGATCCCTTTGCTATCTGGTTTTCTGTGCACACCTACCCGACAAATCTCTGTAGCCACCAGCATGCTGAGACAATTGAACCAATTGTCATAGGCCTCCAAATTATAGGTTTTGGTCACATCACTTCGGCACTGTAAGAGAACAGGTCACCTGTTAAACCTCTCCTGTAGCATTATAAAGCCAAAGTTTGCCAAAGGATAAACTTGCTTTTCACATCTTGACAAAATCTTGTTGTACGTGTTTTAAGGCATGAGCTTAAAGAAGCTTAGGAAATGTCAGTCTTTCTTGCACAGGGTAAACTCAAATTATGGAGTTATTATTCTTTACCCTGGTTCATCTCTGTTTCTTTTTCCCTCTGTACACCTTTTTGTACCTTGTGATTATCCAGGGAGTCCATGTGGCTGACAATCTGCATCAGATCCTCTGGATAAATGTTGCTCACCCTTTCCTGTGTTTGGAGAGAGGAGAGATTGTCATTGTACAGACAAACGGAGTTCTGTGAAAACAAATCAAAGTCAGGAGAACATTTAGGTAACTTTATCTTCCTAGAGCGAGGTGCTTTTATCAGTGTGTCTAACTGGTCTTGTTCATAACTTGACTTGGTATTTTTTTATTAAAACACTGGAGGCTCTCAGTGAAGCCACGGCCAAACTCATATTGATGAGTATGTTAATAATGTTAATATTTATTAAATAGCAAGCAGAAGTCTCCGCCCCAGTCAGCCTCACCAGCTCGATGTAGGTCAGCTGCTGTGCCAGGATCAGAGGGTCACAGCACACACTCAGGATGTCCTTCTGGGTTGACTGGGGCTTGGTTTTGAGGATGGTGCCCTTGTCAGTGACAGGCTGCCGGAATTTCTCTCTGATTTCCTGGTACTGGCTCCGTGCAGAAAGGGCCATCAGGAGATTCTGTGTCATCTGGCTAATGATCTTTTTCACTGTTCCATTTTCCTAAGCAGAAGGGAGAAACAACAACTGCTGAAAACCTTTAGCTATTGCAGACATGGATCACCAGAGAATTTCTGCCTGGGAAAAATAAATGCCTATTATCCAATTTCTTTCATCTTTTCTGAGCTGATCATTCTGTGACAAATGACCTTGTCCTAAATACCCACACAACTCCATAATGACACTGTTCTGCCTGCCTGCCTTCCCAGCTCTGCTTGGCTTGGCTGGCTGGTCTGCTCCTTTGGGGAGTGCCCCATTTCAAAGGCATCTGTGTCAGCAGCTGGAGTGGGCATGTGAAAGGTGCTGCAGCTGCTTGCACAAGGCTTCCTGGAACCTCTGTGCAGCAAGGGCCAAAAACTCTCATTCTGATCAGACCCACTGATGAATCCAGTCTGTCTAGCCCAAGCAGAATCCAGGGAATTCACATAGTGTCCAGGGATATACCCCTACAATATCCTAACTTAGCTTTGAACAGCTAAGTATCCAAATATTTATGTAAGAGCACAATATACATCATGTTCTCACACAACTAAGATGCCTTTCCTGTTTATCGTGTGCAGATTTTAAACACAAGATTTGTAAGGATTCATTGAAAGTTAAAGCCACAGGAACACGATCCATCTGCTCAGTGTTTTGACAGCTAAGGTGATTATTTTTCTGCCATTGTGTCCTGTAGACATTTCTCTGAGATCACCCCCAAAGAGCTAACTTGATTGCTTTCCTACTCCCCCATCCTGTCTGCTACTGCTTTAAGTGACCCAGGTTTCTTCTGCTGCTAGGAGAATTAATTCAACCAGACAGTCCTTTTCCTCACAGAATCACTCTCTTGCTTTCATGTAAATTACTTTTCTTGAAGTTAACCACAAGGTTCACTTCTGCCAGTCCTCACTAGACAGAACTGCAATGAATCTGTGACCATTCAAAGGAGCCACTGCTGTGCAGTGATGACTGAAATTATGCAGCAGATGTGGGAGATGACTACCAAATACTTGTATATTGCCTGTTATAATTAAGCAATAATGGTGTCAGAATGGTGCTTTACAAGGCAATAATCTGAGTCCCAAGTGAAATCAAATGAAAAGCTGAAGGCAGTGTAGCTCATCTTGAGGCTGGATTACTGCTGAACAGCAGCTGTCTGGAGTCATTTCTGATACTGTGCTACAAGTGTTCAGAAATGCCAAGGGAGCCTGGTGGAGGGGACTAAAACAAAGCAGAATTCTCTCATACTGAGCTTTCCACTGTGAGTGGTTTGCCTTCAGCCACTGTGCCTGACTTGCCCATGTGTCTGGGAGGAAGCAGACCTGCTGACAGGGTTGCAGAAAATGACACTTGAGGATAGGTGAGAGTATTGCAGATATTATGTAAAAGTGAGGAAAGAAACTCAGACATGAAAAGCTGTGGCTTACTTAAGCTATTATGAATTCATTAGCATCTTAATGCTTAGACAGTTGTCCTTAAGAGTTTCAGCAGTTTCCTTTCATTACTAGTTTTATCCTGCTTTTCCCTACAACTTTGGAAGATAAGTCAGTGACTGTACAATGACTTGTACCTGTTTGAGTTAATTTTTACTGACTTTGGGGTGCAATCCTGGCTGTAGCTTTTTGGTGTGCTGATATCACCAGGACAACACCTGACTGCTTTGTGTGAGTTCTCAGGTGACTTCTTCTACCTTTATGTATGAAGAATAGTGTCCTAAGGGGATTTGAAAAAGCTTTAAAATACAAAATAAACCCCCAGCCTTTACCATAATTCCATGCTGAAGCATAATTCAATGTGCTAACAAAAACTTAAGAGTGAGAGCTGCTTTTTGTCAGTGTCAAATTAGTATTTCCTAGGGGTCAGATGAAGCACAGCTCTCCATTGGTGAACTTTGATTAGCCTTGTTAAGGGGGTAAATGAGGTGGTGCTGTAATTAATGGATGCCATCAGATGCCTCAGACACCACAGCATGGAGCCATCCCACAAAGATGGGTTTTTCTCAAATGACCATTATTCATACATAGGAGTGGGAAGGAAGAGGGAGAAAGAAAGGGCACAACTCTTTTTCTAGTTCAAAGTAGCAGACAAATTAAACACTAAGACAGAGATGTTAAATAAACCTCTGCCAAGTCTCCTTTCACAGTGCTGTCTCTGGCAGCATCCGCCCCTTGGCCCTTGTCTGCAAGGAGAAGAGAAGGCTGTAGTCCTGTTTCCTCTTCCCCTCCTCCTGGGGCACTGACATTCTCATCCAGCACTCACATAAACAGCTCTGCTGATGCAACAAAACTGATGTACTTCCTTCACCTCACTCTGCTGTCCTAGCCCTGACTCGTGCCCTGCTGTCAGACCTGTTGTTCTTCATTTTCTCTCTACTTGAATCAACAAAAGCACATAATACAACTGTCTTCCTGGTTCCTCCTAATTGTTCTCAAAAGTATCTTGAAGTTGTGGGTTTAAAAACAAAAAGAAGCTTCTACTTCTACAGAAGTAAGACTTCACATTTGTACAAGCACTTTACAACTAATTCTCTTGTCGTTCTTGATTATACTCTTCCTTCTGTCTATTGCTGTTAACAGTGATTTTCTCAAGGAACAGAAAGTGTAGGCTTTGTGAATGTTGGGAAAGAGCCAAAACTAACCAAAAAACCCCAACAACCCCCCTCCCCTGGCCCCATTGCCCCCCTCCAAAAAATTATCACCCCTTGTTTTATTCCAATTCACTTTATCTGTTTACTTTAGAAGGTTTTTTCAAGGCCTAGTTTTCTTCAGAGGCTAGAAACTCAGAGCTGTTAAGACTGGGGAGGGACTAGCTAGCAGAGCTCAAAGATAACTTCTTTGTGGAAATACTGTGCCTGTCACCTGAAACATTGCAATAAACCAGCTGCTTTTTATTGCTTTTTATTGTTAGAAGCTGGGAATGAGCTGCTAAATAATAAACACCTTCACCTTGGCCAAGAGTACATGTGATACAGCTAGCTGGTGTGTCTTGCAGAACTTAGACATACAGAGCAGTGACAATGTACAAAGGATTGTAATGTACAAAGTATGTCATGTACAATGTACAAAGGATGGTCTGTAATTCAGTATTAAATCCTCTTGAGCCATTCTAGTTACTATCCTTTCTCCTTTTGCACATAGTCATTTTTCATATTGCCAGGACCATTTTCTCTCTTCTCCTTACATGTGGTGATTAGATGTAGACAGTTCCTGCTAATGCACCATTAAGTCCATCAGGCAGCCCATGTCCTGTGGTTACCCTGACAACTCAGCAAGTGCTGCTGTGGTTCATTTAGGAAATGCTGCCTGCCTGCAGGACTGCACAGAACATAACACAGTTCATGGAACAGTTGACAAATACTGCTTTAGCACTTCTCTTCCACCCCTACCTCATCACATTGTGTGATCCTGTGAGCAATCTCCTTCAACTCTTTCATGGATTTTTCATCTTGGAAATCATAGGGGAAAGTTTCAGTCCATTCCTTCAGGAGCTGAATGATTTTGGCAGCGAAGGATTTTAGTTTTGCCTAGAAAGAAACAATGAGTTGGTTACTCATCACAGACCTGTTTGACTGCAGATTAATTGGCTGATAAAGGTTCACAGAGATCTAGAGACACCCTTGAAAATACCTTGCATTAATAGTAAGTGATGGGGACAAAAAAAAGAACATATTTAACTGTGCACTAGATTCCTAAATAGTATCATTTAGCCTCCTTTCATGATAGCTTGGTAATGTCTCCTACCGAACACTGTGAAGGCATTTTCAAGGTGAGTTGTATAAAACCAGGAGGAAGACAGAACAGTTCAAGTGACTTGTTTAACTGAAGTCCACAGGGTTTAAGCTGATTTGTGCCATCTGAGGCAGCAGTACTGCAGTGTTTGAATTCACATGTGTACAGACCACAGTACTCTACCAACCATGTTCATGAGAAACATTCACAAAGACATTTCAGTTCTATAGAATTTATCAGACCATCCAGGCTGAGCTGTATATGAAATAAATGAATGTCAGGAAAGACGTGTGTGTTCTCTCCATGATGTCTCAATCCAAACAGACTTTGACAATAAAAGGTATTGGCTTCTGTTCAAATGGCTATCAACCACAGAAAGGGCAGAGAGAGTATTTTTCTAATTTTTTTTGATTACCTGTGAATCTTTTAAGGTTTTTAATTAGTTAGACCTGAATTGGGTGCCAATTACTCCCCTCTCCATTGCATCAATGGACAGCAGCATCAATACATCCAAGGGAGCAGTCTTGGAAAATTGGGAGTGTGACTGCTAAGGGCACTTGTAATGAACAAGAAGAATCAAACCTTAATTTAGGTTATATTTATCCTCCTACCCAGCTTGTGATGCACTGAGGAAAAAGAGGAAGCTCTGTTTGTGTTCCCTGCCCAGCTGTGTGAGTGCAGAGGTCCCTGAAGGCAGCAGCTCCCTGTCCCCAGCCCAGCCCTTTGGGGACAGGAGGGCACCCAGCATGGCACTGCCACCTCAGGAAACTGAGGGAGAATGAGAGAGGGAATGTCTCCAAATACTAGTAGCAGCTCCTGCCAAAACAGCATCTCATCATGGTATGCCCCAGTTTATCTAATCAAAACCAAAGGTCATTAATAATCATTGATAAGGAACTTTGTAGTTAAACCATGCACCCTTCAATCCTCAATGTGACAATTAGCCAGTGCCTCCTTGTCAGTCTAGAGGGAATTTTCTTGGGTTGTTTTGTTTTTTTTTAAGGCCTGTAAAGTGCTAGCATGCATTTCCTACCTGTTTTTATTGACAGCATTTAATTGATGCTGCTAATGAGATAAACACAGAATTGCTGCGTAGGGAGGGCAAAAACAAAACATCCCCACTCAGTTTGCCAGCAGAGTCTTTGCATTC
>NW_005054300.1:16639660-16642459 GCF_000277835.1 Geospiza fortis
ATTCCTGCAAACCAGTGTCTGTCAGTGCCCCTCGTGTGGAGCTTTAAGCTATTTCTCAGCAGTGTGGGACAGAGTTCCAGATTACAGCTGCTTGTCCTCCAAACTCCCACTGTCATCTGCCTTGGGGAAAAGACAATTCATACTTATTTGCCAGGAAATGCATGGAGCCTGACATTATTAAAAGAATAATCTGTAGGTGGTAATGGACAATTAATTAGCCAGGGAGTGCACTTCCATTCAATTAAAGTGAACAGGTATGTGCCAGCTCCACTTCTGTTTACCAAAAGCTGCTACAGAACAGTTTTGTAGTATTAATCATCTTGACTATCCTTTCTTTTTAATTTTTGGAACTGAAAAAGCAGTGGTGAGGGCAGAAAGGTTTAAAAACCTCACCTTAGGCTATGGCAAGCATCTCCATATGAACATTCAGTTCTTAAAGAATTTATGGGTTGTCTAGACCGACCCCAGCAGCTGAAGAGACTAAATCAGTCATAGCTGATGCTTCTTTAATGCTGCTGTGTCCAAGATTGCTCCTTAAAGCCAGGAGCCCACTGAAGAGGTAGCATTAGCTGTCATGATTTGAAGTAGGAGCAGCATAACGCCAGGCTGCATTTCATCAGTATTTTTAGGCACTGATATAGAAGGAGAAGGTCTGAAGGAGAAAAATGAAGCTTTGTTCTTGTAGTACTCAGCCAAATTACCCCAAATTATACTCTATGTACAGCTTAAAACACAGTGATTTATGAACCCTGACTTCACATCTCTTGTACTGATTTTTGAGTTGTTATGGTTTGCCCTCTTCGTATGGCAAGCCAGGCATGTTGCAAGACAAACTGCACTCTTCAGGTTTAAAAAAGCTCAGTGTTTCATCAGATGCCTTTTAACACTCATGACAATAAGGTGCACGCTTTCTGAGAGCAATGCTAGGAGGCCTCAGTGCAGCAGAGCAGGGATTTCTGTTCCATGGGCGCTCTGGTGGAGCCCAAAGCAGCAGGACAGGTTTGGTGCATGTGCTGGCCCAGGTGGAAACCTCACAGTTCCCGGGGCAGCAGCACAGTTTCCCTTCTGCCATGGCTGCAATAAACCTACCAACCTACTTTTCTCCAGCCCTGCTCCAGACATGAGCCTCCCCTTGTGTGGCCTGACAGAGTTCTTTGGAGTCCATGGGAATACTTCTCCCACAAACATTTCTTTGAGAAGAGAAATAACTCTATTAATTTAAGTGTTCTGTGGATTGACCCTGTTCCTGAGACAAAACAGGACTGAAAAACAACTCCCAATTATAAAGGAGGGCAATAGGAAAGATGTAATGGCAGTGACCTGGTTATACATATTTTTTCATTTTTAGTTTTAAAAAAGAGGACTTACTGGCAAAAAAACTCAGAGGAAATAGTAACTTTTGAAGGGATTATATATTCCAAGACAGGCAAAACAAACTTGGTACAAAATAACTTCTATGTTCTCTTTTTATTTCTTACTTTAACTTGGGCTATATAAAATAATCAAACTGTAGAAAAATTGTACCACAGGTGTAACAACAGGGTTTTTATCCACTCAATAATAGTATACAAGTGATTTTTCCCTGATAATCTTGCTTGATACTTTCCAATCTCTAATGCACTGAGGGAGAGTTAAATTTTTTCCTTTATGGTCAATCTTAACTGCTGACTTGTATGTTATAATTGATGTCTTAAACTGTGAAATTCTTGCTTTTTATGAGTAGTCAAAAGGACTCTAAGCAAACTCCAAGACACCCCAGAGTGTTTTTCTTTGCAAACCACTTTTTCTGGGTTGTATTTCTGTAGAACTCTTTGTAGAACCCCAGAGTGTTTTTCTTTGCAATCCACTTTTTCTGGGTTGTATTTCTGTAGAACTCTTTGTCTAGCCAGTAATGTCAAAACCAAGAGAATGATAAGGATTGTGGTGTGTAACCTCAAAACCTGCTGCTTGCCACTTTTTCAGCTCACATGCTATCCAGGCACCAAGCTGCCCAGCTTATCTTAAGAGATTTGCATAAGCAGACTCGATCAGAGATGCTTTAACTGCTTTTTGTCAGCTATTTCCTGCTTTGCAGCCACTTAATTAGAAGGTGCTGGTAGCTGATGGTACCTTAATGGATTATGACTGTGAATACTTGAGAGTATCTCGAGTGAAGACTTTGTATGCTGTATGTGAAATGAGATTTTATTTGTTGCCTTGTAGAAAAACAAATGTTTGCAAGTGCTTGTGGCCAAACTGTTCTGTAAAACATAGAGATATTGGCAGTAGAGGGCAATAAAGCAGTAATTTGAGAGGAATGTCAGAAGTTCATGTAGTGTTTTCCAAGAAGTTTGTGTTTAGAAGGCAGGAAAGATTTGCAGCTTATATTAAGAAGGTAGGAAGGGATCAAGGGCATAACAGAAAGGGCAACCAGAAAAGCATGTAAATTAAAGCCACCTCCCAGAAGTGAATTATTGTCACCCTGCTGCTTGCTGGGTTTCCTGCAGGCCATGTCCAAGGTGCCAGCAGAAGGTGTAAGAGTGTGGGGGTTTGCAATATGAGCTGCTCTGTCTGACATTGGGATGTGATGCTATTTCATTTCTATCAGGAAGCCAGGACTTTAACAAGCCTGCTGTGAAGCCACACTAATACTACTTTACAATTAGCATTGTATCTCTGAACAGCCAGCTGATTTAGTCCCCAGAGGTGGCTTTCATTAGAAAATCTCTTAAGTGCATTGTTATTCACAAAAGTTTCATCTTACACCCCATTCATTTTAAATCCAAGTATTTCAAAGATGTTTTTGGACTTTCTACTCAC
>NW_005054300.1:16642506-16651618 GCF_000277835.1 Geospiza fortis
CCTGGCACCTTTTAGAGGCTCCCATCTCTATTGTTTAGTTACATGTTGCTGAGGAGCCATTACAACTTACAGGGCAGAGTTTGCTCAGTCACAAATTAAGTTTGGTAGTGGTGCCAGGGACAATGACCACCTCTGAGTGCAAAACTGGATGCAGTGATTCTGGCACCTTGCATCCCTGACCCTTGGTTTCCCCTGCTCCTACAGGATGAGCTGTGCAGATATTTGCAGAGCAGATCAGGGGACTGACCTGGATGAAAGTCATTTTGTACATGGTTAGTTTGTCCTGTGGAGCAATGTTGTGACATTAATAAAAGGATGCATGTCAGGAATAGTATGGGAGAAAAAGCCCTTAGGTCGGTATTGCTGTTAAAAACTCTTTATTGACAAACCAGAGTTGCCTTTTGTGCTCCTCGCTCAGAGTGCTGATACACCAAGGAGAAAACAAAATGGGGCTACTAATGTGCTGAAGATTAGGAATGGGAGCATGCAATGTCTCATTGGAGAAGAAAGGTTCCAAAACATGCCCAGGATTTGAAAAATTTAGGTCTTTACTTGTTGATACCTTCCTGTTTCTGTCACTCTTATTTGCTGCCCAGCTTGGGCTTTTCTGGAACTTCAATTTCAAATAATTGAAAGTCTTTCAATACACATTTTACAAATGGTGACACTTAGATGGAAGTAAGTTTGGTTTTAAGTGATTGCAATAAAACATGTCAGTGCAGGTCACCGTTTTAAATAAGTGCATCTCTTAATTTTTGTGAGAGGTAACTCTCTGATTTACTGCTATACTGAGTTCAAACACCCCAACAATAACCTGCAGCAGAAGTTATTGTTGACTCTAATAGGATGGTGAGGCTGAATGGAGAAAGGGATTTTCTTGAATCTGATTTTCCTAACTTGGTGAAAGTTCAAAAGTGCAGACCAGCTGCTGGGCAGCTTTCATGGCACACACACACAGCTCCAGTGCACTGCTCCCCTGACCTGCAGCTGCCTGCTGAGGCAGGACATAACCCCAGCAAATGTGGCCAGCAAATGAAGTAAAGATAATTCAAAGAACAAGACCCAAATACAAGTGCATCCAGCAACAAATCCCAATTACAATTTCATATTATTCTTTATCAGTCTATTTAGTTTTACAATGAGAAGGAGAGAGTGGAAAATAAATGACAGCACCAGTAACTGAGGGACACAATGGTCTATTTACCTTTTCTGCCTCAGTCCCCACTTCCAGCTGCTGCTTCTGTTTAATGCAGATCTGCCCCACTTTAGCCAGGAGCTCGTGTGGGTGAATGAAGACTCGTGAGCTTAGTAGGAAAGTGAAGATGTAAGTTCTCTGTGGAAGGAGAAAAAAAAAAGAAAGGAAAACAACAAGTTGAAAAGCTTTAGCAAAACTAATGTGTCTTCCTTGGAAAAACTAATCTGTAAATGATGAATGTAACTTTGCTTCATTTAAAATTCCTATAATTTTTCCTGTCTCCAGAGAAATGTAGGTCCTTTTCAGCTCTGTTGAGAGGAAATGCTATAGGCTTCAAGGCTTTTAACTGTGGGGTTTTCCAATTATCAAATGGTTTCCTTTTAAAATGCCAGACTCTGTGTGCCTAATTAGTCATCACTTACCAAAGCCACAAATGAAATACATCTAATGAAGGATGTTATGACTCTTCAACACCACTATTTAATGCTGCTTGGTTTCTTTAAGAGTGATGTTTTTCACTGAGCTGCAGAAAACTGCTTCGTGTATATTCCAAACCACAGCCGTAATTTCTTCATGTATGGGGATTTTCACTCCTTTTTCCCCACAATCACTGACAAAAGTTTTCACTTAGTTTGGGGGCACAGGACAATAATTTAGTTTTAAACTTGACTTTATTTATCTGGGGCTTGCTTCAGTTTATTTTGAATATGAACAGTGCTAATAAATACCAACAATGAGGATGTCTCATTAGAAATAGCCTCTCCTTTGCAATTTAAAAGCTGTGATGCACTGTATGGTACTCTGGACAAGTATCCATTGAACCATATTCTGGATCTTTTAATTGAAGAGAGGATGATTTTTTTTTGTCCCAGTCTTGTTCCAGTGCTTGAAGCTGGGCTGCTGCATTGGGCTGTAATTGCCTGACTAATGACAGTAGCACCTCATAAGTAATTCCATTTTTCCCTCAGGCTTTCTGGTAAAATTTGGAGTTGGGAAATTATAGGGGATCTCCTTGACATTGTATTTCAATTAACCTTTGTTATGTTTGAAATGTGCACTGTTACTTTTCCCATGTTTTAGTAATGTGACTTTGCAGGACACAGCCAAGTGCATTGAAGAGTCAATGTGAGCTTGTACCACTTGGGCTGGGCAAGTAAATTAAGACAGTTAAAATCTTAGGGCCAGTTGTCTAAAATATGGTATCTCTACTATCTGCTAACAAATTCTGCTGCTTGCAGTCTCTAAAACATACTTATAATTAAACAAGAATGATATCTTTATGACCCCAAAGAGGTTATGTGGTATCTTTCTTTAATCAGAGTAAAATGTTCTATTAATGAAAAATGTTTTCACTTCTTTAGTACTCAGCATGCCCTATAATACAAGTTTAGCACTAATCACCAAGTATCAAGGAAAAAGGAATTTTTTAAAAACAAAATAAATAACACTAACCAAAAGTCACAGTGTTCTGGGAGTGAATGATAAGTACAGTAGTATTAAACACATATCTAAACATACAACTCTGTCCTTCTGAAGGAATGTAATGAAAGTACAGAATGTACAGTGTGATACAGCAGCAGTGATTCCTAAACTGATGTGTTCCCTACTCAGAATGAAAGCAACAGAAAGAACTGTGTTGGATTGTGAGATTTGGGGTGTGTGTCTTTAACTATGCCTACTTATCCTCTGTTTCACTTTCTATCTCATGTGTTCATTGTTGTCCCTGAACTTAGAACTGTGAGTCTGGACTATGTGGAACAGGCATTTAGCTGTTGGGTGAGTCAGCTGTCACTGGGTTGTGTGAAATTTTTTTTTGCACTGAAGACTTGAAGCAGCCCTCACTTTTTACTGCATTTTGCATTTGAGAGATGAGATGAGTGGGGAGGAAGAAAAAAAGGACGTGACATTCTGATCCCTTCCCCACATTCCTGATTTGGGAGTTGAGAGGGCCTGGCTGAGAGATGTCAGTAGCAGGGAACCACAACTTGAGCCACACTGCCCTGGCAGCGACCTTTGCTCTGATAAGCTGGAACACATTGTTTTAAGCAAAGATGTAATTTGGCTTCTCACAGTAATTCTAGAGTTGGTCTCCTTGGTGGAAGCGTGTGTGATGTGGCGCAGTGTTTATCCAGAGGGACTCTGAGAAAGGGCCACTCACAGCATCATTTTCCTGCTGTCACACAGCAAGAAAAGTGTCACATGACCTGTGCCTTTATTTGGTTCTTTTGATAATGTTTTATAGGATCTTCATAAAAGTTTTGAACTGGCAAGAAGCAGGAAGATACAGGCCATGGCAGTGTGTACTTTGCATTTTAGGCCTGCTGATGTGTCTCTGTAATCAGTAATAGCTGTACTGGATCCATGCAATGCTTTTTCAGACAACATAAAATAAGTTATCATTCCTTCTGGAATCCATCTACTCTATTTTTATTCCATTTTTAAAGTAATTTAACTGGAACTAGGTTAGTTACTTTGGAAAACAAAATTGTTCCATTGTGGTCAATCAAGATATGCTGGTTTACACCATACTGGTATCAAATTGAGGGGGTTTTGATACTTTTATTACTGACACAGGCAAGGACTACCAAATTAAAAATGACAGCACACCTTATCCAATAAAGAAATTTCAGACTGAACTAAGGCATGCATTTCAGCTTAGTGCTAGGTCTCAGGGGCTGGAACACAGTTGTTTTGCATAGTAAAGATTTCATACTAATGTCATATGCCTTACCTAGATCAAGGATTTATGTGTTTTGCTGCATCTGCACTACTGTACACAGGCTAAATGTTATAACAGTGTAAAAACCTACAGCTTCTCAGGCAGTCCTCTAGCCATGAAGATGATGGTTTGGAGAAGGAAATTTAGCTCTGAAGCTAGCTAGTTTGATAAAGAATGATTAAAAAATGCTTCCATAAGAGTGAAAGTTAAGCTCCATTTATCCTAAAAGTGACAGGTATTTGGGAGGGGAGGCAAAACAAAAAAAAAATCCTTTCTGCAGTTGGGAGAATGTAAGTAGACACAAAAGGGGCTTGTGCTTTGCAAGAGAATAAGAAGCCAGATTCCTTTAGTGCCTAAAGTTGTTGCTAAGAGATGAGCTGAATTATGTTAAAAAAAGAAGAGTGTGAGTGCACAAGACTAAAGAAGGAATTGTTACTCTCTGACCCAAGAATGCACTGATGACTTCTCGAGGCAGGGGAAAAAAATAAAATTTCTCTGTGTGCACTCACTGCTCATTCTGGAACTTTGTGTTTGTGAAATATTTTCTTCAAATATTTTCTTGCTTGGGCACAAGGGTTGCAGACTGGTACATTCCATTCCTAACCTCCTGAACTCCTCTGTCTCATGAGCATACATTTCCCTATGTGCAGAGCAAGTCCTGCACACAAACAAGACTCAGAAGAGCAGCACACTAATGCAGGCACTTGTCTTTCCTGTCCTCCCTTGCCTGTCTCGTGCTCTGCCAACATGGCAAACACATTTTTGTTCTGCCTCTGTAGCCAGCACAGAAGGACACAGTGTGTTTGCTCTGTCCCCACTCCCTTTTTCTCTGCCCAGAAGGTTCCTGTGATCAATGCGCACGCAGGCAGCAATGCCTTCCAAGCACTGTGCTCAGATGTAGTCATCAGAAAACTTGGATGAGTATTGCAATTTACCACTGTGTCACTCTGAAAGAAGGTAACCCCTGCTCTAATTCTGCCACTGGCTTCTCTGGGTGACACCTTGCTGCCTTTCTTTGGATGAGTGGCCAGAGAGTTAAGACTAAGAGGTTTTGATACTTCTCTCTTGAACATACAGGACTGGCTGCTCTTCTGACAGGATATCAGCTCAAATGGCTACCACCAACCCTCTGTGGCAGCCCCCCTAAAACCACAAATGAGCATGAAATGAAGTATAAACATGTAACTGAAGGGAAATAGAAAATTTGAGTTTGAAGATAACTCGAATACAGCTTCTTCTTTATGTTGTTCAGAGCTTATTTGTCTAGTCATTTTATAATTATTCCTTTCACCTGAACTGGGTGATCTGGTTTAACTGAAGGTATGTGTTGTGCTATAGAGGAGATGAATTTGGTTGAATTTTGTTGTCCATCTCTCTCCCCCTGGAGTTACCCCTGACTGCTTCTGCTGGATGTTCAGCTGTGAGCCTGCTGCCTGTTTAACCTGCAGCCTGCAGGGTGGGGCCCATGGCTGCTGGGTCTGTAATGCACTCTTGCATGGGATATGAAGGGAAAGCACCACGGAAACTAGCAGCATTCCAAAGTAAGTTGTAGACCCCTTACTCAATTCCTGGAACCGTTTTCAGAGCAGCTGTGTTATAAATATATTTTATGTTGCAAGGTACAATAAGAGATGTGCATTAGCAGCTACTTAAACAACTTTGCTACACTTCTGAAATACAAGTAGCAAGTAACAAGATTCCTGTATCAGAGGAAAGAGAAGGAACAGACTCCTTGGATTATCCTGAAGCTTTCATTCCACTGTAATACCACACCAGCTCTACCCACTAGTTTCTTCTGTGCATCTGCTCTACAATATGTATTTGGGGGTGTGGAATGGAGATTTAATGTCTAACAATGGTTATCCCTCTGAGTCTTAGAAAGGATTTGGTACTGGCAGCACAATTGTATGCTAGCCATATTTAAATATAAGGTTTAGGATTACTTTTGAACTGGAATAGTAAACCATGCTTGTTTTGCTTTTTTAATCCTATACTGATGATTGATGGCAATTCTGCACATTCCCACTGAACTCTCACATGGAGAGCCCCTTTTTGTGGATGATGATGATTGTGAGGATGTGTGGTGTTATTTGTGGGACCTTGGAGGGACTTTATTGTGATTTAAATGGGACCACAATAAAACGTTCTATACAAATTAGACTGAGAAACATACAAGATATAGCATGGCCCACTGTAATAAACATTAACTTTGGCATATAATTTAATATTGACTGCAGTTTCCTGCTCCTTGTTAGTTTTTCAAAGAGCTGGGATACTTCTGTAATAGTTGCTGCTTTTTCAGAGCTCAAATAGAATATAAGTTATATAGACCCTCTGATCTTTGGCCACTTGTTCCAATAGTATCTTTCATTAATGGGCACAAAGAGTAATTTTAAGTGATAAAGTGGTATCTTAATATCCTAGGTTCAAATTCTTACTGCATACCCTAGAGCTACATATAGGTAAGATTCACTTTGAGGACTGTACTGAGGATGTTCAGTCAGTTGCAAAATCATTTTCAGGCTCCAGAACATACATTATTACAGCACTGGCCCATTAAAATGTCTTTAGAAAGAGAGTATTTTAATTAAAATCTATTTTAGGTTGTGATTTTTGTTTCTGATGGCCTAACTAGGATATGCATAGAAAATTAAGGGGAAAAATACTAGAGCTGTTTTCAGGTCTGTTTCCCTAGGTAGGACCTGGTTAGTAGTTAATCTTGGCTGCATTAGAGCTAAAGCAGCTTAGAACTATGAAAATTCTGTGGCTAATGCTGCTTTTAATTGGTTCTTAAGGCACTCATTTGAGTGCAAGATGGCTCTATCCTTCTAACAAATGCTCTCATTTAGAAACAGAATATCCCTATTGAGCAACATTTTTAATGAATTGAATATTGCCAGTAAAATAAATGCATCTTTAGCCTACATCTCAATCTTGAATCAGACAGAGGTAGAATTTCATGAGAGAGCACCAAATCAGATACTAATGCAGTATGGGGGTACTAAACCATGGGAGTAAAAAACAATCCCCTTTTGGTGGCTACTTACATCTGGGTAATAGTCCATGGTGGGCACCAGGCGCTCTATCAAGGCCTCCAGTGATCCAGAAACAAGGTTCCCATCCTGGTAAACAGGGTCCACACATCTCTCTCCCATGTCTGGCTGCACTTGCCCACTACAACTGGAACCAAGCATGCTGGAAAATATTGGCGTCTGGGGCATAGTTTCCTGCAGAAGGGCAAAGAAAGGGAGAGAGGGTTAAGCTTTCTTGCAGGATGTCTTATGTGTGGGTTTTACAGAGGCATACATTAAACACAATTACAGATTTGACTGCAGGCAGCCTCAGCGTTCAAGCAGAGTTCTGAATCCAAGCAGTCTGCAAGCTGGCTTTGGTGTTTGAAATGCACTTTAAACTATGTCTCTAAAGCTGTAGATGCATGAGCTGTAAGAATTTTCCTTACTGCACTTCACTTCTTCCTTCTCCCCAGCTTTTCCCTGGTTCTTTATGCATAAAACTAGACAGAGATGAAAATACAGAATGCTTTCTGCATTTCCAAGATACTGAAGTGGTGCCTTACCGAGCAAACAAACAAATACTAAGCCTTAATGTTCCCATTTTTACTCATTTTGAAGTCAGATCTTTGGCCAAAATACTTCACTTGTGATGATAAATCCTTCACCACTTCTGTAGCTAGATGTAATCCAGGTCTCAGTACAAGTGCATCTTCTCTATGTAGGTATCACTGGAAACAGCAGGGGATATCCTGTCTGATCAAAATTGCTGGTTTTTTTTTTAAACATGTACATGAAACCAGGAACTGGGTGGAACTGTGACATATACTGTCATATACAAGCCTAATTTAAACAGTCTCTTTGGAGATCTTTGCTTAGGATACAAACCTGTTGTCGCAACACAAAAACCACACGAAGGTTTAGGGTTTGCACCTCCCTTCCCTTGGCCACAATTGTATCACTGTACCGCAGCCTTTGAGTAAACTCTAGGGGGGTTCTTGTTTGTTTTAAACTGGCTACAGCTTAAATCTATGCAGAAGGCTAAACAAAACATCCTGCTGCTCTATGTAAAGGTTGGAAATGCTATTCAGCATCAAAACAGTTCCCCCTGGCTGCTGAAATAGTCAAGACTGTTTAGGAGATCAAGTGCAAAGAAAGCAGCATTAACTCTTGAGCTGCTGTCTCACTGTCTCTGAAAGAGACAAGATATTGACATAGATGAAAAGCACTTATGTAGATGAAAAGGATTAGGCCATTATCGGCACCTTTAACCTGACAGCTGTTTCTAACTGTGCTCATCTCCTGCACTTAAGTCTTCTCCTGAGCAATTTTTTAATGCAAGGTATATTTTTCCTCTCAAATTCTCCAAAGTCAATCATTCATGTTTACAACTGGAATATAGAACATTTTTCTCCTCTTAGGCACTGATAAATGCTAGGTGCACTGTGAGGAAAAAATACCAGTATTAACAGAACTTGTTTATCAAAGTGACAGATTTACTTGTGTGACGCTGATAAGTAGAACTGTTCCGTGGCTTTTACCAAAAGACCATTGCATGCATACGTGATAAGAGACACAAGGGAAGTGTAATTCCCCGTAAGATAAATATAGTAGCTGTTTAATAGCAACCAGGGAGACCACAAAGAGGAATGGAGCTCAGTTTCAGAAGTTCAGGACACAGTCCAACAAAATAGAAAAGGCAGGATCTAATGTCATATCAAAAGAAATGAAAAATGACAGTTCTGCACAAAAGTGCATTGAGGTTACTTGGTATTTTACAGATTTATCTGTTCGGCCTGAGCTTTGCAGTACACAACACCGAGAAACGGCTGAAGCTAACGGCTTCGCTATCTGTACTATGTAACTCGCCAGTAATTTGCTTTTTTCCCTTTTAAGGTCCATACCAATACAGCCCCAAGCTGCTGCTCAGGATGGTCTGGCTGTGATGAGCACTTCTGGCCAACAACTTGAAGTTGCACAGGGCTTTTAAGCTAACCTAACCACCAAACAAACCCCCAGTGAAACGATGCTTTAGCTGGAAACGTACCCCGCTTTTGCCATCAAGCATTTTAACTCCTTTAAGGCGCTCGTTGTTCCACCAGTTCGGTTTTTAAAGACCCCTCTGGAGCACAGCCTGTACCGCTCCCCGCCGCCCTGGCTGTCCTACCGGAGCTGGTGCCGCATGCC
>NW_005054300.1:16652205-16796767 GCF_000277835.1 Geospiza fortis
TTGTTTTTGGTTTGTTTGGCTTTCCCTTTTCTGTGTATTTTCCCCCTAGATACACGTTCTGCAGCCACCAGCCCGCCCGTCTCTCCGCGCTGCCCCCGCGTGTGCCGGGGCGCGGGGAGCGCTCCCGGGGCCGGGACGCGCTGCTCCGGGAGCGCGGCCGGCCAGCCCTGCCAGCTGATAATTGTTTTTATTCCTCTCTCAGTCGGAGTTTCTCTCTTCTGGATGCCTGAGCCAGTCTGATAGCCCTGGGCTTGTCCCGAGCCGCAGGGCTGGCGCGGGACCAGCCCCTGTTGTGTCACACACGGACACGCGTCCTGTCTAGAATCTGATCTCCCTTGGAAAGGCTCCGAGGTGCATCAGTCTGCCCCAGAGTCCCTCACCTGTACCCAGGAGCAGCTGAGGGCTGCCATCTTTTCAGCCTTTTCCCACACAAGCAAATCTTTCTTGTCCTTGACAATTTTACTTGATTTGGGATGGTTTAGAGCTTGCTACATTGTCTCCAGTCGTTATTTAGCTTTATTTTTGTTATTCAAATTACTTATTCAATTGCTGTGTTTCAATATGTAGCAGAAGGCTTCTTTAGTTTCCATGGTGATTAATGTAGGAAAAACCTTTTGGAAGTAGGTACGCCACTCTAGGTAGGTGGGCATGGCAGATGAATTTGGGTACATGCACGTACTCAGGAGTGTAAGGAACAGATTCATGATTGGTCACGATTTGAGGACAAGCACTGTCACCCATCCTAAATACACGTTAATTTTAGAAAGATATGTACTACTCATCTTTACTGCTTGCTTACTAAATTCCTTTTTGGCTTCCAAATTCTAACAGTTCTGCCATAGAGATTATTTTCCTTATTTAAAATTAGGTTTTCTTTTAAACAACTGCTAGAAAAGTCACGTCCCCCCCCAAGTCTGCTTTGCTGTCAGTCTCAATCCTGTCTCTTAGCTGTGCTCCACAACATTTAGAGTGTGCAGGTGCTGTAGCAGATCTGATGCCTGTTTATGGTGAGGCTTTGCTCAGCTACAGCCCCCTGCCTGCCTTGGACACCGAGCAGGTTCCAGGCAGCAGTCCTGGGCTGGAATCCAGGGGGTGGTGTCTGCACTGGCACTGTGTAATGGTCAGGTAAATGTAATGGTAACCCACAGAATGTGAGGGACAAGTTTTGTTAAGTCTTGTTCAAACATCTTGAAGTTCCTTATAAAAAGTTATTGAAAGCAGAAGGTAAGAACTTGTAGGCTTATGATAGTATTTCTTTCTGAATGCTATGAATATCTTTCAATACCTCATCTAGTATTTACAGCTACGAGCAACACCAGCAAGCCTGCAAATAACTATGCATGAAAAACAGGTATTGGATTTCATTCTGTTTCTGAGCTAATCTGTTTTCCAACCTTACTCAAACATTTGCTGAGACTTTTAGAAGAATATGTCATTAATCTTAGCAAAACATACCTAGTTAATTGAGCTCTAGTCACAGATTCAATCTGTTGTAAAAACAGCCTCTGATCTTTTTGTTTGTTTGGGGTTTTGTTGGTTTAGTGACATCAGAAATTATATCTGTCTTGTCAGTGGAACTAAGAAATGCAGGAATTAAGATAAAATTAAGGAAAATTATGCTAGCTAGGTATGCTCTCTCTTCTCTGTGGTGTTTTTCCATATTTCTCCATTCAGTAGTCCAGCGGAGTCTGTTTAGACTTTTTTCTATGTATATATTTCTTGTTTATATACATACCTAAGTATGTGTATATAAATGTTGGGAGGGTGTGTTAGGATAAAAGCTCAGTAAAATATCTTTTCCTTTCCTAGGATACATGATGCTTGGTTTTGGGGACAGTGTGTTGTGTAGTCTTGTTGGAAATGTAGTTTTTTCAAATTAGAGGAGCTGAAGGCCTAAATTCAGCTCGTACAGCATGTAGCAGATGAATCATATTATCATTTCATTTCCCCTTCTGCAAAGTGTGGATGATGACCTTTAGCTATCTATATTTTGTGTTGAAATCTGTTGATACAGAAACTCTCTGAGGTCTAATTGTTTTTGTAGTTATGTAAGTTCTGTTCCTCAGCAAATTGCTTGCATTTTGAAGATGCTTCCATCAGGCATTGCCTCATGTTGCTGGTGGGTGGACCCCAGAGCAGTTTAACCAGCAGCAGAGCCTGTTCTCATTCTGTGGCTTGCTTTTGAGGTGACACTGCTGTGGTTCCCTTGAGCTGGTCAGAGCAGCATCTTGCTGCAGAGTGAGTCAGCAGCAGCCACGCCGTGCCTGCCTCAACCTTCAAGGTTGCTTCAGCCTCTCTCCCACTGGCCAACATCGCCCTAACACATTCGATTACCGTGTGATTAATGACCTGGGTTGGCACGTGCAGTATTTGGGTTCTGTTCCTGCTTGTGCTCTGGACACTTGACTGACAAATTTTTTTAATCCCACTGTGCCCTCAGTATTCATCTGTGAGATGCTGATAAGGTATTTTCATGCTGTTGCACTTTGTATGTTTTTATATTTGGGCAGTAAGCTTTTGCTTTATTGTGTTGGGATACAGTTTCCCAGTACAGTTACATCTCCTCTTCAGTGGAAAATTGCTGGTCAATAGCTTGGTAAAAACATGGATTTTAGCAAAGGAAAATGGATGAAAATGAAGGAGAGATCAATTTGGGAGTGAAGATTATAAACAGAGTCAGGGAAGAAGAAATGTGAATTTTTTCTGCTGGCCTTAGATAACATTTTGGCAACAACTTGTTCAAATGTGCCTGTGTGTATAGTTAAAATGTAATTGTACTTAGGAAAAGTCAGTCATTACAAATGTCATTAATGCTGATCTGAGGCTATAAAGTCAATTATAAAGGGACTCTCCTAGAAATGCTGTCCTTGGAGCTTTCATTGTCAAGCTACTCAAGTCCCTCACTTGGTCACCTTCCACACAAGTCTGTTAATAATGAACATTTGGTTTCGTTTAACAGAGGATGTCAGCATGCTTTAAAGCCCCAGCATCTGCTTTGAAGGAAACAAAGAGGGACGAAGCCACAGAAATTGTCATTGAAAATGAACCTAATTGTGTATGGCATTGTTCATAGTTGATTAAATACCAACACAGGGTCGAGTTTTCATCTGTCCATTCCTACCCTTTTATGCACACAGTAAGATGAATACAGCACATTGCTTAGGTCTTTGAAGCACTGCTGGGTTTATGCTTAGCCTTGTTTCTAACTTGGAGGGGATGTCTGAACTGTTCCCCAGAGCTCTCTAGACCTCTTGCAAGTGGCCAGGGCATAGAGGGTGACAGTGTGTGCATGTTATATCCTCTTCCACTGGTGCATTGTACCCACAGAGCAGTGCAGAAACCCTGCAGCACAGTGTTCTCTTCTTGCCATTGTGGAAGGCTTTAAGGCATATACAGCCTGATACTGTCATTTGGAATTCAAAAAAGAATGCTCTATTAAAAATGGGTGTTACATTCATGGGTTTTATGGATTGATGGCCTTGGCTGTAGACTGAACCCTTTTATTTGGGTTTGAGATAAGGAATTTGTCCAGGAAATGCCATTAAATTCCACAAGTGTGGCCTTAAATAGGGCTTTTACATGGGCACATGTTAGTATGGATCATTTGTAAGACTTCATAATTTAAGGAGTAGAATGAGTTAGAGCTTCAAAGCCTCAGGTGGCTGTGTTCAAGGACCATTTGGGTTCTGGTCTTGTTCATAGGGCTGCACAAGTGTTCAAGGTTTCCTTGTTGCACACAAATTTTCAGATTTAAAAGCTGTTCTCAAACCACTTTTAGATGAATTTGAAGACTTCTAAATTTCAGAGGTTCATGCTGCACAATAACTTGATGGCACATTAATAACTTGGCAGCAGATGGGAGTGGGAGGAAAGAGTTTCAAATTGTGGTTCTGAACTGAGCAAAGCTTTATAAGCTTGAAGCAGGGTTGAGCATTCTAGCCAGCAGTCTTTGATTATTATTGACTATGTCTTTGTCTCCCTCTCTCTGACCTGGGGCATGAGGAATCTTTCCACATAATAGTTTTGTCTGAGCCAATGAGTATGGTAGCTTGAAAATGGCATTTTCCATTTTGAAAATGTTTTGCTGGAGGGGTCCTGACCAGCTCTACCCCTTAGGTATCCAGCAATTTTAAGAGCAAACCAAGATGAAAACACAGGAGCAACTTAAGATGTGGTTTGATGCTATGTCTGTTTTTAGTTCTGTCTGAAAGGGGAAACTGGTTGTGAAAATTCTGTTCTGTATCTGTGGAGAAAACTGTGTTTTCACTGGCATTAGCGCAGCTCTGTGACACCACTGAGAATAACTCTTTGCTGGGCAGGGTGAAACAGATTTTTCCCTGATGCTGTGTCCTGTAGCTCCCCCTTGGATTGAAAGGAAAGGTCTTCCCCAGGATTTAGAGAGGACATGGTGCTAATCCCCAGGTATTTTAGTGCCTCTGCCAAAATAACAGATTTAACATAACCTGACACGAGTTGCCTGTGTTACTGGTGTGTGGCTGTTAATTAACAACTGAGATTTTAATGGCTATTTTGGCGCTGCTGCCAAAGGAATTCCACTAGTCTGTTGGGTTCCTGGTTTTCATAGATACTTTAGTCATAGAAATCTGTAGTTTTTAGCAATTATCTTGCCTGCTGATTAAGATTTAAGGTACATTCAGTTGGGAAACAACTGGCTCAATCTGATTTGATTAAATAAAATACAAATATAAAAGGTTGGTACTTCTGCTTTGCATCAAGGATGTAACAAGAGATCCCTTACAGGAGTCTGAGGACCTCAGCTCTATAAAGGCAGAGGAGATTTAGTCAGAGTGAACTAAGGAAAAGATGTCAGAGAAAGATGGAGGCTGGGCCTGCTCTGCTTAAAGGAGCTGCTAGAACTTGTTATACATAAATGGCAATTTGTGTGTTTTCAGGAGCTGATGGAGCCATCTCACTTTTTTTTTAAAGAAAGGGTAGAAAAGGCACAAACCCCCCTATTTAACTGCTTTTAATGTTTGTGATTCAGTCTGATTTTGACTCCAGCAAGGAGTAACAGAGGCATGCTAATGTAATAGGCACTCTTTATATTAATTTTATCTCAGGTCTTTTAAAGTTGACTATTTAAAAACAACTGATATTCTCTTTTACATTGGGCTCAAGGTTGGGTTCAAGATGCAGGAGTTCTGGACTTATCCTAGCTAGTGTGTCCTTTACTTGCACATTCATGCTTGCTGTGGCACCAGCCATTCCAAGACCCTGCCACTGAGCAGAAAGGGAAAATGAATTATGCCAGGGAGGAAGCATGTACATACATCAGCAATTTGGTGCCCAGGGGAAGAAAAATCTGCATGTCTGCTGATGTCAATCTTCTTGATATGGTATTTTTGTAAATGCACGTGGGTTGCTATTTCTTTTTAACTAGCTCAACAAAAAATGAGCTTATTTTTAGTGTTGTAAGCTTCAGGGCATCACAATTAACAGATCAAAATTGCCAGTTTGATTAGTCAAACTTCTGTTTGCTTTAGCAGAAACTATGGCAGTGACATTGTTAGCATTCCCACAGGTATTTTGGAAGATTCATTACAATCAGTTATGGGATCCATTTTTTCTCCTTCAATTTTCATTCTCTGGTTCTACAGATTTCATTTTTGAGCTGATGGAGAGAAGTTCTGGGCTGATGAGCTCATTTGCAGTAACTCACCTGCAGCTGTATTAGCTTAAAAGCATTTCTATTAAACACATGATGTGTCTTGTCTTACCTGAATTACTGCAGGTAATTCAGTTCCAATGAGCATCTATTGCTTGGACTCCTTTTGCTGACACTGCCAAGAAGCTCATCAGCAGTTTTGGGGGGAGTTTTACAGTAGTCTGAAGTCTACTTGTTTTGCAGGGCTCTTAACTGCTGTTGGTTTAATTCTAATGCCTTTATTTGGAATAGAATCAAGGTGTGGTAGTCTTGACAGTATCTTGAGGGAAAATATATGGAGAAGTATTGCAAAAATAGTTAAATATGGTATAATTTTAGCAAAAGGCTGCCATTAAATTAAGTACTCAAAACTAATTTCTAAGGAAGCATTCTGATGACTAACAAGAGCCAGTGAACAAATGGATGAGCTCCTGAGCTTAATTAGTTTCATCTATAAGAACTTTTCTGTCACCTACAGTGATTTTTAGCATAGTTTGGGAAGGACTGACACTATCACACGACAAAGTTGTATTGAATTGGTGCTGGGTACTACAGAACAGAGGTTATTGTTCCATATATATGTATGTTTATCCTTTTTTACATATCCTAGGACACAGTCTCAGGCTATTCAGGCATAAGCTATTTAACCTGAAGCTCTAAAGTAGTATGGCTCTATGTGGCCAAATTTGCACTGGGTTAGGCTGAGGGCAGTTCTGCAGGTGAACAAACTCCCTGCTGTAGATACATAAATGTTGAAAGTAAAAAAATAAAATAAAAAAATAAATTATCTGTGTACTAGTGATATTGAGTGATCAATTACTTAATCTTCTGTTTTGCTAAAGCATCTTGACATGAATCAGTCAAAGAATTCACATGACTAAGCTACTTTGGCTCAAACCTTTATGAAAGTATCTTTATGAGGACATAAATGCAAGTGTACTACAAATAAAAGATTTACTGTCCTCCTGAAGCTTTTATTTTCCCTGTGGGCTGTGCCAGTCAAGCCACAATTCAAATAGCTGATGACGAAAAAACAATGTGCTCATTGAACCTGTTTGCTTTGACACTCACCTAAAAGTTTGCTAAGTCATAGGATAACAAGTTTCAATAATTTCTAGTTGCTTTTTTTTTTAGGGGCAGGTGGAGCATGTATATTTTTCGTCAGGAGGATATTATTGGATTTTTCACCCTTTTGTCTGCCTTTTTCAAGTTTGTTGTGCCAGAATTAAAAATCACTTAGTGAGGTTATTATTTTACTTAAATTTTACAATTGATACTGTTCTGCCTTCTTACCAGAGGAAGAATCAGATGGTGTGAAACAAACACAGTGAATCCAAGAGCCACGCATGTTTTGATGAGTCTGGATTTCAACCCTACAGCTGCTGCTGTGGCATGAAACAGATGTCATGTCAGCCAGCAACTTCAAAGGGGATTCCCTAGGCACGAGCATGTGGGAAACTTAAAACTGATCCTATTTCCCCTGGGGAAGCTTGTTCCTTCTGTCGCTCCCTTGTGTTCCCCGTTAGGCTCTGCTCTCTCACAGCAAAGCTGTGCACACCGTGGGCACGGCCCGGCTCCGTTCAGGTTTAGAGACTCGTGGTGAGATTGTCTGTGGGTGGATTTCTCTGTTTTGAGTTGTTTGTTTCGGGGTTTTTTGTTGTTGTTGTTTTTGACTTTTTATTTTCATTTGTGCAGGGATACCAAAGCTCCCTAAAATCCATGGTCACGTTAGTAAAACATTTTTTTAGACTAGATCTCAGAAATCTGTGATCTCTGTAGGAATTGGAAAGTATTGTACTGGTTTATGCTATTTTCCCTTCATTTCCTACTTTCTGAAGAACTTTTTTTTTCTCCAGAGCTAGACAAGGTACAAACAAGATGCAGATTATTGATACAGCTGAGGAGAGAAGCTGTAGAGATGTATGCTGGGTTTATAGAATGAATAGCTGTCACTAAGACATGGCTGCAGTAAATGTAATAAAGCACTAAATGGTGTTCAGAAGTGAGGTCTCCCCTTGCCTAGGAAAATATAGTCAGCTCTGTTATTTAGTTTTCTCTCTGTAAAGTTTTGAAACAAACAGACAGCACTCTACATACAAACTGTAAAATGTTATGTAAAGTTCATATACACATGCATTTCATAAAAACTAAAATATGTAACAAACATTTCAATTATTTTGGATAGCAAGAATGAAAACAATTTAAAAAATTATTTAGTTTCCCTGCCATCCTGTCCCTCCATGGTGCTTCTGTGTATCCTGAACTGATAGTTACCTACTGTTTGACTGATATTTGAGCTGGTGGTTTAAAGGTAAAGGCTTTCCATGTCTTGGCAGATTTCCTGGCCAGTCTATTCATAATGCCTTTAACTTTGCTAATTATATGAGATTTTTGGCGAGGTAGTACTCTCACACTTCTTTAAAATCTGTATACATGAAAAAAACTTCAAAGTGCCTTGCCCTCAAATGAAGCTGCTTAAGCATAATGACTTAACAGTGTTGCAGTACTGATTGTTAACTTGGGAATGTTCACTGAAAATCACATTGTTTTTCTTGTGTAGGAGACTAGTTCCCTATGAGTATTTTATAATTTCCTATTTTCTCACTTGGGCTCCCACAGAATATATGCATGGCAAAGACAAGCTAGAAATCCTAAACTTACAAGGCATCCCACTGGCAGCTGGTTCAGACCTAATAATACCAAAGTAAAAAATACAGCTTGTTTCACATGAAGTATTGCAAATGCATTAAGTTATTTAAGTAGTTATCTTTGCAAATTCTTTAATAAAATCTAGCCCAATTTCAATTAGGGAGACCTAAAACGCTCTCTTGTCTGTTTACAGCATAAATGCTTTATAGATTTACAAATCACAACCATTTTCTTCCTGATACTATATTCTACCAGTTCATCCTGTTCTAAGAATAATTGGGACCATAATATAAAACATTATATACAAAATCCTCCCATGATTACCCACCAGCCTGCATCAAATCCCCTTGATAAGAAGACTGAGGAATTTCTTGTCATATTATACTTTGTGCAGTCTAGGAAAGGGGATTTATCACATTGTAACTTGTACCATGTTCCTTATTGGATCTGCTGTTTCTCTGGGATAAAAATTCAGTGATGCTGGAGAAATTTGAGGCTGGAGAGGCACTCAAGTGTTGGCATTTTAAACACCTGTGTTGCAAATTGAGCAGAGTTTTGCTGCGTGTCCTTGGTAGATGAAACACCTACCCCCACTCACACCTACGTCTATTGAATAAAGAAGGGTTTGTTCAAGTGGAGCAGTTGCTTCTAGAAACAGAATTGTAATTTTAAAGCAAAAGAAGAAAAGCATTGAATATGCTTTTTATTGGTAGTTATTTTCTAAAGTAAATGAAAGTCTTGAATGGCCTTAGCATTGCATGATACATAATAGTTCATATTAGCTATTAATTAACTTTTGTAATGGATGTTCTATGAATTTGGTGAAACAGCTGCTTTATATTTTGCAGTTCTTAGTGAGTCTATTGAGCAAAATATTTTCTTCATTGTTGCTAAAGCTTTTTACTGCTACTAAAAATCTAGAGAACATTGATTGTTTTAAGTAATCATTTTTATAGTTTGCAAAATACTGGCAGACTTAAACTGAGGTTGGTGAAGGAAGGCAGGATTAACACAGGATTTCAACAAGGGCATCTGTAAATAACCATACAGAAACCGGGGCACAAACCATAAAAGATCATCTCTGGCCTGCTGTCTGCTACTCTTGTCAAAACTGTGAATAACAAGGCACTGAGCCTCAGTGCCAACCCCTCCCTAACTTGGCACTGCCCACATTTACACACAACTCTGGAGACAGCAAAGTCAAGGAAAACAGGTCTCTGATAAGAGTGCAAATCCAAAGAAGTAGCCACATATATCTCCCCATTCCTACAATCTGCACTATCATGATGATCACCTGAGCTCCACTATTCACAGAATCCACAAAATAAAGTAGAATTACAGGAATATAATGCAACAATGGAATGCTCACCCTACATCTTTTTCTGCAATGTAGCATAGACATCCAAGCAAAAATAACTTATCCAGCTATAGAAGCATTACTACTTGGAAGATTATTATTCTTTAATCAAAATGCTAGATTGTCAGGAAAATTTCCCAATGAATGGAAATAGCCTGCTTAGGCACCCTTTGATCTGAGCTGGTGCTTATCTCCATGTTGGCTGATGACACTTTCAAGATACGTGTCTTGCCTGGGTAGTGACTCCTAGGGTGCTATGGTAAATGACCAGATTTTGGCATGGTTATTTCTTAAAAAACCCTCCAAAAAAAACCAATTTCATAAGGAACTTCAGCTTCTAATTTTATCCTGGAAACATCAGAATTGCATCTGAAAACAGTTTATAACCTGTCACAAAACCCTGTCACAAAACCCTGATTTGACATGTGTTTTGTTAATTGAACTTCTGAGGTTGTGCAATTCCAAGGTGTCTGTTTAAGGAAGCAGTGTGGCTCACCTGGTTCACATATTCACAGCTAAGCTAAACTCTCATCTTTATTCTGTGCAGCACTGCCATTTCTACTAAAACTTAATCCATTATTCATAACTGCTTCTAATTTTGGCCCAACTTTGAACTGAAGATAATTGGAATGTCTCCAATTGTCTCGTATGTTCACACATCAAAGAGCATCAATTCAGAAGTTAGCATTGTTCTTTGGTGTATGTATGTGTGAGCTTTAAAGAGTGAGGAAATATTGTTTGGTTAGTGATATTGGGATATTCCACTGTTTTCTTTCAAAAGTAAATGATAATAAATTTATGATGCTAGGGAAGAGGTACCATAGGTTAGCATGTCCAATGCTGCAGATCTGAGTATTAGCACAAAACTTGTTAGAGGCAACAGAACTCATCTGAGTGATCCCAAGTGAAGGCTGATGGTTAGTGTTCTTAATCCCTCCTTCCCCTTTGGTGCTGCTTGTGATCACAAGTCTCTATTTTCATTACTGAGCAAAAGGACCTTTTTATTATAACTATTTTTCCTTCTTTTTCCTTCCTCTATATTGATACACTTGGTTCAAAGTCTGATTCTGCATGTATTTTGTGTTTTGAATGCAGATAAAAATTACTTCACCAAGAGCAAAAATTTAAAGATTTTGCTAATTTTTTTTTTAACTCTGGATATACTATCTCTGTAGAAGTGACTACTAATAGTGTACACACCTAGGAGCTCAAGCACTGAATCCAGCACAGCACTCCAAATGTTACAGCACTGAAGCTGCATCCCAGGTTGATGCACATACGAAGTACTTAGATTTATCTTGAAGTTGCCCATTCCGTTTCCTGCCAAGATCTCTGCTCAGTTTAGAAGATAAGCAAAGTTTTTACAGACCAGAATGGGTTGATATCTCTTCATTGGCAACAGATAAAAACTAGCAAAATACAGTTTGATCAGTGAGTTTTTGTCTTTTTCTCCAGATAAAAAAGTAACATTTTTTAGAAACAGCTAGCAGTCAATACAGTCCTCAAACCTGAGCTAAGTAATCTGCTCCCTTTTCTGATTGCTTTGAGGAGCATTCCTGTACAGCTATGGCAAATGTCCCAGCAGAATTTTTCATATCCTTTCAGTGATAATTTGTGCTCAGTTTTCAGCTGCAAAGGACTAAAAGAACATTTCAAGCCCACACAAAGTCTGACGAGAGCTCGTGACTGTCTGCAATTTGGAACAGCAGGCTGCATGTTCCCTGTTGCAGCAGGGAAGATGTCAGGATTAGGTTTATTTAGGTGTTTTTTTAGTATTATTAAAATACAGCTGATATCTACCAAAAAAAAATTGAAAACCATCAATTTTTTTTTAGTTCCATGCTAGCAGAATAAATAATTTTGTAAGATTATCAGAAAATAAGAGGTTAAGGGTTGATTGAATATGCAGTTTACTTCTTAACATGTTGGTGAATAATGAGAGAAAAATCAGCCCAGGAAAGGCATCACTCACCTTGTAAGCTTTTAACCCTTCCCCAAAGGCCTGTCCTGCATATCCCTTGAAGTCCCATGTTCAGCCACCAGTGTTTTTTGCTACTCATCTTTCCCTTCCCCTCCTCCAGCCATCTTTTTACCCCTTCCCCCCACTTCCTATTAAAAGGAAAGCTTCTGAGAGCTCATAAGTAACAGACTCATGCTTTCAATCAAAGGAGGGAGCTGAATAGCCTTGCACTCAGAGCCAGTTCGGCAGAGCTGGAGTCAGGGCCCCTTCATTAATGAGAAAGGAATCTGTGCACCTTCTGAAATCTTCCAGCACTCCCCCAAGCTGCCTGAGCCACACTGCTTGTGTTTCTCATAAACTTCCCCACTGTGACCACAGTTCCATTTCTCTCATTCTCTCCTCCATCTCTTGAAAACTAAATATGCAAAGGTAATTTCCCTGCTCTTGCTGGGTCCGTGATCTTTCTTTGCTCATTAGGAGATGCCATTTCAAATTAATGTATTTCCCTGCACCCTAAACCCTTGGTTTCGGTGAAAAAAAAAAGTTGGGCTTAGAATTTTGTGCAAGAAAACATAACATTTGCATCAGGCTGGCCAGACATCTGTGCAGTGCAGGTCCAAACACTGGTTTTGATTCTCAGGCTCAGTGGTTTCCACTGGCAGTTTTTTCACTCAAACATCTTGTTTCAGTTCACACCAGCTGAGTTTTCTCTTGAGTTTATAGGGGTTACAACAAACCCTGGAAATTCAAATGCAGAGCTCAACTGAAACAGCTCCTGTCCTTTCTTTTCAAACTACATTACCACTTAAGATGCTAAAATCATCCTTACCTACTGAAAATTACCTCAGGTTTGGTGAAAACCTCAGAAACCTAACATGGTACCTGCTTGGTTTGGGAATGTTTTATTAGCTTATGTATTAGCTCATTTTTAAACGAATTCTGTGTCATAAATATGAGTATGTACCACATCATTTTTGCTGTGTATCTATGCTGTTTGTAATGTGAAAGGAATAGTTACTGTCAATGAGGGAATGAAGGAGAATGAAGCAGTGGGGAAAGCCATCATGCATGATTTCTGGGAGAGGCACAGAGCAAGTGTCCAGTTGCTGTTCTGTGGATGGTCTTAATACTTTGGTTTGGGGAAAAATGGGTTGGTAGCACCCCTGCTATGATCACACTGGTGAATATAAGTGACTTTTCTTGTTACAGGTGTGGGGAAAGATGCATTGTATGCAGGAAGGTGAATTGAAAAGGAATGTGGGAGTTGATAAGAAATGATTGTTTTATAGGTGCAGTGTCACTGAGCAAAGGTTTAGGTTTTAATAGTGCCTTTGACATGAAGTAGTTTCAGTTCTCATTCTTATTTGGAAACAGTTATGCTCAAACTTGAGACTGAATAGCCAAATTCAGACTTCTTTTGGTCTTTAGATCCATTCCACATCAAGAGTTGTAATTTTCTATTAATGCATAACTGATAGTGAACCTTTTTCTGTTAGTCTCCTTGGTGGAACCATGCAGTATGACTTTTTTTACTAAGAAAGAGAAAACAGTTTTGATTGTTGAGTTGTGTTTGTTATTTTATATTGATGTTACACACAGCTCGAGGATAGAGTGACTGACTGAATCTGAAAATCTGAGCAAAAAGTACATAGAATTCCTGAATAAAAAAGAGCTATCTTGTCAAAACAAGCCCTGTGTGATAAAGATGACAGAGAAGAATAAGGAGGGAATGTACAACTGGAATACTGTCCATGGGATGTTAACTGCTGTGGGTGCTGATTGCTTGCTAATTTAAACAGATACTGTGAGTGCTCAGAACCAGGGCATCAAATGCTGGCAGTAGCTCTCTCTGCCTGACAATCATGTAAAAGAATAATTTTTGATTGGAATTAGAGATGTAGCTCTAAGATTATGGGCAAAACCAACTAGGTTTGCCTCTGCTCCCCTTCCACTTGGTTGTTGGGGTTTTTTTCATGCCTTTAGTAACTTCACTGAAAATTGACAATAATTGGGTCAGAACCCAGGGCTGAGGGGAGCAGCAGTGCTGTAGTAGTGAATTGAGCTGCTCATGCATCCCAAGGCCATGACTGCAGCAAGTGGCTGTGAACTGTGCCAAGCAGTGTCAGCTTGTTGTGACTGAGCCACTGGCACATGAGCAGACAGCAGCTGTTGCTGGTGCCAGCAGTGAATGTCCCCAAGGCTCCATGGCTGTGCCCATGCCTGCCCTTCCAGCTGCTGGGGGGCAGTGCCTGCTGCAGGCTCCTGTGCAGCAGTAGAGGGGCAGAGAGTGCTTCTTCTCTCCAGACTTGGTTTTACATTAAATAGCAGGCTTTCTCTCCTTCCATCATCTCAGGGCAGAGCAGGGTGCTGCTGCCTGCTGGGCTGTGCCATGCTGGGCTGTGCCATGCTGGGCTGTGCCCTCTGAGTGCTCTGGGACCCAGCCCCAGCGCGGGCTCTGGCCTCCCTCACCTGCCTGGGCAGCTCAGCCTCCCTGCCCAGCCCCACAGCCCAGAGCTGCCCAGTTGGCTCTGCCCCCTCAGTCCTACCTGCTCCTCTCTGCCTTTGCAAAATGAAGAAATCAAAGTTTAAGGTGTAAGACTCCTCCTCTCTCATTGCTTGGTACCAGTACTGCTTTGGAATGTAGCCAGTACTGCCTTGTGCTTGAAAGAGGCCACTCTGGGTTGTCTCTGCCAGCAGATCTGTCCCGAGGGCTTGGTGTGTGTCCCTGTGCTCCAGGAGTGCCATGGTGCCCTGCTGTGCCAAAGCCAGGCAGAGAGGGGGCCTGGCTGCAGCCCCTGAGCTCTCTGTTGCCTTGGGGAGCCTGGGGAAGGCAGATATGGATCAGCTGTCCTGGCCCATGCTCTTGGTGAATTGTGGGCTGGAAGGACAGCCTGGCTGGCCCCCACCTTTCTCTAGTTTCTTCCTTGCCCAGTGCCATCTGAACATTTGACTTCCACTCTGCAGCATTGCTTGGCCTCAGCCCTCTGGAAGCACAGGGATTGTTTGAGTCCCCCTGGTGCAATGACCTGCTTTCTTCAGGATTTTTCCAGTTAGGCTCACTAGGAAGAACAAAACTCCCAGACACAGCTGAAGCTCCTTGCAGTGATTAAAACTTGTGCATTGCAGTAACAGCAAATGGCATGAGAAATTTCAAGGGCTGCTTGATCGTGAACTGTTCCCTGCAGATGTGCCCAGAAGAAGTTTATTTAAAACTTGTGCTCCTATTTCAGTTTTCTGAGAGGAGCATTCAGGCTCTATTAAATTCTGCCAAATAGAAAATAAATTAAGTTTTAGTGTCATCCATCTTCTGTATTCTTATGATTTTAGAATTGATTAAAAACTTCTTTAACGTAACAGAGCCTGCTCTGAATTTTTCAGGTAGGCAAAGAGTGTGATCCTTTGAATTATTTAAGGCTGTGCTAGAACAGTTACCTGTTTACTTTTCTATTGCTACTAAATTTCAGAAAAGGCTAAGAGGGGTAAAAATGATCTTTGTTTTTTCATACAAAACATCTCTGCAAGTCCCACATTTGCCCCACAGGAAGCACCATCCTTAAACCAATTTAAATTTGGGGCTGTAAGCCCAGAGCCTTCTGGTTTGTCACTGCTGAGGTTAACGAGTCAAGGGTCATGGCATTAATCAGTGACTATGGTGCAGAACAGAGCTGCTAAACCTGTGGTGAAATTTGAGCTTGCTGCCATGGGAACAGAGTGGGGAAGGCAGCATTTGGGGAGAGCCAGCCTCACCCTGCCAGGGGCAGAACTGGGCAAGGGCACCTCTGCCTGGAGCGCTGCTTTGGTGCTGATTGCATCTGTGTGTGTGGGCATGCTGCAGGTAACCTTAATTTATGGATTTTCCTCTATCCTTTAACAAGTCTGCTGGAGCCTGTGCCCTAAAAATTAATGTCAGTCAGCACATACCTGTTATTGGTCTGAGTGGTGAGAAAGTACCAGAGAGTAAGGGCAAACTCCACAACCCCTGATGTTATCTTAATCCAGTGGTGACTGATGGCCTAAATTCTTCTTTACTTAGTTCATAAGTTTTTATTAGCACAAACAACCCTTAAAGAAAGGAGCTGTTAGCAATCTGTAGAGCTTTTACAGTACAGTCCCGAGTCATGATACTGGAAGGTGCAGGGCAGATGTAATGCCTGTCAATTTTTTATTATTAATTACAAGAGAGGACTATTTCATGCACATTCTCCCTTTCTTTCATGCAGTCAGACAGCCTGACTTCTTCATTTTTATTGTTTAATTTTTGATCAAAACAGGAAGATGCTGCTTTTGTTAAGAAATCTATCTAAATTAATATGTTGTTATTTCTTTCTTTAGAATACACAAATCAAATTTCATGGTGTCATTCAAAGCAGAGAATCTTTTCTCCTGGGTATCACCAGTCTACAGGGAAAATTATTGCACTTTAATATAATTCCTGAAACATTAATCATAGAGACTATAGTTTTGCAAGAGGTGAAGCTTTAGTTGTTTACAGTCTGTTAAGCTATTTATTTATTGTGTGTTCCCACTCCTCCCTTAAGACCTTCAGAAATGAAAAATACAAGGGCATAGCAGTTCCTTTTCTCATTTAAGTATGCAAACATGGTTTTCAGAGCTCTTTTTTCTGTGGCAAAAGCAAGGTCAGAAGATAATATAAAACAATGTATCTAAACTAGATTCTGCTTATAATTTGAAAGCATTCAGTACTCAAATATGCATGGATGCCCCATGGCATAAGGCAGAGAAACCTGGTAGTTGTTTTAATTTGTCCCCAGTCCCTGGCCATAGACCTGGGCACCCTGCAGAGGTAACTTGGGTCTGGTCACAGCCCACCTTAGTGCGCTTCCTGCAGCTTTGCTGGCTTAGCTTGCCCATCTACTCCACGGAGTGCAGCATTATTCTTCTCATTTCAAGTGTCTATCAGAGCCAGTGATAGATGTCCAGCTCTGTGTTTGCAGACACCAGCAGGTGAAATAAAGCTGCCCTCAGTGTAGTAGAGCTGTTCTAGTTTACTTTCAAACATCCAGTTTGGCTAAAAGGGTTGCATGGATTACTGAGATTTACAGTACCAGTTCTAGGATTCAGTTACTCTGTCTTGTAAGGAAGGCTAGTACTTGAATTAAAAAAAAGCAACATGCATTTCTCTTATTGGTTGGTGGCACAAGCAGTAATGGGATGCCTATTGCTGATGATAAACACGTACAGTCCCTGGAAACAAATTAAATTTTGTCCAGACTATTTCTACATGGGATTTTCCTAACTTCTTGCCTTTTGGTGGATAATTTGTATTTCTTTTGCAGATTATATTTATTTCAAAACCTTTTTCTCATTAAAAAAATAAAATTAAAACATATCAGAAAAATCAGACTTATTTTCAGTCTTCTATTTTTCACTGTCACTTTCCCAAACTATTTCCTTCCTCAAGGGATTTAAATATATTAACTTCTAAATACATAGGCAGTTTCTCTCCTTCTGTTTCTTTTCTTTTCAAGGGATTTATTTTTTCTCAGTGCCTGTAAGGCTGGAGCCCTGGAGATTTGAAGCCTCTTTCATCCTCCAAAATGTCAGCAGTTTCAAAGAAGTGAGTTCCTGTACACTTCTGACATGCTCTGAAATACTTTTCAGACTTGGCTTGGGAGCTCTTTCTCTGCAGGTGAGAGGCAGTGTGGGTAGGAGACACCTTTATACCTTAGACTCTGGATGAAACAATCACCAGGGAGAGGAAAGCACCCTGACACAAGCCAGCTGTGCACAGTCCAAATGACTGACAAAAATTTTGCATCTTCACCTTCTTCCATATGAAGTTTGCACAGTATCAAACTCATAGAGCTGAGAGCCAGCTTTAGGGTGTCTTGGCTTTCTGTTCCTCTGGTGGGAAGGCACATTAGAAACCATCAAACAAAACCAGTGGTGTCAAGTCCATTTCTGTCAGCCTGTGATCTGCACAGAGCAAGAGCTCTCAGCCTTCAGCTAAGGTTTCTTCTTTCTGGGTTGCAAAGTACCAGGTGGCAGCGCTGGAGATGGGCTTAGGCTTGTGTGCAGGACTGCAGTGCATCTCGTGGTTAGAGCAGAAGGTGCTGGGGAGTGAAGGGAAGTGGGGAATGGAAATGAAATCCTCTTCCTGGTAAGCAAAGCCAGCAGTGGTAGTGAAGAGGCCAGCAATTGATAGGGCAGGAGAGGAATGTAATTACTGCTGCCAAAGGCAGCTGGGCCATGTATTGGATTAGCATGGAGAAGGGATCGAGGCAGGGCACATGGACCTGCTGGGGCAGCAGCAGGAGGGCTGGGGGAGCTGGGAGAGTAGTGCATGTAAGGAGGGAATGTAGAAAAGAGGGTGAAGAAGTAGGAACACAGAAGTGGGACAAGGTCTGTTTGACACTGAAGCTATTTAAAACTTCTGAAAAGTGGTTTTCCCCACGCATGTGTACTCTGTGTTACTTTGAGGAAGGAAGGGTTCTTCCCATGTTAATATGAATGAAAGATTTCAGTGCAAATGTCCTCTTAGATTTTTGTCACATATATGTGGGCAAAAATAAATGGCCATGGGGTTTTGTAAAAAAAAATATGTGTGTGCAACTAAAATATCTGTTTAATTTATTTTTCTTTATAATTCTATATTATCATTGAGGAATGGTTACTTTTTCCTTTTGGCTTGTGCTCAGCATTTCATTATTTTAGAATGTGTGAAGAGTACGGCTGTTGTATCACTTGGTTAATGCCTTAAGCAAGGGCAAAAGTGTAACATAATTAGGAGATATTGTTTGATAATGCAGCAAGGGATCTTCTGAACATTTTTATTTGGGTGATGAACTGTACCCTTTCAAAGAAAAAGCCTTCTAGTTCTGGCTGAAACCTCCTCCCACAATTTTTAGCCCTTAAAGCATAAAAAATTGATCCACTATTCCTGGACAATCCTCAAAATATTGCTTTTTTTACATCCTCAAGGTCCAAACCATAGTTTTTTGATGTAATAGCTGTTATTACATCTTAATTAAAGTCTGCACAGTAATAACCTACAGGAAAGATTTTGCAGAGCATGAAGATATATTGTGTGAATTTATTGGGGCTTGGAGTAATATTTATGGGTATAGATAGATGAATCTCATTCAATTTAAATATCCTAGAGTGTATTTAAAGCAAGTTTATTTAAAATAAATCCATAATCAAGTATTATTCTTTCTCTGTACATTCTTAATTTTTGAAGTCTTTTTCAATGCAAATTTAATTGCTTGTCAAATCTTTCAGTAATATTAAAAAAAAATTCTATTATAAAAGTACCTGGAAATATATTAAGAGAAATTCTGCTCCTTTTTTTTCTGAGTGAAAAAAAGAATGACTAGTTTAAGAGCAGGGTGGGAGAGTTTCTAGGACTTAAAGGAATCTTAGCAGTCGTGAAAAGGATCATGCAGCAACCTAGAATATGTATTTTCATATGTATGTTTAAGAGATAACATTTTATATAGAAGAAAGTCTTAGATGTCTTTTTTTCCCCCTCTTGATATGTTTTTTCTACTCCCATGGAAATAAAACAAGCATCTACATGCAGTGTCCTGGCATGCTAAAGTGGAATGAAATACACAGTTCTTGTTCTGCTTAGTTTTGCTTTATCCTTCAAAGCATACAACAATCAAATTTGGATGCTCTTGTTTTGTGAGGCCTGGAGGTTTCCAGGTTACTACAGGGTGTAATTTTCTGCCAGGGTGTTACTGAGTGAGACAGATGTGCTCCAGCTTCCTCACTGCCAATAGGAATGTTTATTTTACTTATGGGATACTAATTGCTGAGCTGTCCTGTTCCCAAAGCTGTGTGAAGATGAGGAGAAGGAGGGAACACATAGAAGAAAGGCAAATTCAAACCATAGGTTTGGTGCTGTCAGAGGGAGTGGGTGTTATATGTGGGAGGTAAAGGTGTAGGTAAAAGGAGTGACATTTACTGAACTTATTGCTCAGGCTCCTTGTGGTTCAGCTGTGCCTACTGATGGTATTTGTAAAGCAGCCCACATGTGAAAGAGAAAAATCTGACCTAGCATTGAAAAAAGGTTAAAAAAATTAGAAATCTCCAACTTTTATACTGTCTAAATCTAAAAATATATTTGGCAGTTAAGAGTAGTCCTTTTTTCCTTTGGAACTATCAGATCTGTCCCATACAAAGCCTATATCAACACAGAGCATGTATTATATTAGAAGCATTTAATGCCAGTAAGTAAAGCCTGTTGAAAACATCAGAGCAGGTGTAGGGGTCTTTAGCTATTAACTACTATGATTACTTGGGTGCCATATGTCTCAGCTGTGCTGCTCTCTGAACTGGATCTTCAGCTGTCCTGCATGAGTGAAACATCTAAACTAAACATGGCATGGGAGACAATTGATACAAGGTTTGCTGCACAGACAGCAAGCCAATCTGCTCTTTATTTACTCTTTAAAATTTTGATAGGGAAAATTAGCTAGGCAGCACTTTGACCATGTTGTTATTTACTCCAGTGAAAGAAATGAAAATATTTGGTGGGTTATTTTCATGCCATTAAGCTCCTGAAGGCTGACTACTGTGAAGGAGATAATGTAATATGTAGTTGTCAAGTTTGGGATTAATGTATCAGGATGCATAGTTAGTAAAAATCAGCACTTGTCACATCTGGGGGAGTCCCATGAGCTATAACCATCTTGAACATCTCTATTGTTCCAGTCGTTTTCAATTTTGTTTCCCACTCTGCAGAATTTCCCAGGAGATGTGATGGGTCAGTAGCAGGCCAAAGATGGGCTTCAGACCTAATCTAATCAATATTGTGACAAAGGTAATGAAAGAAACGATGTCACCTTGGAATCCCAGCAGGTTTTATCAGCTTTGCCCCTAATGGGATGTGACAGCCAGGCTGATCTGTGTCTCCTTAGGACAGGACAGAAGTTGTGCAAGGGCTGCTGCAAGGGTGGCTGTGTGACAAAAGGCAACCCAAGTCCATGACAATTGCAGCTAAAGGTTGAAACCAGGGATCCTTAGAAATTAAAGCATTAAATAACTGTTTTGATCACCTTCACTTTCAAGTGAACCATTCAGGCATTTATTATATTTTCAGTTCCTCTAATACGTTATCTGCGTTAAAAACCAGTAACTTGCTCTGTTTCAATGGGAATGCTCTGAAGCTGCTTTCACAAATTAGAAAGCAGTAGCCACTGTCTTTATATGTAGTCCAAGCAAAGCACTTTCACTCCAGCTCTTTGTAATATTTTTTAATTTTATTTTTAACTGCTCCTTTTTGCAGTCACATACAATAAAACAATTTGTCTCCCAGTATGTGACTTTTGCATGAGGCTAAAGTCAATGATTACTTTTTTCCTGGGATTTCCTCCCTTACCCTAAGTGTAGTGCTACCTTGGTAGACTTCACTGATGCATTCTGGTGCACAATCTCAAATTTTAGTGTCCTTCTAGTTTTGTAACAGCAGCTTTGCTAAAAATTGTTTTTATGCTAACTTAATTTTCTGTGATCAGGGTTGTACATATTATTAAAACTGGCAAGTTTCCACCCTTAATTCTTATGATTAATCTTTCTTTGATGAGGGTTCAACTACTCCCCTCATCTGTTGCCTTTATAGGTTCTCTGCTCTTAAGTGTTGGCCCCATACTGTGATGCTCTTTCTAAAAAGTTATTCTTGAGGCATTTACTTGCTTTGTCTCTTTAACTTCCCCCTCAAGATGAATGGCAATTACTGTCAAAATGTTCTCATGCATAGAAATCCTGTGACATGTAGATCTCTTGCATATCTGGAAAGCTGCAGAGATATTACTAAAGTAGCTATCAGTGTTGAACAAAAGTTCTTGAATATTATTTCGTCTCATTGGGAAATTAACCTTTAAAGTTTCCTGTGAAAAGTTACCAAATTCTTCTCCATACATATGATTTTTTAATATGAAAACATATGTCTTAGCCTTTAATGTAAGACCAAGTTGTTTCTCAATCTCATTTTCAATTATTAAAGTTTTCTATATGAGGATTTCCCTAAATTGCCTTGATATGTAAATAGTGGAGCAAAGCTGCCTTATGCTTTTTACTAATCCTGCAATTATATTCTGTAGAGCCTTTTTACTTTCCTTAATATGAAACTAAACCGTCCTCTCACCTACTCCTTTACATAACCAATGCACTAAGAATTATGGACATGACAGCTAAATCCAGCTTTTAAATCCCAGGCACAGTAGCTGTGTGCTGTTGCTGCTCAGTGTTTCTTTCTAATAAGCTGTACGTGGTGCAATATCTTATTAGTTAATTTGAAAATCGTTTCTCAAGGGATTTCAAGTCTTATGTGCATCAGGTCCCTACCAATCCACTTAAAGCTTAAATGCACCAGAGAAACTTAGCCCAGAATTGGATCTTATTTGTTGCAGCAGAAATCTTTACTTCCCTGTAAAGTACTATGAGTATTTTTGATGTAGCAGAAGTTAAAATGAAGACATCTCTTTGCAATTTTTTTGAAAATAAAACCTATTTTTTTATCTTAGAGAAAATATTTTTTATTCTGTTGCATAAGGTAACAGAAGGTCCAGGTTGCAAAGCAAACATCTGGTTACTCTTGAAATTTCAGCATTGCTGTTTAACTTGGAAAAAGAGGGACTGAGAGACATCTTCGGGAAAAAGTACCCATCTTTGCTGCAAATGTGAAACTTGATTACTGATGTTCTGGAAAGCATCACTTGAGTTTGGGAGGGGCTGACTCCAAAAGACAAATTCAAACATCTCTGCAAGTTAACTTTGATTCTGTATTTATGATGCAGTGCCCTGCATCAATTTAAACCTGCCTAGACTGAAACTGTCTCACTCATTTGAGGCTATGTTTCTGCCTCTTCTCTTACTCCCCTCCAGAGGAGAAAAGAGTTCACGTAGCACAGTAACATGAAACATCTTTTTCCATTTCTCAACACCTACGTTGCATAAAGCTACCACCACCTAGTCTTCCTCCTGGGTGGTATCAATTGGTTACAAGTGATCTAATCATGACCTAATGCCCAGAATGGCAGTGAACTTATAACCTGCATCACAACTTTAAACTTGTAGCATAACCTTCAATAACTGTGTCCCGCATGGCTGCGCGCCCATGGGCGGTTGAGCTCTGTCATAGCCGGCACAGAGTCACTGTCACTGCAGCTTTCCTGCAGCTGTCCGTGGCTCCAGGAAAGAACTCCAGCAGAGTGTGGAGCGGACAGAGGAGCCCATGTGGCTGTGCACACTTACCTGGCTCTCCAGGACCATGTTGTCCGCCAGCAGAGCCGGTCCCCGCTCGGTGCCGCCGCCGGAGCCGGGAAGAAAGCGAAAGTGCAGCGGGAGGGGCTGCCCGAGAGGAAATTCTGAGTCTCAGCCTCCGTTACGTAGTGTCATGGGCCGGGCACCGACCGGGGACTTCCATCCCTGCCGCCCCTGAGCCCCAGCGAGAGCAGCGCTGCTCCGCGGCTCCCTCTGCCTTTGGGGTTATGGGAATTGGCAGGGCGGTTCAGAGCAGTGCGCTGATGTGGTGAAGGAAATGAAGCAGGTTCTGGGCATTCCTTACTGGCTGATTTCTTATATCACTGCTGCTAAAATTACAAAAAAACCCCCTGTTGTGGTGTAGTATGAGTTAATTTGTTGTTTTCCGGAGTTTTCTGTTGATTTGGGGTTTTTAGCAGTTTTGTTTTGGTTTTCTTTTTAATATAAAATTCCTACAGAGCTACCTAGAAACTGTTTACAATGTATTCTAATGGAAATCTGACAGCTGGGAACTAACACTCTGGAATTAAACTTGTTGACTTTATTTTGTTTTATATATATAAATTTTTGTTTGACCTTTCTTTTTTTTGTACTTGATTTTTGCATAATAATGTCCAATGCATACTAGAAATTCTTCAGAAGCTCACTTAAATCATACAGCAAGAATTGTAGATGTATTCTGTTTGGAGACCTGAATCAGTAATAATAAGAAATGAGAGATTCTCTCCATTCCATATATGCCTACAGTGTAAAATCTTCCAAGCAGAGGCAAATCAGTAAATAGTGAAAGCAACAATCTGGGTAGGTAATTTAGTTTGTAGTCACTGAAGACTTCATGTTAGTGGTGAGTTGGGTTTGGATTTGTGTAAAAGTATAGAAATTTTAATAAGGATGTAGAAATAAGAAGATTGGGGAAACAGAACCGTTGATAAAGAATGAGGAAGAAAGCAGAGGTGATGGCAAAAGACAATGACATAACTTTATGGAAATGGAACTGACATTTATTTACAGGAAATGTGACGGAACAGTTTAGAATGGGAAGGTGAGAAGTTAGGGATGTGATTATATGCTAGTAGAATACTTTTTGGAAGAGGTTAGTAAAATACACTTAATTTAGGCTTGCAGAGGATGAGGTTTCTGCAATGGATGCTACTGATGGATAAAAGTGGTTTGACTTCACCAAGTGATGTGTGTTTAGATGAGATCTGAGAAGTGGATGACCGAGGGGCACAGAATGAGTCCCATAATCAGAGGTTCATCTGAAGCCACAGAAGGGAAGGATGGGAGGGACAGGGGAGTGTGTTTTGACAGCAAATATCAACAATATGGAATTTTACAATGAGCTGTTATTGCAGTGTGCTTGTCTGCATTTCCTAGTGCACAGTTTGGCTTAACATAGTTCCAAGAGACATTTTTCTGCTCTCTAATGTCTGAACTAAATTTTATTCAAGTCTAAGACTGCCCAATGTGATTGCTGAACAATACAAATCTCTAACTATAAATTATCCTACACCGGTGCTTTCAAATTTAAAAAAAAATCTTTTATGTAAGACTCATATAAAGTAAAATAATACTTACTTTGCATTTCTTTATAGCAGCTTTGCACAGTGGTTCTGCCATCCAGCCTTTCCCAGTGGGTGGAATTCCAGCTATTTCACTCTATGATTTTTGTCATGTGTCTTGCCTCCTTCCCCTTAAAATGAGGGGTGCAATGGATTACTATTAGAACACACTGCTAATTTGCACTGAAAATGCATTGTAGCATCAGAATAAAATTTGACATACATATTTTCAGAGATGGGAGTATCATAAGAAGGAAATAGGACAAATTATGGTATACAAAGAAAGGGAAAAGGCAGAATATTAAATACTAGGTGCCAAGAGAAAGGCAATAGGAAGAGTTTGAAGGGTTAAACCACCCCACCTAAAATCCACCAGCAATTTTTAATAGTCACATTTTTTAATAGTGACAGAAATTTTTAAATAGTCATTAAGAAGTTTTTTCTAGCAAAATACTAATATTTGTGTTGCTAAGTTGACTAGTCATTAAACTGTTTCACAAAAAAACCTGGAATTGAGAATTTTATTCCTTAGTGCAGTTATGATCATAGAAGAAGATGAGATCTTTTTTTCCTTCTTGAAAAGTACTATCACAGCATAAAGAAAAATGACAGCACAATCATATTTCCTCAGGATGATGGATATGCCCCTAATGATAAATGTTTAAATGTGACATAAAAATAAAGAATATGAAGAAACTGGCAGCTATTCTGTTGACACCTAAGGTAGAATGGATTGAAGAGAATCCAGGTTTGAGCTGTTCAAAGACACACTGTAGTTATTGTAAACACAGAGATATTCACCACAGAACAACTTGAAAACCATCTTGTAGACTTTTAGTAGGACCTGCATTTTTTTTTCCTTTTTTCCTTTTTCTTTCTACAGGAAATTCGTTGTTGCTGCATTACTAAGCTTAACTTTATGTTGTGATATAATACTGCTGATTTGGGTGCAGTTTGTCATTTCAAGGCTTTTGTTTTCTTTTTTCCTGAATGTGAAATTAAACCAGAGCTGTGAGCATCCTGACTGGCACCAGCCACGTGGGGCTGCTACAGCTGAAGCTCTTTGATTTCAGCCATGGCACTAACCTGAGCTGTTCTCAGAGCAGGTATTTCTTTAGCACTGAGACCTCTACCTTTTACAAATCTGAATTACTTGCTGGAATTAAATATAGAGGGAACCTGACAAACAAGCAGAATAAGCACACAAAACTTATTTCTGTTGAAAATTGGACTAAAAATGACACTTATTTGCCCAAAAGCATAGTATGTTGCTGAATGTATAAATACTTACACCAGGTAGGGTAGGTGTCAGTTATGAGCATGATTATGGCTTTATGGCCATAAGGAATTAGGGACTAATCGTCATATACTTGTACTTTCAAGCCTGAATTATCCAGAGTGTTTTGATGTTATAAATGAATTTTGTTTTCAGTTAGTACTTGATCCAACTCTTAGCTTAAGCCAACTTTTAAATAACTTTTAGGCAGGGTCTCTGTATTCTTAATTGAATTCTGAGTTAATTTTAATTCAAAATAAAAGTTTTCAAAGCAAAATCTTATTTTGCTTTGAAAAATCAATTAGATTTTCATCATCAAAACAGAAGGAAAGATAGGAAGCAAACAAGAAATATCAAAAATGCATTTTTGAGTTGGACGTACATTCTTCTCTTTCATGAGATGAAAGATTTTTATGTGTTGATAATATCATTGAAAAAATGCTACTCCCCTTCCTTTTGGTACTGAAGTGAAAATGTTGGGGTTTTTCTGGTTTTGTGTTTGTTTGTGGTTCTTTTTAAACCCTACGTGTGTTCCAGATTAAGGAGAGCTTTTCCAACAGTTATGAGGATGAACATGGCTTCTCTATAAATATTAGGAAACCTTCTGGCAGGCCTTCCAAGCTCTGCTGCAGATGCTATCAGAACCTAGAGCAGCAGGAGCAGACAGTTGTGATTAATTTTGGCTTTTAGTAAACCTGGTTACCAGGGGGCCACTACGTTAATGTAGCTTCTATGTCAAGACGGGGGTTTTTTTCAGTAAAGTAGTGCATGTGCTTTAAATGTGCTTTAAGTGCCAAAAGCATTCTAAGGCAAAGTTTGTCTTGCCTTCCAACACTAGCAGGATGTGCTTGGCATTGTGCTAGGCACAGGTTTGGATGCAATCAGTGCTTACTCTCTCTCCTTGTTCAGCTTCTTGCTATATCACCCTTGATTGCGGGGGGAGGTGGATGTACCCATATAGGGTTAAAGTAGGCTGTGGCTTCAAAACCCTGCAGACAGGCAGCTTCCCCTTTTTTGTAAAGAGAGCAGCTTCCTGCTGGCACTGACACTGCAGAGTGGAAACCCCCACCCCTCCCGGAGTGTTGCGTAGTGGAACCTACAGCAAGTGTAAAAACATAATGGTATGTCTAATTTTGGCAAAGTGGGAAACTACCGAAAGTGGGAGTAAAAAAGTTCTCATGGGGTCTTTTCATCATTCACCCAGTTACTTGTATACAAGGATGTGGAGGCGAAGAGAAAAAAGCTGATACAATCCCATAGAAACCACAGAATTTTGAGGACATTTTTGCAAAACTTGTTATTAGAGGATATAACACTTAGGTCTCTTCTGCACAATCTTTGTTGGGATATTATGATAATACTGATGATGCCCCAAATTTATTTTTTCACTATTTGAGAGCTGTTTATTGGTGAGCTCAAGTGGTTTTGTTTTTTCCTAATGTAAAAACCTTTCTATGCTGCTGGCTTTGAATTAGAAGCACTACACTTCCCTAGAAAGCTGTAAGAGTGCTGTTGATCAAAAGATGGGTTAGATTGTAATTCATATTTCTGATTTTGTGAACACACACATGGGCTTCTTTTGCCATTGGAAGTCACTGACTTTGGAAGGAGTCATTTGTTTTGCCTCAATTTTTGGTGTGTAAAGGTTGGGTCCAAATGTTTAGCAACAAAGTCGATTTCCGAATGTTACTACTGCAGTTTAGTTTTGCTGCATAGTATCTCAAAACTTTGACAAGGCTGCTGCAACACATGAATATGGATTTGATTTATTTTTTTTTTTAAATCTGAATAGTGGCTGTATTTTGACTTTCACTTCATTATAACGCTAAAAGTTATCTTGGTGTCTCCTCTTGCTTGGCATTGGTTTGTTACTATCGTTTGTCAGTGCCATGGATTCTGACCTTGAACAGGGAACTCTTACAGGATTTTAATTGCTTTTTTACCAAAAGGGAGCAGGTGCTTGTCATGAGAAAGCAAGTACCCAAGTGGCATGGTCTGATACAAGATGGGCAGTAATCTGCCCTTGGACAGGTGGTTATTAATACTACTACTCTAGAAGGGGATTTGCAAGGGTTATGAGAATTAAGCATTATTTCATGTTGAAAATTTATTTTTAATATACACTTGGAATGATTAAAACAAAAGTGAAATAGAATAGCTGTGATTTTTTGAATACATGAGAGTTTTTAATTTTTGTATTTAAAATCATTTAGCAAGTAGTGAAAATTTTGAGGAAGTAGTTCTTGGGTGAATAAAACTGACTTCCCTTTCAGTTTTATTTTAAGTAGGAAAGAGGAAGCACTCTAGAAAAAACCCAGAATATAATTTCATGATGTCTGATTTGTGGCTTTCTGAAGATAGTCTTTGATTGCTCAATGCAACTTGTTTAAGAGAGTGCTGATGAGAAAGAGAAAATTCTTGAAATAATCCTTCCTATTTGACAAAAAAAAAAGGCTTTTTTTTTGACAATGACATTAGAATAGAAGCCAGATTTGATTATGTTTGTCAGTTAAACTTTGAGAATATGACAAATGTGGAAATGTGTCAGGAAAACATGTAGATTACGACTGATACAATCTTATTTTTTTCCTTTAAAATGGAGATAAATTTCCCTTAGGCTCTCCCTGGTACTATGACCATAGGTTAATGTCAAGCAGAGGAGGTGAACATTGGAAATTGCTCACAGGTGTGTGGGAGCACATCTTCCCTGTGCTGCAGGTGCCCCTGGCTGTGCTGCTCTGAGTCCTGCAGGTTGATGCTGTCAGAGGCACTCGCTGAGTTATGGAAGTGGTGCTGAGCATCAGCGCAGGGCTTCACACCACAGAGTGGGACTTGGGATGTAGAGCTAATTGCAGCATTTGGACCCTTTAAAAATGGACAAAACATACTGGGCAAAACTCACTTCTGTGGTTAATTTATATGCACCTAAAGATGGATGGTGCTCTTTTGGATGGTGCTCTGGAAAGCAACCCTGGGATGTTGTGTTTTAACCTCAGGCTTTATCTATAGCTGGTTTCATGCAAAAAGCTGCTCTTAGACTTCAAACACTTGTTTCTCCCTGTGGCACCTGCGCAATTATGGACTCAATTTTTTAAAAGCATGGAAACACACAGAGAGAAATAAAATGTCTTCTTCCACAGTGGTTTCCCTGTGACCTCTTTTCTTTTGTTGTTAAGCAGGCACTGTGGATTAAGTGATTTCCAGTGCTTTTTCTGCAATTTGTTGTTCTTGTCATACTGATCTAGATGATATTAAATGTCTCTATTACACTATACTTTTTAATGCTTCTCAGAAGTACTACATGTAAAATAAAGATGTAGACCTTGGACCACATGATCCTGTCTCTGCCAGGACTCATCATGCAAGAGCCAAACATGGGCATTTGTGGAAACTTTGCAGGGTGGCAGTAAAGGCTTTGGTCACCTGATTTTTGCCCATGTTTGCAGAGCTGCAAAGACTACAATCCCCTGCTCTTCAGGTGTAACAGATCATGGCACAATGTTGATCCTTTACTAAGAAATGCAATGTTTTGCTACCCATAATAATTATGGAAGGGTATGGCATGTGTGAACTCTTGGCCGTTTAGCTGTATTACATTACATATTTAGCTGTATTATAAATCTGATTACAATCCATTCATCTTGGGAGTGTCTGAAGACACAATCTGGGACCAAGTTCATTTGCTGGTTCTGCTGCAGATTCCTTTGTGAAATGTATTTTATCTCCCTTGTTCCTGGTTTGATCCATGGCTGTACTTCTTAACCAAATCCATGGCTTTAGTTCTTATTTTTCTGAGGCATGGAAGTGGAAGATGGAAAATTTATTTGTCTGTTTCTTAATCATCTCCATCCATGACCAATCACTTCCAAGCATGAGCACTTTTATTTCAGTATTAGAAACTGGAAATTGGCAGCTATTTGGCAGGGCTATCCAATGCCTTACTGTTTCATTATGTAGAACTCTTGGTGATGCTGAATAACAAGCTCAAATTACTTGCACTAAGGCTGCTCCTTTTTTGTTGTTGTTTTTTGTTGAAAAGTGTTTCAATTTGCAAGTCAGAAGGAGAATTTCTTACTGTACAACTGCTGTACACTTTTCAGGAAGCAGGCTATTTACTGGGGTTTTTCTTGGTTAAGCAGATTACTTGGCATGGGCTCAACATTTGCAAGTTTTAAGCTGAGTTTTCCTTGGCCTATCTCCATTCCTGGGCCCTTTATCCACTTTTAATCATCATTTTTAACACGAATATGTGTGGTCACATCACAAAGGAACATTAATTTCTTCTAAAAAAAATTGTCATTTGATGAATCACTTGGTGTTTGCATTAATGATGAACCATTATTTGTCTCTCAATAAAAACTGAAAAGTTGCATATCAAGGAGAAGAGTCAGTAGTTTTATCATGTTTAGGGGGCTGTGTTCTGCTTTATTTATATTCAGGTAATTCTCTATAGCTCCACTGCTCAGCGAAAGTTCAGTGTGTGAATTTGTGCTTTCAGCTGCTCTCTGTGGCCACAGCCTTGTCTTTTCTGGTGTCCCAGAATAGAATGAGGATCCTCCCAAAAGTGTGATGCCTCAGGCTGCCACCTCATGTGACCAAAGCAGAAGCTGTGGAAAAAGCAACTGTCCCTAATTCTGAGAGGAAATACCCAGCAACTAAAGAAAAAAATCCAGATTGGAAAGCACCAGAAATTTCCCATATAAATTTTCAGTATTTTTGTTGTTTACAGACAACTCAAAAGTCTTTGATCTCAAAATGGTTTATACAGTCACTATATGAAAATTGTTATAAAAGATGTTTGAAAGTGATAGTGTGGAAGAATGTGAATAGGTTTGAGAAGCAGGCCTTATTCCAAGAAAAAAGACAATATCAAAGAGAGTGCCAGAATACTTCTGGGAAGAAGAGGTGCTGGTGTTGCAGCCAGGATGTGTTTCATTGGTTTGAAGTGAAAAGGAAGTGAAGAAAAACTTGAGTTTTGCACACATTATGAAGCCATAAAAAGCAGGACATACATTAAAAGTTTGAAATCCTCTGCTAATAAAATATTGCTTTTATGGTAACATAGGCTACAAAATAAGAGTGGGCTCTTGAGGATCTGGGCTGAGGGCCAGCAGGCAGTGACCTCTGCTTCTAGCCTGAATCACGATTTTGTTGTCTCAGTGACACGTTGTTTTCCTGGTAGATACAAAGGGCTACTCTATGGAAGATTGACTTGAAAGAATATATAAATGTTGCTGTGACAAATGAGACTGGAGGAAAACAACGCGCCACAACTTGGTTGCCATTCTGCACACTCTAAAGAAAATCTCAGCTCAGGCAGTGGATTCTCACCTTGTGGCTATGTGCCATGTACAGTGGAGAGCACCATTCTCATAAGTCAGCATAAGGTGGCATAAGAAAAAGCAAGGAGTGTACCAAAGGGCTGATTTTTTGGGATATTCTTCCTTTATTGAGAATTTGTTTGAGCATATTGTGTGTGTATACTTTGGCATTTCTTTGTCATGTAATTCAGGTAGAAGCATTCCCTGCCTCTCACAGTTTGTTCCTGGAAGAAGTTTTCTTTGCTGTCTCTTTCTTTGGGTTGTTTTAGTCTCCCACACTGCATTGTGGTGCTTTTATGCATTTATTTCAAACCATGAGTATATTAGGCTGTGCTCTATCATTTTGGTAGTAAAACATCACACAAAGCAAAAAACTAGAGAGAATTAGAAATTCCATGTTTCACCATCTTACACCCCAGATCAGGCTGGAGAAAAGAGTGGGATAAGTACTGGAAACTAATGCTGTGCTGATCATAGTCTGCAGCTTATGAGAACTGTCTCACATGCTGTGGCCTCATTGATAATATATTGCTGATTCAAGGTTTTGAAAATTTCTACTCATTCCTTTTTTTAATCAATGGCTTGCTTTTAAATTAGTTTCATGAAAGGTTTTTTTCCTATCTTGTCTACAGTGTAATGGATACTGTCACAAACCACTATAAACATTTTAGGGATTTTATTGACAAATTGAATGAAATAATTTAGAAAAGTTATCTAAAGAAAAAACAAAAGCAACAGTAGCCTTTCTTTCAAGTAACTCTGCATCTCTCTACCCTCCTTTTCTCATAACCAGTGAGACAGGATAGATTGATTTGGTGCTGAGATTTCCTCACAACAGAAATGCTTCGTTCCAGTTTACAATTTGAAAAACTGCCAGTGTATATTTCTGTTTCTTAGAAAAACTCATTAGCACTACACCCTTGCTGTGATGAGAAAAACACAACCAAGAAAGACACCATTGGTAATTCCAGAAATGAGACAGTCATCATCACAAAGAGACACAGGAATAAAATAAAAGAAAATCACTATTAAGTGCTTAAAATTATTAAGACCAGTGCTTCCAAGTTCCTCCTCTGTTTTAGCAATTTCTTTATGTGTCTTGTGATTTACAAGCACCTACTTGTAGTTATTTGCATTTAGCTTTTCCCACTATGCAAGGTGATATCTTGGGGTTTTTTGGACACTTGGTTGGGTTGTTTTTTAATTTGATTTTGGGGTGGATTTTTTGGCTCGTTTTTCCTTTTCTTTTTGGACATTTGTTCCCTGTTTCTGGTTATATGGGAGGTGCAATTCAAGCATGATGAGCACATGGGTACCCAGGGATGGTTTTCCCAAGAGCAGCAGCACAAGGAAAAGGCTCGCCAGGCCATGGTTGGGTGCTGGTGTGCTCTCTGCAGCCCTGTGTGCTGCCTCCATGCAGATATGCCCTCCCTGCTCTTCAATCCTTCTGTTTGATAGTTGATCTCAAGGGAATCAGCCTCAATCAGACAGACATGGTGAAGTTCAGAGGTGACCAGGCACCCTGGCAGGTGCCATTGAGCTTGTTTAGCAGAGCGTGATATCCACTCTGTCACACACTCATCTGTGCTTCAGGAGAGCTTAAGTGTGACATGAGTAAATACATACTGAACTGATCAGCGCTAAAGGTGAGAAAAAACATTGCTCTCCCATTAGGTTATTTTAGGCATTTATTTTCATCAGTTCATGTGTTGATTTGTGACAGAGGTGTGTGTGTTCTTTACAGAATCACAGAATATTTGGAGCTGGAACTGCTCACACTGCTTCAAAAACTCAGTTTCAGTCTTTAGCTGAAATTAAACCTAATCAGCTGATTTTGATGGTTGCAATGACCTGGCCACCAAAAATGCATTGTCCAACTGATTTATTAATGCCTGAGCTGGTGTACCAAGAGTATAATGTAGTTCTGGCTACTGCTGTAGTTCCTGGAGTGTATCAGGCCTAAAGCATATCTAAATGACAAATTTCAACAATAAACTGCAGAGTCATCATTAGTCACGTTTTATTTTAACTTTGAGGTTCAAGATAGTGACAGTATATGAGATTCTCAGCTGAAACTATTCTTAATTCTGTTAAATCACCACACTGGCAGAAGATGGGGCTCAGTGCCATACAAGATGATGCAGGGTCAGTCTGAGAGCACTGGCAGAGCTTTGCTGCTGAGGGCACAGAGGGACAGATGGTGCAGGCCAGGTGCCATCTCCTCCCAGGTGCCATCTCCTCCCAACGCCTCTGCCTTGCACCTTGCAGGTGGCAGCTGCCAGCACCCAACTGGCTGAGAGGCCCTTGGCCCTGCTCACACAGATTTAGGTTACTTGTACCCCACCCTTGGGTCGTGTCACCAGGGACTTTACCAATCCTTTCATTTGCAGGGGTTCCCTATTGCTCTGATGTGCTACAGCAAAGGCTTTGTGTAAATGTTTTGTTCCTGAAATCAACACTTACCATTTGTGAGGCATCTTTTGTCTCAGGACTCTAAAGCGTGCCACAAACAGTACTAAATTCATCTTTCCTGGGGGATCTGTACTTTATTTGATTATTTTTGAGCAGTTAAGTTTGTTGGCTAGGGGATGTTGAATTCTTAAAATAAGACGCTTAAAAATAGCACTTTTCCTTCATAGATAAGGAAGGATTCAGAAAAGATAAGGAGTGCCACTAACTTTGTTTTTCAAAGGAAGGATTGGGTATCTGTCCTGTGATTTTTGTCTGATGCTGTTCTGAGTTAATGGCAAAGCCAGGCAAACCATGCAGCCCTCACAGCACCCAGTGCTGTGACCCACTCAGCTCATGTATTGGTACAAAACTTCCAAAGAAACCCATAGCAATATTGTCTCTCTTTGACATTTCATCACTCCTTTGAAGATACATGGGGGAAAACTCTTTTTCACACAGTTTTACAGTAATGTATATTTCGTACAAGCAAAGTCACTTCAAGCATCTCTTAGCTCTCACTGAACTGAAAAGAGATTTCATTTAAATTAGTATTGTAGAGCTTATTAGTAATTAATCATAGCACTATGAAAGTGAGTTTCAGTTTCTTACAGATAGTTAATGTAAGCACATGGTCTCCTGTGGAAAGCTGATTTAGCTGGCATTTAACAAGCCTAATGCAATTCCTTCTGCTGAAGTTAGTGCCAGAGTGTCAAAATATTTTTAAATGTTTTTTTTTCTAAATCTTCTTAAATCCTTCATTATAATTATGTGATACTATGCGTCTTGGTTCATTTGGAAGGCAGGTGTTATTATTAATTTCATGTTTTTCTGCAAGTGTAAAAGGAGTTTTCCCCCAATTACTGGGTGTTAAATCTGAATTAAAAGTAGGTTTCCTTCATCATCTTCTTTAGTTTCTCTGATTGCTGTAGCATGTAGGGACACTAGGAGTGGTTGCTTTCTTAACTTCTTTGACTTGGTATGCTCCTCTTGAGAAGATTGTTACAAACTTTAATATTAGTTTAGTTATAGAGTAAGTAGGTTTTTAATTTTTTTACTTTTGAATAATAGAGATTATGTAATTCAGTTTGGCAAATCTAAGCCTTTCTTCTTTTACGTCTATTTTATACAATGAAAGCAGTGCTGGAGTTTGGTTTGGTTTGGCTTGTTGGAAATACTTCAGAAAAAGCATAATAGAAATGGGGCCTGGAAGTGACCTGAGGTATCACTTGAAATTCACCCAAGATAAGGTACACAGTATTCATGGGACATGGATTTGAAGTGGCCCTTGAAAAGTTTCAATAAAAGATTTGTTTGTGAGTGTTGCAAACCTATACAGTCTCTCTGTGGGATATTTTCTGGTATTTTTCATCTCTCTTGCTGTTCTCTGCATGCTCCATGGGTTTTTATAGTTTGGAGCTCAAATTTGGGTACTGTATTCCAGCTGAGAGACACCAGCATTAAAAAGAGTAGATTAGTTACTACTACTGCTTGCATACAGAATTCCTTTCATCTCTTAAAATCTTGTTTTAGCAATCACACTGAGTTACATTGTTGGCTCTGCTGCACCTCCTGCTTACTGAGCTCCTCTCTTTGTGTCAGTGGATTTGTTAGCAGTTCTGTGGGCTCACCTTGCATGTGTCTACCTTGAACTTTGTCCTGTTGGTTTTAAATTCTAGTTTGCCAGGAACAGCCAGTTTGAATTTAAATGTTGTCTTCCCAAGTACATCTCCTCCTGCTTTAGTAATATTCTTAAAATTCTCATGCGTAATTTATGCCATTTTTGATGATGTTAAACTACTGAGTAGACTGGGCAGAATGCAGTGTAGACACCCCATAGCCCCGCTGGAGGCAGCTGGCTGACACAGGAGCAGTCACTGATAGCTGTGGCTCGTGATGATTCTTTGGCTGCTTGTGGTCCTGCTCAGGCAGTTTCCCTGCAGGGGAAGCTGTCCCAGAGTCCATTGGAGAATGTGACAAACCCAGTGGCTGAGGACACTTCAGATGTGTCACTCCTACTGCTGTATCCTCATTGTGAGGCCACTTATCCTGTCTAAGAAGGGAGTTTGACTGCTTTGACATGATGTGCCCTCAGCAAGCTTGTATTGGCTCTTTCTCATTGCTTTATTGTGCTCTGAGGGTTTATAAATAAATAGTTTTCCTTCCTGTGCCCTCCTGAGCATTGCAGTTGGCATCCCTGGATGTAATACAGTGAATCCCTCCTGCTTCTACCAAGGAAAATGCTCTGCTCATCTTTTCCCAGCCATCTAGGATCCTCCCCTTCTATGCTCTTTGCTGGTTGCAAAACAGCCTTATGGAATTGGCACAAATGGAATATTGGAAAACTAATTACATATCTATTCTCATGAGCTTCTCATCTGAATACTGCAGCTATTAGACGATTAATTAGCTGAACAAACATTAGCTGAACATCAAATGTTTACAGCTAACTGAATTCCAGATTTACACCATGGACAATACTATTATGCTAAATTTGCTGTGACTTTTGCACACAAACTCCAGCAACAACAAATCCTGGGTATGAAGCAGTTGGTTTCCAGGGCAGCTTGTGCTGGTTTTGCCCCCCCATACTGAGCTGTCCTGCTCCATGTAAACCCTTCAGCCTGGTCACCAGCTCCTGGAAGAAGCGTGTCTGCAATTACTCACCTGAACATCCACTGCTCAAGCGACTTTGGCAAAAGTGGCCAACAACAAAAACTGATGCTAATCTATTTGTGTTTCTGAGGCCTAAGCATCCATGAAAAGTAGAGTAAAATAGGGCTGTAACTCAAAATGTCATAATCCAGGGGTTTAGTCATTTTCCATATTTGCATCATTTGCATCAAAGCCCACATTTCTGTGTTCTGTCTCCTTTGTGCAGTTATTATTTTTAAAGAATACATATAACCACTTAACATTTGTTCTTGTTTCATTCACATTGGAGAGATTATTCCCAAGCTTAGCAATAAACATATAAGGAGTCACAGGAATGTGCTTCCAGGAAATCTGCTACATCTCTAGTGACTGTTATCACTAATTCAACTGACAGCACTTAGAAGAGTAAAATCCTATGAGTCTTTCTATATTCATCCGCCATATCCTGTTTCATGAACTGGTGGGTCCTCCTGTTCCCTCTTGTAATGCTTACCTTTTTTTAACCCTCAAAAATGCAGGTGTTCATTATTTTAAGGATGAAAGATTAGGATAACTGACCCTCTGACTGCCTTAGTGCTACTAAAAACATCAAGATGTTCTCTAGAAGCAAATTGTGTGGGTTACATTTGTAGAAAGAATTAATTTGTGTCATTTAATGTCAACTCTGTTTTAGAATTGCTTTTTTAGACAGTTGCTATCAGCTTTCTTCCTGACACCTCACAAGCCTGCTATGAAAGAGCTTGACCCAGATCAAGAGAAGTAAAAGTTATAATGTAGAACTTGTATCTTTAGGGATTCTCTGTCAGCCAAGGAGACCAGGCCTCTTGTTTCCAGAGCTGCATACAACAAAGCATAAAAGTGAAGCATATAATTCAGAAATGTTAGGGAGTTATTCTGAGCTTCTGTCTCTTGGGTTTCGATTTGCTCTTCCTGGATTTGATCTCCTTTCGAAGTTGGAAGGGGGATTTCTGTTGATATCAGGGGAAAATCAGTCAGATCTTTTGGGAGATTTCATGGGCTAAAGATCATCTAAGTGCTCTCAGTCTAGAATAAATGGGGCTGCTTCTGCGCTTTACTCACAGACAATCTCAGCTGAAGCATTTACCTGTGCAAGGCCAACAAACAGAACCAGTAAGAACATCTCTGATGACTTGTGAGCAGAGATTTTATAACATTACACCATTTTCTGGAGAGCAGAGAATCACAGGGAAGCTTACTAGGCTATGAATTTATTTTGCAGTGTTAGGAGAAAAAAATATGTTACTATTCATGCTGCTCTGGAAATAATAGTAAAAATATCACTTTGTGCTATTCTTGGTTCTGGGAAGGTCCTTTGAGAAATGCTCAAGGTAGGGTAGCCTACAGAAACTTGCTGAACTTGCAGAGCTACTACTTAAAATATTGTGTGTAAAGAAAAGAATACTCTGCTTGCTATTAAAAAAAAGCTTTACCTTTTAGAGTGCAAATTCATATTCTGTGACCTTTTGGAGCATTGCTTTAACTCACACCTAATCAATTCTGAACATACCTTTTCATACCTTCAGTCCTGGATGTATTTCATTGTGTAATAAAATTTGCTGTAACTAAGTAGTTAAATGTCTCTTTTTAATTTTTTTTTTGTATTTTTAAAATAATCTTTTAAAAGAAGCATTCTTCATTTGGACAGACTTGGCACCTCTTTTGCCTCCATCCATTTAAATGTTATTCTTGCTGGAAATTGCCTTTATATTTTGTTAAGTTTATTTGAAAATTGAGTTTTCAGTTTTTAAATCAGCTGTAAATCTTTCTCAGTGCTGTAGTAATGATGATCTTTAAAGGTAAAATTGATTAGCTCATCAAGATGTCTTTTAGTTCCTTGGGCTGGATTTGGATTTTGTGCCCTTTTGGTTTTTAGTCTGTTTGTTTGGGGTTTTTTGTTTATTTTGGTTTTGGTTTTAACACATGCAGAATAGTATTTTCTTTGGTCACTCAGCAATTTTGCTTTTCCCCCTTTGGTGTCAGGGGGAATAGGCTGCAGCCCTGTCTTTGGTCACAGCTGATCTATGGGAAGAAGTGCAGGCTTGTTGCAGGCCAGGGAGTATAAAAATTACAGAGCTAGGAAAGAAAAGTGCCTTTGAACTGATCTTATTTGCCTTTTGAGTACTGCCATACTGTGGTGCTGTTAGCAGTCTCTGTAAGATTTCTGTCACATAGACATGAAACTGAATATTGGAAATCTTCTCTGTCACAATAGCGACACAAAGAATCATTGAATTCTTCAAATGGTACAGGGAAAAAATCTGCATCTACAGTTTGAGCTACAGTAGTAAAGAAAGGGGCTAATCATATTTGCATTCAAAAAAATGCCTTTTTAAAATTATTTTTTTAACTGTTCCTGTCTGACTTGGTAAACTACTCTTCCAAAAATATGGGGTTTGCTTCTGGCATGGTGGTTGTCCTTGAGTGTCCTTTCCCTGTCTTCCAAAGCAAAACTGATACTCCTTGTGTTAGGCATATAGAGAAGAAACTCAGTCAGTTTGCTCTGTGAGTCCCTGCTTTTCTGTAGTAAAGCTAAGAAACACTTTTTTTTTCTTGTAACATACAAAGAAAAAGTTCTTTCTGGTGTGAGAATACTTTGGTTCTTTAAGATGTATTGCTACAGTGTGTGTTTTGATATTTTGTGGAAAATAGCAAATGTAGATATTGCTAAACGTGCATTGACTTGCTCTTGGTTGCTGATTCAGGAGGTAAAATTGCTAAAAACAGATTGGCTTTTTCTTACAGTTCATACTCTGGACAATGCCAAAGAACAAACTTTCATTTGAACTTGCCTTGACACCTGAGAAGGCTCCAGTTAGATCTGCTCCCAACAGTAAGTGCAATTTCTGCCTCTTTCCTCTGGTTGCTGCTGCTGGGGGGTGGGCAGGAGCAATTTCAGGCATTATTACCATCTATTCAGCATTTGTTGTTATCACAGATTGTTGTCAGAGAACTATTTGCTTTTGGTAGTTTGATGAGCTTCCCACTGACTTTGTATGTTGAAATAGCTTTGTAATAAGTGTGATCAGTGGTGGGAATCAATGTGAAAGGAAGCTTGAAATATGTGGCCAGGAGTGAGCGGGTGCAGAAGCTGGTCTGGAGAGGATGGCAATCAGACAGGGCTGGTATGCTGTGAAACTGCAGCCTCAGTGGCTGCCTCAGGTATTCATTTCTGAGGTTTGGTTTCCAAAATGGAAAATCACCTTTTGTTCTTGTCACTTAAATTCAGAGGTTGGTTGTCACTTCAATTCACTGCTTGGTTTTGGCCCAGGATGCTCAATTAAGTTGTACTGAAAAGCTGCACAGTGATTATGAGCAGAAGTTCGCCTGCAGGCTGCAAGAGAGCTGTTGTGGTTTTATTGCTGGTTTTCTTCCTATTTACAAATTTCTAGAAGTCTAGAAGCAATCTCTTCCAGTTGTCTTTTGTTTCTAGATAAAGTTTTTTTTTTGTCTTCAGCTAGCAAAGGAGTGTTCTAAAAGTTTTATTAATGAACATGCTAGCAATGAAGCATCTTGCATAAAAATGCTTTTTGACAAAGTTCATACTCTAAGGCCTGCCAAAAGGTTTGGTATTCCATAAAAATTTTCAGTTTGATATGTGTCTGATAACCAAACATATTTGAGGGTCTTTCCCAGATTTTATTTTTTTGGTCATCCTCTGTCACTGCCTGTGATTAAAATAGTGCTGAGATTTAATGATGTATCCCAATCTCTAACTTGCTTTCAGTGCTGTACCTGCATGTGTTCATCTGGATGTAACTTTTGGTGCAGTAGGACTGTAATGTGGGAAAGTGGTTAATGAATATTGTATATTATCGTGGTTAATTGAATATTGGTATTTCTAATTCTTTCCTAATGTTCCATTTAGTAGCTAGTTTTTCCTAGCTATTCCTAGTTACACTCATAGAATTGGTGAGAGATGTGATTTTACATCCTGTGTTGAGCAGACTGTCATTTGTCACATGTTGCTATCCACCTTTTCTGTCTGAGCAGCCTGGGTTGAAGAGTACTGGATTCAGTCATCTGCAGGTGGAGAGGTGCCCTTTGCAGTAGGAGGAGAAGACTTTTGCTCATAGTCTTAGCAGAGAGGTGAAGGAGTAATTCTATGTAGAGTAGGATACCCTTTCAAAGGTTCAGATCAGCAGGAGGGCAGCGTGTGTTAAGGGCAGCTTGTCCTCAGAATGCCTGTGACATGTCTATCGTTTGGGTAAACAGAAGGCTTTTTCACAGCAGCCATCACTTTGTTGCTCCTCATACATATTAAAATTCATCTTGAAATACATACAAAGAGCTGCTTTTCTCAGCTCTGGGAAAGCCCATAGGTGAAAAAGAAAAATGTAAGAACATCTTATTCATCATAGTACCCTTCTGATAATTTTATGTACTGCATTTAATGAAAGTTTCTAGCTAATGCAGAGTAAACTCTGCCAAAATCTTATGATAATTTTTGTTGTTCAGTGCTCCACAAAGGCATTCCACAAGGTCATGCAACAGGATTTCGTACATGGCTGATAAGAACCTATTCTGTAAGCAGTCTCTTGCTGAAAACAACATTATACTTTGCTTTTATTCATTATGAATTTCCCATAAACAACAGTATCAAGGGTTTTAATATTAAGCTCTGTGAGGGGAGCCATAAAACTAGCTGCCCAGTGATGGTGTGTGGAAAGTTTAACCCTTTTCTCTTCCAGAACTTTTAAGTGTGAGCACAATTTGAAGATAGTGCCAATTATTATAAATCATGTTTGCAATTTGAAGGAGCTGTGTTTTGCCAAGTTGTGCGAGTATGTACTGAAAACATAATGTGCTGGTTCAACCAAGCACTGCTCAGTGTATAATTTTAGCCTGGTGAATCATTATGTTGTGCTAAAAGCTTGCTACAAGCTTACTGCTGTAAAGCATTAACGTGGTGTCTGTAGGCCTCCATCTCCATTAAGTCAAATCCCATTATAAATGCCTCTCTAATGATACAAATTTGCTGTGGACAAGTAAATGCTTTTTCCCCACAAAGCATTTCACATCTACATGCAGGGCACTCTGTGGTAAATAAAGGTTATGTGAATTAATGTGATGTGGGAGATTCTTAAAAATCTATAACTGAATCTTCCCTGTTATTCCCAACACCAATGATTTGACTGGAAACCTTATAGATTAATTCATTGAACTCAGAACCATATGGCAGTGATAAAGCATAGCAAGGACTGTGCAAGTTGCACACACAGCTGTAATGGGAAATCAGAGATAGTGTGGAATTTATAAGTCTCAAAAGCATAAACAGCAGCTAAATACATACATAAAACCCCCCTGTGCCTATATTTCAGGCTTGTCTTGTTGTCTCTCATGCAGTTCATTCTTTTGAAAAGAAAACCAACATGGAGAGGTGTAAAATGTGTCAAATCTAATACTTGAAAGCATGCTCACAGAAACTTTTTGCTGTGCTCTGTTTAAAAATAGCTGCTGCAGAGTATAATATGTACAATAGCACACAGTGCTTGAAACTTCATGTTCTAAAAGATATGGTGAGAGAACTGACAGTGTTATGTGCAGTTGTCATAACTTTTTGTGTCAGAGTGTATTAGAAAACTATTTCAAACACCCACAGAAGAATGCTGAGCAACTCATCTGTGATAAGTTGCTGATAGCTGCACAAGACTGCACATAATAGGTACTCTCAGGTAAATCAAACAGTAGCATTATTCCTGGCATATTTATTCCTCTCAGAGCTTCATCAAATCATTGCAAAAGTGTTTTTCAGAAAAATAAATAAAAGGGATGCCATCCATTCATTCCCTGGAATGATGAAGGACCATCTCAGGAAGATATGATGGCTAATTTCCCACCTAGGGTTCCTGCACAGGAAATGAAGGGTGGCACCACTTCCAGATTCACACTGCAGAGACATTGTGAAGCACCAGAGGTGTAACCAGTTCATTTAGAAAGTGAAACAAGCAACATGCCTTAGTAGCCACAAGCAAGTGCTCTGTTTCTCCAGCTGTCCAAGCTCCTAAAGATGTCAGACAGGAAGCCATCAAGGACCACGGAGATACTGCCCAGCACTTTGGTGAGGTGACAAGGCCATGGCTTACAGGCAATGTGTTATCGTAATAATTGTAATGGGATTTGATTGCAGTGCCTCTGAAATGCTGCACAGCATAAGGCAGTCCTTGGGAAACACACCTGCTGGAAAACAACCTAATTGACATGTCTTTGACATCTTTCAATATTTCTGTACTAAGAAATTATTGGGAATTTGGAAGCACCCTAAATTTTCCTTCAAGCCCAGACTAAGCTAATAAATTTGCTCACTTTTGGTTTAAATTCTTTAGCTGATCATTTTTGTTCAAGGTAAGGAGTACAGTTTAGGTCATATGAAAAGGCACATATGTTGACTACAGTTACTGCTTTAGTGTCTTATCAATGAAATACATTTAAATTATGCTTCTGAAGAAAATAAACCAACATAAAACTCCATTAAGATGTCTATTTTATAGCAACTTTTGTTAGAAATTGAACCTCATTACTCTCTTCCTAATAATCTCAGTTAAAGCTGTACTGTAGGTCCTATAATTTATTCTCAAAAATTATTTTTCTCACTGCATCTAATAATAGAACAATGGGAAAGAAGGCTTCTTTCTTCTCAACATATTAATTAGTTTAGCACCCTGTACTGAGGAAATTTGCGTGCAATGTTTTCTGGTGCCTTTTTTTTTGTTGTTGTTGTTGGTTTTTTTCTTTCTTTTTTTTTTTAACAAATATAAAGAAAGAACTTTTTTAAGAAATTTGTCTACCATTGTCGTGTAACCAGTGTGTATTTTCTGTAAGGAGCCTCTTCCCCTTCCATATCCCTTTTCTGCTTTTTAATGTCCACTGGTGAGTCTACCTCTGTATTCTGCAAAGTTAGCATTGTTTTGTCAGATAAAGACTACATCAGTTCAAGAGCAGGTCAACACTTTAAGAATATAATAATATTAATTCTTCTTGCTGCAAAAAGTGATATTTTCTTTGCAGCCTCCTTTCAGCCTCCCTTCGTAACCCTCAACATACATGTGGCCATTCACAACAGCTCATGTTGTCCTTTTTATAGAAATATTTTCCTTATTGGAAAATAAAATTTGGTGCTCTTTAAATTAAGTCATCTATGTGCATTTCCCCCCCCCAAAAAAATTTTAATTTCTGCTTCTCTGTGCTGGGCACTGTGTGTGGTCTGTGTACTTTCTGCTGTGAAGAGCTGCAGCTTGAGCCCAGTATCCCCTCCGAATGCATTGACAGGAAAGGGTTGATTGCCTCTCCAATCTTGCATGTAGTATTCCTGTCATTACCCCCCAGGATCGCCTTTATTTTTTGTGCAGTGTTACATAATTGACTCCACTATGATTCATATCAGCACTCTGGTAGTTTTCAGCAGTGCTGCAGTGTAGGCTGACAAGTTCTCCTCCTCCACAATTAAAAAAAAAGCAGTATTCTCTCCTTTAATCCAGTGGCTTTACTTTTGTGGTGCTCTCCACACCCCAATTATCTCTGGGAAAATTCAGACTTTGAAGATACATCTAGTGGTACATGCTAGTCTTCCATTGGAAACCAGTTTTAAGAGCTAATGCTGAAGTGGTCAATTTTAAGCTGTGTGGTAAAAGAAATGCAACTCTCTCTGTTGGTGTTCAAGGCAAATACAACTGAATATGAGGTCAGCCAGGTTGCTGTGAAGAGCCACTTATGGCTGGGGAATGGCGTTTTTCCGTGTGCACAGCACTTGCTTGTAGGCCACAAAGTCTTAGCGCTATGAAGTGTGTCCATGGCTGCTTCAACGCAGTTTGAAAGGTCAGAATTCCGAAACCATCATCCTTATCGTGGGATTAGGCAGAGGAGGCAAGGATTATATTGACCTTGAAACTGAGTTCTGTCATGGTTTACAAAGTTGATCCATGTAAACTCAGCCACATTTGTTTAACAAAGTATCTTGTATGTATCTCAGTCGCTGCTCAAGTATGTCTGACCTTTTGTTTTCTTTAGGAAATTGCCTTATTAGTAGCAAAAGTACTAGCAGATGTCCTTCTTTATGTTCTCTTTCATTTCTTAATTTCTAACGTACACAACTTCTGCTTCACTGGAATTGCAGGAAAAAAATGGCTAATAGGTTTTCAAAATTTTTGGGGGTTTATAAGATACTGCTGAGGTGAATGTATTCCATTAGCAACCAACCACTTGATTCAATTTGCTGTGTAAATCACTATGAAAATTGGTCCTATTATGGGTGTAATCTTGTTGTTTTCTTTTCCTTGAAATACCCTGTTGCCCAGAAGTTACATGGCCTAGCATATCAGCCTCAGTGGCTTTTGTGTTATACTCTTTTGGTTTGTCATCTTCAGCATCTGTCTCCATTAGCGACCAATGATTTGTCTTAGATTAGAGTAAGGGTATTTCCTGCCTAAGGAATAAAATCTCTTGGATCATTTTACACCAGAGAAATCCCTATCCTTCCACAACTTCAGCTATGTAAACATATCTTCCCTTAGCTCCCAATATCTAAATGTTTCTAAAGAAACATTCTGTGATTGTAACAAGGAAAGGTGTAAAAGGTGCTGCCTTCAAGAGCAATAGAAGCATTGTTGGCCTGGACTGAGACCTCCAAAGAATCCTTCCAGTCTGAGGGCTCAGGCTCTGAGTTTGTGTCTTAACTGCTTATTTTAAATGCTTGGTTTTCCCCCTCACATTACAGGTACTTTTGCTGGGCTAGCTGGTCTGGTTTTATTCCCTTTATAGTCAGTGCATCCCAGAGAAATATGCCTCTTAATGTGTCCAACCATCCCCAAGAGACAAGTCTGCATTTGCAGGAGTTTCTCCAAGATCTGAGAAAACCTGGTTTAGGAAAACAGCCTGCTGATGTTGTTGTCCTGGGTTCAGGACACATACATCAAAATTGAACTGCTATAATGTGTACTAAAAAAGAGAAATCAATGTTACCTAATTCAAGCAGCCATGTCAGTTAAATGGCCTGGTTACAATGCAGCACTAAAACATAATTATTTGAACTAGTCATCTGGTTAAAAATATGGCAGCCCTACCTCATTATTAAAAAGGCATCAGACGAAGTTTTTAGAAGAGTCCTGCCCAAATATTTTTCTCAATGAAAAATACAGATTTGGATAAAAACCTGTTTAAAATTTTTTTTGTACTGTTCATATGAAAATATGACCCTTTTTACTTTAAAAATACATGACTACATAGGCAAGTTATTTTTGCAGTTCTTTTAATCTCTTAGAGAAGGTAAGGCACATTTTTGTTGTCATTGAAAACCAAGGATAGATGTCATAAGGGGGAGCTTTGTGTTTCTCAAGGATTCTAACTTTCTCTTTTTTATAAAAATATTTCTTGTTCTTTTTCTTTTTATAAAAATCATTCAACAGTTTCTGTAACAAAACACTGGAAAAAAGTGTGCTGAATAAGAATTCCTGTATCTTCCCTATAACTGACCCTACTTTCTGAGTGAGCTGTTGCATTCTGCTTAATCTCTCAGCAGTTATTTCAATGTTTGGGGCCACACAGTTTAGTTTTGTCAAAAGGCTGGGATATTCATCTTTAATGAAGTAGTATGCAGCTCAAATTCAGTTTCTTTCACATAGGAGTGGTTGAAATTTTTTTTCCCATTTGGTCACAGGGAGAAGTTATTTCTATTAAAAAAAAGTCCATTGATTGAAAATATTTGATTGAAAATATTTGATTGAAATATTTGGTTGAAATATTTGGCAAAAGAAGGAATTTTAAATAATGCCTTCAGAAGCTTACTGAATGGGCCAATGTCTTTTTCCCTTGATTCTCACTGCATTAGAAGCTGTGTAGAAAATAGATGAATATCACCAAAACTTTCAGAATAGGAGAGAATAAAAGCTGGTCAAAACCTATGGGGAAATTAAGAGAAACCTTTTGACTCCAGCCCAGTGAGAGAAAGGCCAGCTTTGAAGAAAATGACTGAGACAGGAGGATTTTGAGAGAATCAGAGGCTTTTTTTTGTGTCATGCAAGTTCAGATTTGCTCCAATGTCTCTGATTCTCCAAAGGCTCTATAAAAGGTTCATGAGGAAACTGCCTGGCTTTGGAACAAGACAGCTTCTACTAGAAACATGCTTTTTGTTTGGAAGGTGTTTTAGGTGGCTGCTGCTGGTCTAATGGAAATGGGCTTAAGAGATTTTCTACACTGGATCTCGAAGTTGCCCTCCAAAGCTGAGTGCTGAGTAAGAAACTCGAGAGCTGCAAGGAGAAGAGAGTAGCTCCTCCTCCATTAGAGATGTAGTGAAAACTCGGGGTGAAGCACTTGGCAGTGAGGGGAAGTTTTGGCAGACAGAGCTGTCCTAAAGCAGTTTTTGGTTAGTATGTGATTTGTCATTATGTCTTTGGCCAGCCTGTGGTAGTTTGCCCTGAACAGAGACCAAACCCAAGTTTTTGTTGCTGTCTGGTTCACTGAGCACTGCCTGTTGTGAACATGTAGAGAGCATGGTGTTATTTATGTCACTTTAAGGCTGGATCAAAACACTACAGAGGGTGAAGTCAAGATTATCTAGACCTCTCTAATCATGACCTTCCCTAGCTTTGGAATGCTTTACTTGTACGTGCAATTATTGCTGCAATAGTTTTGCAGCCTTAATAACCTTCTCTTTAGTATACTCATTTAATTATGATTTTATATTTTATCCCCTTTTCATGCAGGAAGATATGGTTTTTGCTCAGTAGCAGTTTGTTCAGATTCCTCAGTCTGATTAAATGAGAAAAAAAATAAGCAATCTGGGAACCATGGCCCAAAGTACATGAATAGAAGACTCAAACTATTTGTATATATTTTGGTTTTTCTTTGATTCATGTATGTATTTGCATGCATAAGTTATCAAAAAAAATACCTCTTTAATATTTATTAGTTCAGTTTTTATATTTAGCTATTTGTCTTTTCCCTTTTTTCCTCTTCCCCTCCACTCAACAATTTTTGATCACGATGGAATGAAAAATATCACTGAACCATATGTAAACTCTTGGAGCTATCAATGCAAATTCCTCACATTTTTCAGGGGAGGAGAGATTTTGGCATGCACCATCAGCCTGTGTGATGTCTTTATCTTCCCCAGTGCTGCAGTTTGTTTAATGGTTCATTTTGTTTGGCATTGTCCAAAAAAAAAAAAAAAATAGAAATGCATGAAAACTGTCCTTACTGATGCAGTGTTCCTCTTCCAGCAATTTAACATAGAGACTTCTAACACTCAACCAAATGCTGCACAAAATCTGCTATGGAAACAGCTCTCTGAACAGCTTGAAGAGTAGGTTGCTGTTATGCTAAAGCATTGTAATTTGTAAGTAAGATTGTGAGTTTAGCCTTTCTATTTCCTTGAGTTTCTGATATCTGGATTGGAGGTTTTTATTGACCAATAGCAGGAAATTATTTCAGATGCAGTTGTGTAGAAGGAAAGGGGGACACATTTGCCTGTGTGGTGTTCTGAAAAGGCAATTTTAATTTCTGGGGGGGAGAAATAACAGCTGAGTCTTTCTTTGGAGCTGCAATGTGCTGCAATCAATGTATATTTCTCCTCTTAGCTCTGCATTCTGTGAGGGACTAAGCAAACATATGAGAGGAGGTAAATGCAAAAAGCGCTTGGAACCTTTCTTCATGGGCTACTGCTGTTGGGCTGTTGACAAATACCACTGCAAAGAAGCTTCTCTTAAGAAAGGACAGGAAAATAGTGTGTTACACTCTTAAATCCAGAGTGGAGAGAGGAATGAGAAAATTTCCTAGCTCTAACTATGTAGTGTGGCAGTCAGAATACTTTCCAGATCAAAAGACTGAAGATCTATGAATATATTAAAAGATACAGTTGCCACTGATGTGGCAGCAACATGAAGTATCTGATGCATAGACATGTATTTATGCAAGGAAGTTGAGAAATCTCTTCACTAGTGCTGATCACTATGTGCAGAATGGTAGTGCATAAAGTGGTTATTGCTGCCTGATTTAGACTCATATTCATAGACTCTTATTCATAGATATATGAATCCACATCCCCTCCTCCCCTTCCTCACTCACTAAAGTTACTGTATTTTCTCAGCAAGGCTTCACTTGGAGCCATGACTGCTCCTGAATGCCACTGCAAAGCTTGAAATGACAATTCAGCAGCAAGGCTGAGCCCCTTTTCAGTGTGGTGCCATGCAGAATGATCCCAACACATGATGTTCTTGCATAGGCAGCATGGTCATTTCAACACCAGTATTGATATTTGATGCAGTACTGTAATGCCAGATCACTGAATTTTCCTTTGCACCAGATGTTTCTTTTGTAGGAGATGTTATTTAGAGTGAATTGGAATTTTAGTTTCACTTTATACTATTTAAATTCTAGTCTTGTCAATGCCAACCCTTTCTTGAGGCGCTCTATCCATTAACTACTCATTTTTCAGGGAATGATATAATGCCTTTCCAGATTATTATTACAAAAGCTGTCTTTTTCTCAGATTTAATTGTTGCTTGCACATAAGCAATCATCCAGCCTTCTTCCTACTAAAGAAATGGTATTGTTACTAAATGAGTAGCAGGACTGAAGTCACTCCTCTTGAAGATAATGTCCATTGTTGACAATGCAGTTGAGTTCCTGTTATCTTGCTGAAGCGAAACATGAAGGGAAAGCAGCAGATCAATGCTGGTTTTTGGTTTTACTAAAGAAAATAATTTTAGCCTGGAAAAGAAAGTTGAATTCCTTTGATCAGTGCCATATGCTTGAGTTTATAATAGGCTTTTGTGTTCCCACTTAGCTGGATCAGATTGAAAGTTGGATAATTATCGGTGAGGGTTAGAAATAAAATAATCAGTTTGCATGTCAAAATATCTTCATTTTTATGTCAGTCATGCTGTCTTTCTCGTACAGTGAAAACTGGCTCTGGGTTTAACAGCAACAGCACAATGAACAAACTTCAGCCCTTCCCTAGCAATTGGTAATTTTGCCTTGTGGGCAGGGGAATTAGAACAAATATTGCCAGCTATGGCTGCTGTGCTGGTATTAAGGCTGAAAGGTTTGCATTGGTAAAAACTTCAAGCACACCCCACTAAGACAGAGACTAATCATGATGTAAATATTCCATTCCTATTTATCTTCATTTTTTCAGAGTAACCTTCACATGTGAACCATCTACACCATCTTCTCATCCACATCTGTGGAGTTTGACCAGAATTATTATTTCAGTGTTAACTTTGGATGCTCAGATGCAATAGGTCTAATTGACTTGGACAGTTGCATGCTTTGGAGACAGATCAGCGTATCTGCTTGCTATGTCAGATTCAAGATGAGTTTATTGACCTTAAATGTACTGATGTAATAACATTTATAAAAGTACCAGCAAATAGTGCTACTGTGTGTCCTACTATGTGCCTTTACTTTGCAACCACTGTGAATTTAAAAAAAAGCTCACCCAAAATGAAACCCAACAACAAACCCCCACTGCCTCAGACAAAGCAAAAAATCAAATCCAGTCATTTTAATGGTTTCACAACAGTAAAGTTTTTGCATCAGAATTTTTTGCAAAAGAAGCAAGAGCAAACATCTGGTCTTTTAGCTGTTGTCATCCACTCTGTTACTTCATTAAGAGTCTATCCAGGTGAGTTTGTCTTGGGGAATGTGAGCCAAAACTGCATGCACCTGCTTCTAATTAGAGCTTCTAGTTGCCTAAGGAACATTATGACCTAAAGGCTCTTATAAAACCAAGAATATCTAAGATACCTGAGGGAAGCACTAAAGGCTCCACTGAGATTGTGCTCTTTGTACTGTTTTATTATATAATATTAAGCTAAGCTCCAGCAGTCATATGTGTTGGGAAAAGATAGGAGATTGTTGCTGTGTGTGACGTGTATTGCCATGGAAATTCTGTTCTTCAGGAGAAATGAGGCTCATTCCTATTGGGCATTATGGACTGCTAATAAAGCACATTTAAAAAAAAAAAGGGGGAAAAAAAGTAAATGAACTTATGTGAGCAGTAGGCAATAATAAATGTTTTTTAGAATATCCAAATAAGATATTGGGGTTGGATTGCAAGATTGCATTTGGTCTACAATGGGCAATAACACAATTATGAGATGCCTTTGAACACTTTCGAAAACTCATTTGATGAAGAAGGGCAGAATATGAGTTTGGAACATTGTAATTCATTTCATAAAGTCAGTGTCCTAGAAATCTTGAATACTTTGAAGAAGAGTGGGACTTCCCCCCTGCCACCAGATTTCAATTGTATCTACCATCTATTAGGATAATATAATAACTTTTGAATATTACACACTAACGAAATCATAAGCAATTAATGGTAGCTAAAAATTCTGTAATGATTTGTACAGTTGGGATATTTGTTTTCTTCCTTCTGATTTTTGATTTGAGTAAGAGTAGATGGCTGTGGTTCTTCAGTAAATTGATACCAGAATCAATACAAGTGTTTGGGAAGTGGAAGCATTCATTATTTTTCATTCTTGGGAATTCCATTTACTAATATCTGAGAATAAAATTCTTTCCCTGATTTTCTGTCACACTGCTTAGAAAGCCTAAAAGCTGTTTTCAGACAGTTCTTAAGAGTTTCATTTGTTTCACTTGTCTCACTTTTTTTTCATGTTAAGAATACTGAAAGAAGGATGAGAGCAGAGATGTTCTCAATCTTGTTCTCCAGTTTGCTGAAGACACTTTGGAGTTTGTTTGTTGACTGCAGTGGGTTTTGGACTTCAGAAAACAGGGAGAGATGTTTGATTCTTCCTGTTTTCTGTGCTCTACTGTATGAGAATAAATGGATAGAAAAACCAGCATACATAAATCATTTTGTTGCTCTAGCTAACTGGCTGAAATTGCTGTCATCAAATGTTACCTAAGGCAAGTAATTTATCTGTGTTCGAATAAGTATTAGGGAAACAATTCTGGTTGTCTCAGCAAGGATAGCAAGAGGAAGGCAAGACAGTTCTTGCTAATCAAGAGCTGTTTTTATATGGAAGTCAGTCTGATTTCTGACAACTCTTTTAAAGAATTGTTGTTTAATTGAAGAAGTTCATCATTACTATTGCATGTCTACTGATTGTGTCATGATCCTAACAGGCATATCAAATTCCTAGTGGCACAGTAATAATTCTAACTATTTTAGGAATGAGAAAAGATGCTGCTACATTGTGATTGGGATAAATGCTACTGTCTTGGGATAAAGGAGCTCTTCAGCTATCAATTCCTTCCCTCTATAAACATGATTATTTCAGTTATGTTAATTTCCCTTCTATTTCTTTGCTGTCTTTTACAACTGACAAAAGGCATCAGCTACTGACATGCATGTAAGATATTCAGAAGCAGTATCCTGAATTTTGAGAACTGACAATGAAAAGAAAAAAAAATAAAGGATTTCTACAAGTCCTTACAGATCAGTCTTTAAAAGACAAATTGCTTTTGCTTCCCCCCCCCCAGCATTTTTGTCAGTTCTTTCAGATATGCCTTCTAACTGTAAAAAAGCAAACTAGGACCCTTTTTGCAGCCCTTGCCATTGGTTAGAATTCTGGACTCCCAATTCTATGAAGTGCAGACTGTATCCACATCCTTTTATTAAAACAGGCAGGAAAATATTGTGCTGCGTAGCTTTTGTTTTATTCAACCAATTTTTCCAAGAGAACTTTAAAAATGCTTGACTCGGTATAAAGAAGCAGAGCTGCAAACACATTGTGTACTGTGAGGCGCTGTCTTCCTCTGAAGTACTGCCATACCCTGGTTGCCATGGCAAGGGAGAAAGAGAATACAAAATTCCTGTAGAGAATACCTTTATAATTCCAAAATCATCGCTCAGCAGGGCTGTGTGCTTAATAACTCATAAAAAATACTGTGGGTTTTTCAGAGGGCTGCGCGGGAATTTCTCCACATCTCTGCCCGTCCTGTTCAGCTGATTGCACACGCTGCCAGGGGCAGTGGTGGCCCCCATTGCTGAGGGGTGGTTGGTGATGGTTGATTTTTGGCTGTGAGCATGCAGAGACCCTCAGGAGAGCAGAGGCTGCTCCCGTGGCCATACAGGCAGGGGATGGAGCAGAGCTGCTCCAGCAGTGGGAATGCAGCGCGGCTGCTCCCCTGTGCCTCCTCTGCATGGAGGAGGAGGAGAGATGGGGGCAGCACGTTTTTCAGCTTGAGGATGAGTTTTTTGGCAGCCTCCTATTCAGGGAAAGGTCCCTGAGCCCACATGGCTCCAGGAGGGCTGAAGATGCCACCTCTCAGTCACCATCTTTGAGTGACCTGAGCTGTCCCCTCTGTGCCAGGTTCCAGCTCACCCCCTTCTGGCATCCCAGTGGGCCTGAATATCCCTGTGTTATATTGTGTACAAATACACAAAGTTTTCAAAAGCTCTGGGCTTTATGCTGGAACTGGGGCAACATTTTTACTGAAGGTATTTGAATACCTTGTTTTGAATTCAGGGTACAGATCTCCAATATCCTGACTATGTTAAAAACATCCCAAGTCCTCCTAAGCCATAGGAATGTAAGTTTTGAAGCTTTTCCAGAGAAGCCTGACCCAGGGGCGCTGGTACCAAATAAATCATGTTAGTACTTGCAGCATTTTACAGAGTTGAGGTTGAGACCTGCAGTTGAGTGATGGCATTTTGAGACTTTCAGTGATAGATGACAGTGCCCACAGTCATAGCAACTTGATGCAGCATCCTACTGCTAGCACCATCTGCTACAATTTTTAAATATAGAAGGGGATTTTTCTTAGTCAGCATGTTTCTGTCAGAACGAGCTCTTCATAGGCCTAATCTGAATGCCACTGCAGAGCTTTAGACTTCATCAGCCTTCTAATGGAATAACCCAGTCTAATCTTTTCAAAGTGTTTGCTTTTTCTTAGCAAATGGAATCAATTTTTACTCTTCAGTGATTTCTGTGGCTGTCTGCACTTATGTCTAAAACATTTCCTGTCTTTGCACTATCATTTGTATTTCTATCAAGAACAATTTTAGGGTCTAAGAAATCATCAGCTGCTGAAATAAGTGGAGAGCTGCCTTTTTGCTTGAATATTGCTATCATAAGAGAAATGTGTGAGGATGTCATCAAAAAGCTTACTTAACTTCATCTCACCCCAATATTTATTTAATGGGTGCCTCCAAAATGCATATGAAAGCAATGCTAAAGGCATGGCAACTATCTCCAAAATGCCAGGTAACTTTTCTAAGATTGTTTAAGCATCTGTCACCTAGGAATTATGGTGGTTAAAAATATTATAAAACATCCTGAAGGCCACAGATGAAAATACCTGTTTGTATAATATTGCTTGTTGGTGGTTAAGATAGTGCTGTGCAGGTTCTGATCCCTCTCTGCTTATTGTGCCAGCAAAGTTTCTTGTCATCTAAAAATTGCATTGCTCACACTGTCCCATGTATCTGTACTGGTCATCTGCATGGAAAGGGGCCTGTTTCTGACCCTGAGGATAAACAGACTTGGAGGCAACAGCAGTACACACTGCAGGAAACTTTATTCCCTGAGCTGACAGAAGGTTTAGGCCAATACAAGCCATCAAACAAGCTGGTTCAATCCACTGGCTGCTTTTCCTCCTCCCTCCCTAGGAGACAAAACTGCTCTGTTCACATCAGAAACCTTTTACAGGCAGGCTCAGAATGGGCTCAAGCAAAGGCCAGGGTGGAGACCCGCTGCTCATTTACCCAAGTCTGCAAGGCACAACGATCTTGGAAGGAATGTACAAGCTGTCCTTGCATTCAGAGTCCTCCCGTGCCTCCTCCCATGTCCTTTGGACCCCAAGGAAGGTGTGACACAACAGGGATGTCCCGCAGGGCTGACACCCGCACGCCACATCTTCCTCTGATTGTTCCCTCACAGCTGTTCTGCAAACATTTCCTGCCCTTCCTGCCCCTGAGTAGCAGCTCAAGATACCAAATGTACAAGGAGTTGCTCACTGTGTAAGTGAAGCAGAACTTTACAAATGTATGTGGTGTTTGCACACCTTAGGGCTTTAGCTTGGTCTACCTAAGGAAGATTTAATATTTAATCTTTGTTAGGGTTTTGCTGAGAAGTTGGTTATTTTGCCAAGGTGAATGCCTGTTTGTCTTCTCAAAATGTTTTAGGGCATGGTTATACTGCATTGACCTGAAATGCCTCAATAATTTGAATAGGTGAACAGATGACTTGGAGCATGAATTTATTTGTGTAGCAGTCCATAATGCTCCTTCCTGAGCTGTTAGTTCATCCTGCAAACATACACCTTGTTCAGATGTTGAACGGAGAATTTAGTTGTGTATTAAATAAAGAGCCTCCTGAAAAATAGGTACAGTAATCATTCTTCATAGCTATATATCATGTCTGACACATAAAATAATAGAACAAAGTCACTAGCTGAAGCCTTGGACAGCAGATTAAATGTGTGACTAATAAAGCCTGAAAGCCAAGATTGGTGACAGACATTATGTTCATCCTGGCCAATGTGAGTTTAAGAAGCCAAAGATTATTTTATTTGAAGAGCCTTAATGAGAAAAAGAGTGAGAATCACTTGCTAGCAGAACAGAGTGTGGTACATGCTCTTTGTTGTGGACTTGTCAGACCTGGAAGAGGTTGATGCTTCAATGTCACTTGCTCTCAAAATTAGCACATTTACAAAATAGAAATAACAAATCCTCTTTTTCTGCATCTTCTGTTCAGCAAATCTCTCTGCAGATACCATTTGTTTGTTGGGATTTTTTTACCTTTGTGAGTTAGGAAGCTTCAGCCTTGAGCAGCCTAAGTTAGTGCCACAGTGAGATGGAGGAAAAACACTCCAAGAGAGAATGACTGCCATGAAATATAATGCAGGCAGTGTAAACATTGAGGCTAATCTCTGAAATTTTGTTCTAATTTTGAGATTTGAATTCAGTATTAGCCCAATACAGTATGTGACTGTAGGGCTCAGTATCTGGATTTTTTCAGAAATCTGCAGTTAGATTTCCTATAGTGGTGCTATGCACAGGGCAAGTACAGAGGGCAAGATGGCAGAAGGAATGAATGATTATTGGCTACTCATGATAAAAGGAACCTCAGATAACCATATAGTCTTCCCTTCTGTGCACTTGTTTTATTTTTTTGCTTTGCTAGAATTCTAGTCTGGTTTCAGGTAGCCAGCTCAGATTTTCTGTGCTTGCCTTTCTGTTTCAACAGAGCACTAATATAAGAGTACCAAATGCATAATCTGAATGGTGGGCAACTCTATGAATCCTTGTGAGAGCCAAGATAAGCAATATTTCTTTAAATCTGCACACTATTGTTCATCTGTATAAACCATATTTGGCACCAAACAATTAGCTGAGTGGTTGGAAACAATTTCTGTAAGCCTGCATGGCAATGACTGCAGCTCCTGGCAAAATCAGAATTCTGACTCAAGTGGTCCATCACAATTCCAATGATGATTCCAGTTCAAGAATTGTAGTAGTTAAGAGCTCAAACATAATATTCATAAATACAAAGCACATATTTCTGTTGGTGAAGATTGCATTTATTATCTAGCCTTCCCATTGACATTGTTACATTTGGTTAAGATATTTTTATCTGATTTGAGAAATGCTGAGCTCTGGTAAGCTTGCAATGATATTGAGCTTGCAAGGACCCCACAGGTGACCTGTCAGCAGCCATGGGTTTCATTGACTTGCTTATCAGCTCTCTGCCTTGTAGGGCAGTCATTATGCAATGAATTCCTGGGGGATCTCCATCAATCCTGGCCACCTCAGGCAGCTGCAGCACAGGCAGGAGCTGCATTGCAGGAGTGAGAACTGGAGTAGAGCTGATGCTGGCTGACACAGATGATCAAATGATCAAATTGCAGGTGATATATAGTACACATTTTACGGCTCTGCCTGCTGGGAAGTGTTTGGGGGAAGCTGAAATCCTCTAGATGATCTCAGGAAGGAAATATTTTTAAAGCTACACCACTGATGGAGACATGATAATATATTGCTTCCATATAGCTCCTATCAGTAAATTATAGCTGTAAGAAAGTTGCTAGGGAGATAATAGTGGACACTGAAGGATTCATATTTTTGAAGCAGTTGTCACTAAACTGACAGCTGCTGTACCATCTATCTTGGTATATTTGCTTTTGCTGGGTGAGACAAAGATAAATACACAAAAGGGAAAAATATTTCTGCTTGTGTATTGTTAGATATCAGTAAGTGGTCTTTGAATAGCGTGAGAGCTTAATTTCTGGAGCACAACATTCTCTAATGCATAGTTCATGAGTTCATTTGCTTCTGTATTTAATTTTTATTAGTTTTCTATAGGTGTTTTATTTCCCATCTACTGCCCATCATACACTCATAAATTACATCAATGTCCTATTTTCAGTCTCTGATGAAAATGTACCATATTTCCAAGGGGCTTTTCTTAAGATTCAAGTCAAGGCTACTAGAATTGTTACAAACCACTTTTGAGGCAAAAGGAGAAAGTTGATCCCTAAAACTGGAACTGCCTTGGCACATTTTAAACTCTGCAATCCCCTTGCTTTATATCCTTTACTAAGAAGGCAAGTCATGATGAAAATTTTCAGGTGTTCAAATTATTTAGTAAGTATGCACATTTATCTGGGGAAGAGTTCCAAAAGGCAGGTACTTTGCTAAGCTTTACGCTCTGCTTTCAGCTGCATTCTTGACTAGATGCCTCTCCATGGTCCTGCCTTGAGCAGAAAACTTTTGCTTTCAAGAGCAGACCAAAATGACTCATTTATTTCTCAAGTTTGGCTTGTGCTCTGGTGTGGAAATTTGAATTGGTTCACAGTAGGACACACTTTTTCTTAGCTGATGTGCCAGTTTATTGTCTGAGTAATGACTATAAGTGGGAGAAGTAAATTTCATAGATCTCTATTTTTTTATTTTTCCTTTATAGAATCTTGTGGGTCATTAAAATTATCCTGGTTTTACCCTATGAACTCCAAGAGAGCACTGCTGGATTAAGAGCACTTACTTTTTAAAATTAGTTATTTGGATGATTCAGCAGACTTGTCTCCCAAACCACCAGGGTGATTGACAGATCATGCTCCCTCAACTCATCTGCACTTTACCAGTCTGTTCATGAATGCTTATCTGTCCCCAACAGATGTAATGAATCTTTCTTCTGCTATTTAGGATCCTATTATTTGTACCCACTTTTATGATCAGTCATACTAACAGCAACATTTTCAGTGTACAATTTCTATACACAGGTAATCACAAAATAATGAGGAAGAATCAAGCCTATAAAAAATGGATGATGGGAAATTTGTATTTTTCATTTTAATTTGCTGTTGAAAATGCACATGGATTGGAATAATAATTGGCCTCCTGACAATTCTCTTAATGTAATTCTACTCATGATGACATCAAAAACTCAAAACTTGGCAAGAAGGGGTTTTAAAATTGGTTCTTTGTGTACTTACTGATGGACAATTTCTCAGCTTGTGATGATTGTTATGGATGTATTTGTACATTGTTTAGTTTTAATTTCAGCTATTTCTGATAATAAATGCAGTAGCAGAAATACAGGATCTTTCTTCTGATAATAGATTCAAGAGGCTGTTTCCTAGAGTGGTGTCAGTGTACTTTGTAGCAGGCCTCTATATTGGGGTTAGGAGAGGGTTGACTTTCTATTTCTGGTGGATTTTCCAGGTGGAAGTACAGGTGCCTGGGCTTCACACCCTGTGCTCAGTGAGCCTAGGAAGCCCTGAGGCTCTGGAATGGGGAAAATACATGTTTCTTGGGCTTGTGAAACTCCAAATGAGCCCTACCCTATCCCTAACTATTTGGGGCCATCTCTGAGTCCAACTAAGTGATATTTTTATGCCCTAGAAAGAATGACAGCAGCTACAGCTGCCTTTGTCAGACAAAATGCTCTGTTCTCAATCAAAATCAAAAAGGTTTATTCACAGTTGGGTGTTTGCTTTGCTTTCTTCGATATAAATTGCAGTCTAAAAATGAACTTTGGAGAAGGACATTTCATCTTACTGAAATGCCTCCTGTGGATTTTCTTTTTTTTATTATTATTTTGTATTGAATTAGAGGTTGTTGAAATTGATTTGTTTCTATGGAGTTCTACTATGTGAGTAAGTTATCAAAATTTTTAACAAACTAGTTCACTGCAGCTGCCTCTGTTAAAATGTTAAAATTTCTGGGGCTTTTTCTGTTTGTTCCAAGTGTGAAGGCTGCATTATACATATTATTACATTTGCAGTGTCAAGCATTTATAAATTGAGACTTTCCATTTTAATGTTACTTTTATAGCTTAATAGCTTTTACAGCTTCTGTTTCTTTCACATGTATATTATTAATATTTCTAGTTACTGTAGCACTTTTTTTCTCTGGGTTCTTTGATTCATTTAAGTCTAGGATAGCTTTCCTTTGTGAGCATGACTATTTTGTGAAATTTTGAGTTGCTACCTTTTTGGAGAATGAAATTAATGAAGAAATGCAACATCTTAAGTTGTTGAATGCTCTCTTGGAAAAATGGGTTTCCTCAGTCTTTATCCCATGCAGATACTATCATGGTATATGTGTATTTAAAAGATTAGATGGAAAGGCTGTAGGATTTTGTTTTGTTTTGTATAATGTTCCACCTTCCTATTGTTCATCTTGGCAACCTTAGCAAAGTTTTTCTAACATGCTTTTTCCTGTTGTTGCCTATAATGTATGACTGAATAACTGCACTTATAAAAATTTGGTTTTCCTTCTTTTTTTTCTGTTGTTGTCACTTAAATCTCATTTACTGTTTGTCTCAGTTATGCTGAGGAAATTCTTTCCATTTTGCAATAAATTCAGAGAATGAGAGTGTTTGCTCTGACATTATTTTTTTGTTAACCTGACTAGCTTACATAATACTGTATGGCTTATTTTTTGTGCTGCTTATTGCTTGCAAAAGTTTCAGGAATGTTGATTTCCTCTATGTGCTTTGTTCAAACAACTATGCAAATAATTCCCCTGCTTGAAAGTAAATGAAAAGTTTTTTTGTGTTGTTTTTAGACATCTGTCTCCAACGGCTTGATAAAAATTCTGCTGGAGCCCATGAAAAATGGAAATAAATTCCTGCAGCTTAGCTGGTTTTCTGGGATGGTGGTGATCTGTGACGAGCATGGTAGAGCCCTGTCTCCTAAAAATGCTTCAAAACCATCAACAGATTGTACACAAGTCCTGGATTTTTAGCCTGTTTATGGTCTTAGAGCTTAGGGGAATTTAATTCAGCAATGCTGAGATACAAGTGGATTCTTTCAGTAGCAGAATTCACATTAGAATTATTAACTAGAAATAGATAGGTATTGTTTGAGATTCAAACCCCCAAATAACAATAATTAATGTTTCAAACATGTGTCAGTAAACAGCTCCCCATTTCTCTTTGCTGTGGTGTTTCCTAGCAACTGCTGTGTTTCTCTGAACCTGTGTTGCCTTGACAATAATTGTGGCATATTGTGCATCTATACAGGGAATTTTGTTCAAAGGGCTTTACAGGCCAAGAATATATTTGTGAAGCACCCTTGAAATGCAGCTGTTATTCGGTAAAAATGAAAAGTGAGTAGACAAGACTCTATGGCATGATTTGGTAAGAGGGATGGGAGAATATGAAAAAGGAGTTGGGGCTAATGCTGGCAGGGACCCCTTTATATGTAACAGAGAGAAAGTCTGGCTAAAAGTCACCCTTTCTCTGTTCAAGTGAGCAAGGTGCCTTTGGATGGTGAGGTAAAGCAGATGAATAGATGTTGTTGTTAGGGCATCATCTGAGCAGAGCAGTGAAGTTCCAGACCAGCTAAGTGTTTGTTATTACTGGTGTGTTCTTGGGGACTATTGCAAACCTCTGCTCCTTCTGCAGGCTAAGCCCCTTTGCAGTCTGGGTTGCAATTCTGAATGCCCCTCCCTCCAAGCCCTGCTCAACCTGTGTGTGTCTGAGGTTCCAGCTCTCTGCACTGTTAGGAGCTGCCCTCTCTCTGGGGAGCTCTGCCTCCCTCTCCCACTGGCCTTGGCAGCTCCCACACCATGAATAAGCACCTCTTGTATCCCATCTGCCTCTGATTTGGGTTTAAAACAGACAAGGCGCTGTCTTGAAATCTAAACAACATCATCCAATATCTTGTATTTTGGGTATCTCATCAGAAAAGTTCCTTTAGGTTTCTGTGTTTCTGTATTCTAATATTAAGAAATTAATACTTTTGCTGTTACCTGCAGATCTGGCCAAAGATTTGCATGTATTTCCCAACTCAAGGAAAGAAAATTTTTTGTTTAGGGTAACTATTGAGTCCAGACAGAGAAATTCTATTGCTTATGTTATAGCTTTTTTTATAGCTCCTCTATCATGATTCTTCATTAATATTATCTATCTAGTTTTCTAGACATTCTGTTCCTAGGAGGCATTAAAAGGCATTAACACTTAGATGTTTTTAATTGTATATTTCTTTCCATTTTTGCAGCTTTTCTTTCTTTCCATTTTTGTTTGTCTTTTCATTTTTTGAGCAGAAAGAATTTTGAAGCCTAAGGCTATTGGTCTGGAACTGCTCATCATTTAGACAAATTTGCTATGGATTGTGATTTAACATTTTGCTTCATATACTTTCTTCAGCAGAATTATTGCTGTTTTGCATCCCATTTAGTTGTAGATTTCCTGTCTGTTATCAGATCACAAGACTTCTTTCTGAGCTCTGAGTCCTTCAGTAGCTCTCCAAACTTCTGTCATTTGGGATGCTAAAAAGTAGGTTGAAATTTCAGTGCTAATTTGTTACAGAGAAATCCATGAAAGGTGAATAATTCAGCAAACTCCTCTTTCCATCACAACCCATTTTGAATAACATGAGCATTGTTAAAGTTTAGTTTATGAATCTATTACTGACTGCAAGCTGGTTTGGCACACTACCCTAGAAACACTGCCTTGAAATCAGTTCAAGAGCTGAAAATAGGTGTGCAATAAGGATTTGAACACAAAATCAAGCAAATATTATGGGTTGTTATCTGATTAAGCTACATGAAATGGCCTATCATTTTGGGGCTATGAGTACCACCTATTTGCATTAGTGAGATGTCTTTCCACCTTTGGGAAACAAAGCAAAACAACCAACAACCAAACCCCAGCACTGTTTGCATGTGCTGGAGCATCAGCTGAGAAGACAAAGCAAGGAAAGAAATTGCTTGGGGAATTACTGCTGGCTCAGATGCAGTGGCTGAACAGGAGCAAATGAACTGCCACAGCTGCTTCTGTAGCCTGCTCTGCTGACTTTTGCGCTGAACTGTTTCCACCCTGTGATTAATGGTGAAGTTTATCTTGGAGCCGTCATTTTGACATCTTTCACTTGTACAGCAATCACTTTAAGGAAAAAAAAAAGAAACTTAAATTGGCCCCTTTTTTTTTGTAATCAGGAACAGGATGCCCCAGCTTTTAGTTCAACCTGACCCATTATGTACCTTTGAGAAATGAGTCATGGTCAGAACCTCTCCAAATAGGTTCTGGTTGGTGGGAAGACAGACAAATTCAAATTCCCAGATATAAACATTCTTCAATGCTTTTGTATGATAGTGAGATCCAAAGCAGCATGGGAAGTACTTTGAAGTTCTTGGTTTAGAGTTCTTAGATCTGCTGAAGTGATGATAACTTTGGGATGTGTTTTTGGTGACACCATTAGATGTGTCAGTTAATGCAGCAGGTTAGGTGCTTTGCTACTGAGGAAAAGTTAGGAAGTTCATTTTCAATTCTAGTGCACTCCATCTACATTTTCAGTCCATTTTTAATTACTCCATTCTTTTCCTCATAATCTGTTATCTTTGTTTCATAAATATATTACTGAAAAAAACAATCATTTTGGAGCATGCTGAGTTGTCTCAGATTATGTTGTCTTTCCTTCAGTGTGTATTTCCTTTTAAGGTATAGACCAAGGTTCATGCCAGAGTTTCTGACTCTTTCTCTGGTGTCTCTCTAATTCTGTATGCATGCTGTGTTTGAAATGTGCCACCCTCCAATGTGAGAAGCTAATGATGGAAAGCCCCAGGCTGGATAGTGCAGATCTCCCTGCTACTATTCATGATTGATTCTGCTGTTTTGTTTTCTTCTCTGCCACTCAAAATGCCATTTCCATAGCTGTATTTCTGACTTCCTAGCTAAAGCATTCACTTCTAAACAGAGATTACATCCACTGAACAAAAACTGAACCTTTACATCAGTCAATAGACTGTTAATTTGAGGTATAGGCCTTATTTGTCTGTGAGAATGATCATGATTGTGTAAAATTGAAGAGGTGTTCAGAGAAGAGATTTTTTTTAAGAGATATTCAGTTCCCTTATTAGAATTTGCCTTCTGCATTTGCTCAGAATCAATTTTGATTCTGTTACTAAATTCCAGAAATATCTACCCAAAGAAGCTATTACAGAAGCAAACATTCTATCACAGTTATGCTTCTGCTTTCATTGCATAGGTCTTTATTGGGTGTCAGTTCTTGAATCTGGACCAGAACAGAGGAGAGAATTGAACAAATACATTGCTTGTGGCATCCATGAATGAAACTTTTAGACAACATTGTTTTTTGATAATTTAGAGTGGCAGTTCAGAAAAAAAGCTATTCATTTCAGTAAACTTTAATGATGTTACTCTCTTGATAGCAACTCTAGTTTTCTATCCTCTTATTACTACATATTCTTGGAGATGGACCTTACTCCATTGTTAACTAAATATATCTGCAACTTGTTTTGTATTTTCTATTAAATTTAGAGTTTGGTACACAGGATTGTGTCTGCTTAAGATTTAAACCTTTGCAGCACAGACACATTGCAGCCAAAGGTATGATCTTTTACTTAATTAGAAAAGTGATGCATATTTATGAAGGAAAATTTAAAAAAAAAAGGGTAACACTCATTATGGGAGAGGATGCATCAGGACTCCTTTCTTTTATCTATAGCATCCAATGTCAGCAAAAGTCTCAGTTATTAGCAGAAAAATTCCATCAATGCCTGTTAATTTAGAATCTAATGGCAATGTTGTTGCTGGTTAGCTCATGTTGACGGCTGAAGGCAATACAGGAAAATTGTTTAGATGTGTGCAATTCACAGGTGGTTGTGAAGGGTTATTTTGAGATCTGAAGGTACAGCAGCATTTTCTAGAGTGGTAATCAAATAGTTGCCCATGAATATTTTGTTTTGAATTTACTAGTAATGCATAAACTGGTAGCTTTGTCTTTACAAGCTTTTGCTGTTTTGCTGTGCTTGAGAAAGCTTTGTCTGCCCTGCTGTACCCTGTTCAAAAAAGCATCAAATGTAGTAGGTTGCAAATGCTGTATCCCTGTGTTTCTCCCTACTCTTTATCAAATCAGTGGTTTGACAAAATCAAGTAAAACTAAAAGTATAATTAAATGCAGCTGGTACTTAAAGTTATTGCTTCACAAAACTTGTCTGTTTTTCCAAGAAATATCAGATGGTCTAATTTAAAATTAATTAATAATTTCTGTGCACAAACTATATGCTGGGGGGAAAAATTAAATGAGACAATCATCCATCAATAGAGATTTTTCTTTATTGCACCAACTTGAATTCTGTCAGTTGCAAACACACTAATGACTTCTAGTACAGTAGCAGACTGTTTACTTTACCCTAATCTTACTGAGATGAAGGAAACTCCCATTACAGTCAGGTTTTCCAAATGCATTATCATTTCCTTTTGTGGATAACCACACTAAAATCCCTAATTCTCAGGGGTTAGAGACTTGGCACATTCTCACAGGGAGGTGCCTCTCTCTGAGCCAACATCTCAGGCTTGGTCTAGGAAAAGAAGACTCTGCATTTTCTACACCCTTTCTTCCATGCTCTGTGCTTCCATAACTAAATGCCTCAGGTTTTTTTGAGCAAATAATATTCATAGTAGCCCATGAAGAGTGCAAGACTTACCCAGTTTGCAACACACTAAGGATTGTGGAAGTGGTTTAGAGCTAGCTTCCCAACTTTAGATCACAGTTAGTGAAGATGAAGAAATTCTCACAAAGGACTGTTGAGGCTTTCTAGCTAAAAACAAATGTGCCATCAGTAATGCCTAGGACTTAGTCAAGCAGTGAGTTTTTCCCTTTCCCCCACAGATTTAATGACATAATTGTGAGACTGAAATTGTCCTGACTGGGTTTGATAATCATGAATCTTGCTCTTATCTGTAATCTTTCATCTGAACTATGAGGCGTTACACTGCTCAGAAAACACTTGACTTGCAATAAAGGAGAAGCAATCTTGTATAGATGCTAAAGCAACCCTGCAAAAGGAGTTTAATGATACTGGTAAAATTAGAAATACGTTCTTCCCTCATGGTGTTATAGTAATGTGAGTGAAAAAACAGCTTGTTCTACCAATTGGGGTGTGATGGTAAAATACCATTTTGTTAAGCAAAAGGGGGTGTGTGTCAGGGTGTTGAAGGAGGTTGTTGATGAATTTTGGAGGCAGGAAAAATGACAAAAATTGTTGAAACTTTACATGACAGTTTCCCAGAGTATTTTGATTCTTGTGTGAGATGAGAATTCAGCCTGCAGAACCTGGTATTAAGTGAGACAGCTTGAGGACCTCCTGTCTTGCCTGGCAGGAGCTCTGATGGTTCCATTCTTGCCTGCTTCAGCTCATGGACAGCTCTGAGGGCATTAGGCTGCAGTGGCACTTTCACTCCCGTTTCTTTGGTGAGGAGAAGGTGTACATGAAAGCACTTTTTTTACTGAATTGCAAAAAGAAATCAAGATCTGTGAGCAAAGAAGCCATTTGGTTCTCTGCACCTGTAGAATGCACAGAAACTGCATTTCTACCACTGTCATTAATGTTTTTTATTTGTGCCCACTGGTCATTTGAAGCTCTTGTCTAAATTCATTCTCTATTTGTAATGTGGTAGTAATTATTTGACTAATTTCTTCTCTTTTTTTCATGTCTTCAAACTATCACTTTGAGGGATGGAATTTTTCCCAAATGTATTTCACAGAGAACTTATTGAATAATTTCATCAGATTGTTAACAAGCAATTGAGAATATTTGGTATCAGAAAGGCTGAATGTTCTGTCCCAGATGCATGGTCCTAGATCCTCTTTTCTCATAGGAGGTGTTTCACAAACTTCCAATAAGGTTTATTCCTTTACATTTATTATTTTTGCTACTTTGCTGGAAGAGCTCCTTGCTCAATTTGGTTTGGTCTGAATGCTTACAAGAAGTGAGTTCTGTTTATGTGAATTGTGCTGCCAGTAACTTTATTCATCTAGAAATTCTGCCAGTAAATAGACTATTCAGGGAAAATAAACACAGATGCTCATACATACAATGGAGATTAATTTAAAATTTCTACTAGTATCCATAGAAAAGTGTTTTCAGTATTTTTGCAGACCCATTTGCAGTAGTAAAATAAAAATTATTTTCCTTGTTGGTGATATTATGACTGGATGCAATGGATGTTGTGCATTTGCTCTTGGTCACTGTCAGAGAGAACTGGAAAATGTCAGGGATTTATTTTCAGTAAAGCTTCTTAGTTTTTTGGGGAAAAGTTGTAATACTATTTTAGAAGATATTTTTAAACTGTATGAAGAGCTTCAAACAGTTTGAGGCCCAAAAGGTACCAAAAAGGGCACTTTTTTGTGTTCATTTAAAATTTGGCTATGATTGGGAATTTAAGCCTATCAGATCTTTCCTTTTGACTTTGATTAAACAGTAACCTCGTGGGCATTTGCATTTGCTAAAGTGATGATTGTAAAATGGCTGCTATTATCTGATCGCTCTGTGCTCCAGACAGGCACAGGAAATATGGTAGAAAAGAAATTACGTGAAAATCATCCCAAGTTTGCACTTTGTCTTTTGTACCATGCTACATAAATCTTTTCCACGTACAAAGTAACTTTAGTCATCTAAATTTTAGACAAAAGGATTGTGACTAAAACTGCAGATCACTTGAGGCTTCTTTGGTGCTAATTAACTTACTTAGCTCTGTTGGTTGGCAGATTTTAATCACTATAAAAGCTCCTGTGGATATTTTAATTTGTTTTCATTTTGAAAGCAGAAGCATATGGTTCTTTAAAAGATGTGTGGCTTTTTCTGTATTCATTTGAGAAATCATAATTAGTGTTTTCATGTGCAAGACAGACATTTAGCTTCATAATCACTCATTTTCAAACTTAACCCCTTGGAAACACTGACAGAATTATGGTGCCAGGATAAGTCGGCATGTAACTTCATTTCCTGAAAAACTTGGCTTTCTAACCTCAATCAGGGGAAAAAAAATGTGTGTTTTCAAGTATTTATAACAAAATGCCCAGATAACAGTACAGTCTAAGCTTTCAATATATATTGATAAATTGTTGAAAGATATGGTTTCTCTCATTTGGAATTTCAAAGTTTGTCCTTTAGTAACAAAATAATTAGAATAACAAAAAATTAGAAGAACAGAATCCAAGGGGTAGCTGGTGTGCCTTCAGGCATTCTCCTTCAGATCCTGGCCTCTCTCTGCTATTCTTCAGATTCTACCCCATTGCCTCTATTAGAAATTGCTACCCAATCCAACTCCAAACAACTCCAATTGTTCTCTAAAATGTTTTTTTAGTTGACATAGACCAACACCAGTCTTTTGAGATTGCAGGCCCAGGTATAATATACCCTTCTGTGAGAAGATTAATAAAAGGCCACGATCAGGAAAGTAGATGAAATCCTTCTGTGCATGATTAAACTGTCCATTAATAAAACTATTAATGAGCCATCAATGAAGCTTTAGACAGACATCTCAATATGCATCGTTGCATGAAATGCACAAGTGTAGAAGTATTTCTATTGCATATTCTGTGTGTGTGTCAAAGACTTGATAAATAGGTTTGCTCATTTCCCAGTTTATTCCATTCTTTCTCCAATTTAATTTCTAGCTTTGTCCTACAAGGCAAGAGTGAGAGTGCCAAAGTTAAGGATATTTCTCCCTATGATTTTCTGCGATCAGGTTAAGGAAAAATGCTCAATCACCTTTGATGATTACAGGTTCATAACTTAGAGTTTGCAAGTACTGACTGATGAATAAGATTCAAAATACAGTGTCCATGTCTCATTTACCAAGTGTTATTAGCAAGTGATATTTTCAAATGCAAAAGATGGATTTAACAATGTTTTAATACACTTGGACTGTTTTTAAATTTTATTGTAAGGACATATAAGGTGCAGTTTTAGAATGTTGACTGTGTTGTTTTGATCCACTTTAGTCTCACTATTATTTAGTATCACCGTTACCATTCAAAGTAGTTTTAATTAGGTGTAAATTGTTGAACAAAAAGTCAAAAAAAGCTTGGAGAAAATTTCTGTGTAGAGTGCACTTTAATCTCATCTTTTGCTTGAAATTAGAGTGTTTAGTGAGGTGGGTAATATTAATCAAAAGATATTCCCCAGCTCATCCCAAGCCCTAAAACACTGCAGTAAGATAACTTGCAATATTCTGCTCCAAAATAATTCCCTTGCATGGTGGAAACAGTAGGAGGGAACCCAGAAAAGAGCACATCCTTACTGGCTTTCTCTCAAATCAGTGTTGTTTGCTGTAAAATATGTGAAGAGACCTCCATGTAGGTGTTTGTCTCCGAGCCCCTGTGGCAGGGCTGGCACACACCCAGACGTGTGGAAGCCTGGCTGCAGCTGGGCTCAGGCTCTTTGGGGATGTTCTTCCCATCTCTGCTTGAGGGAATGGGTTTTCTGCGTGCCCTGCCAGCATAACCTGGCCTGCTGATATGGCTGTCATTGTCCTCTGGAGGAAGGAACATGTGCAGAGGAAACGGGGCCTCGGCTGCGCTCGCTCTGCCCAGCAGCCGCATCTGTGCTCAGATACTGGGGAGCAAGGGAAGCAAGGATTTCCACCCATTGTATTTAGGGAATGTCTTCACTGATTAAGAAGGCTCTTATGTAGAAGTCCTTTCCTGCATTTTCAGTTAAAATCTAGTTTTATTGCGTTTCCATTGGGGACCACCTCAGTTAAGCCAGTATCAGCCCCACAGAGGTTTCTGCTATGCTGAAAAAAGAACTCTGCTCTACACAAGCATTGGATCACAAAATACAGCCATAGCTTTGACTAAATGAGAAGAATGTGCCACTTGCTATGACAAAATGAGCTTCAATGTGACTGAAAAGAGTGAATGTATGTGGCTATGCTGTTCACTCATCTGCATTTTACAAAATTGTCTCTTGTTTTTCTATTATTGATGTGTATTTGGCTGTGAACATATTTGCTGCAGTTGTAGTGGATTTACTTTTTGCAGCAGTCATCAAAAATGTTTCTGAATGTTCACATTTAGTCATGATTACACATCTGGGAATGACTACTAATATAGTAGGATTTAAAATTACCTTTCTGGATGATGATGAGCATATGAGAGCTTTACACACCAGTAAAAATCCACACTGCCTGGAAACTTAAAGAGCAAACATGTCTAAAAGAAAAAAAGAGGATGCATGTAGCACACAGGGCATATTTAGTCAATATTGCCACATGAAGATGGCAGAGGACAGTGCAAGGTTGTCATGCAGGGAATAGCTGCTTTGAGGCAGTCCTCTGCAGAGACTCAGGAGCCTTGAATTTCCTCTTGGAGTCCCTGCCTAGTGAGGCATGCTTGTTCCAGAAAACCCAGGGAGCACACTGTGGTGAGCACCAGGCAGACATCCCCAGGTCCTGCCTGTCCCCCTCTGCTTTCCCAGCTGTACCACAGGCTGCAGCGGCCTCTGTTGGAAAATCGCCACCTCCGGAGCGCCTGAAGCCAGAGCTGTCCCACTCTCCTGCTGCGCCGCCATCCCTCCCTCCCTCCTGGGCTTTGCAAGGGGAGATTGTCCTTGCTCTCGGGCTCTTCCAGGACACAGCCGTTCCCCTGGCTGCAGGGGGCTTTCCCTTCATCGCGGATTAACTATGCAGCATTTCTTCAGGAGTGAGGAAGCCTTTCCTCGTTTTCTGTGCTGCAGTAATGCTGACAACCGTAATGCCATGCAGAAACCCCAAGTATTAAAGGCAGCACATTTTTGCTTTTGGGATGTAAATTGATCCTCTCTGCAAAGATGTTTCAAATGTGTGGCACAGCTGGGGAAGCTCAGTATTCAGCAGGATCTCTCTGAAGTGATAAAAGTAGGGGCAGAATCTGGACTTGGTTCAGGTTAGGATATTTCAGCTTGCCCTGCTTTTTGTGACATCCAAGTGATGTAATTGATATGGCAATGATGATATACAGAATGAGTGCTCTATTAATAACTCCCCTTTAACAGCCACTTAACCCAGAACCTTGGCTTGGCATTGCAGGCTCCACTGATAGTGCTCTCAGCAAGGGCACTGACAGCGTGTCTGGAAAGCTAATGAGATCCTAGGAACAAATGTTTGGCAAGATTGGCAACTTTTAGAGGTTTATTTCAGGTACAGTTTGTCCTGGTGTAAGAGACTTGAAAAATATTTACCCCATGTATTCTGGTTCTTTTTCACCCTTTCTCTAAGTTCTGTGACTGGAGTGATTTCCCTACCAAATTTGCAAGGGTGTTATTTGTCCCTTATTCTCTATCGCCTGTAATAAATCTATTCAGTTGTAGCACTCATAGAAATCCAGTTACTTGTTCTCTCTTTCTCTCCCTCTCTTTCTCTCCCTCTCTTTCTCTCCCTCTCTTTCTCTCCCTCTCTTTCTCTCCTTCTCCTTCTCTCCTTCTCCTCCCTCTCTTTCTCCTCTCTCTCTCTCCCTTTCTCTGAAATGCAGATCTCCATCTGAAGTATGTAGTGTCTCTCTTGAAACAGTGCAGGCAGCTGACAGTCAGGCTCTGACACCTCTGATTCTGCAAATACTCAGTGTCTAAACTGCTTTAAAATTAGTGAGACTTAAGCATTCACTTAATGTTAATTGCACGTTCAAGTGCTTTGCAGAATTCATGCTTTCTGAAATTGAGAAGAACGTGTATATTGGAAGCAGGTCCTGCCAATGCTCCAAATAAAGTATTACAGTTTTATAGTCCTCAGCCTTTGCAATACTGCTGCAGGATTGAATTCTAACCTAGGTCAAAGCCTACAGTTTTATTCTTATCCTGGGATTTTTCCACCATTTGTTGCATTTTCTGTTGCATAACTGGTACTTTAGTTCTAAATTTTCTCAGGCTTTTTTCTCATTCCTTTACACTTACACTTAGAAATATTCTGAGTAGATGCCTGTAGGGAGAGGAAAAAGGAAGGGGAGTACAAGAAGCAAAATGAATCATGCCTGTGCATGAACAGGGATGTGGAAGCTATTTATACCAGTATAAATACCAGATTAGTAGGATTTAAAATTTACTGCTCTGTAGGTTTTAAAAGGCCTTATAAACTCTAGGTTAGTTTTGATTCACTTTTTCAAGGTAGACTCATTTAAGAAGACAGATGTTTGCTTTAATTTTTAAGAAGATTTACGGCACATAATGGTTTTCTTGGACTCATACACTATTTCTCTACCCACTGCTTGCTCTTTGAAGGAGGGGCTGTCTCACACTTGCCAAGAAGTGGCCCTTGCTCCTGACTCTCACTGGCTCTCGAGTGATTCATTGCAGATTGGTGACTTCCCAGACACATCTGGCAATCTGTTTGTATGATGCAGTCACTACTGATATGGGTTTGCAATTCCCTATGGAAGAGGGTACTCTTCTTGTCCTATTTCCTCTGTGCTGTTTGTTTTATGTGGGGAAAATAGTTTATTTCTTGCTAAGCAAAATAGTAACTTTTTAAATTACGAATTTGCCAACAAATTCCTGGAAGAACACAAACAAAAGTTGTCAAGATGTATTGAAACACGCCCCTGTAGTTCTGAGGAAAGGTCGTTCCTGTCAGAGCAATCAACACAGTCCTGAAATGCACAATGCCATTCTGGAAGTTATTTCTTATACATAAACCCTTGGTCATGTTACCAACTGGCACACTTCTTTTATTAGGTAAATACGAAATGCAAATCAATCTGCAAAGCAGTCTCTGGAGGAGAGCTCTCGTCTATTATTCCTTTCCACAGAGCTAGAAAAAGAGGTAGCAAAAAAAGCAAAAGAGGCTTTCTAGGCTGGTTTAGCACAATGGACAATTCTGGTGCATGGAGAGCTCTGTGCTATATATAACTTCATTTCCTTATCATGTCCTAATCTAGGCAGTTTGATTCAGTTGATACCAGGTTTCCTTTGCAGATGTCTTAGAAAGAAAAAACATGTCTGTCTCTCTCAACATTTTGGCATACAATTTATTCTTCTCTTGACGTGCTTTATTTTATCTGTTCTACATCAGACGTGTTTTTTTGCCTTGATGATTTTCTTGCCTGTGTGGTGAGAGCTAAATGTCAGTCAGTGTGCATGGAAAATTACTTTTCTCTTGTGTAGATTACCTTGAAAACACTAAAGGTGCTGTTGGCAGTAGACTGATGACAGAGTTGAGGAGGGGATTCTTGCAGAACAGGGTGAAAACTGACTGCAGGCTTGCTCCAGGGGGGAGGGCTCAAAACCCAGTACAGGCTGTTTGTGATGCATGCTGAGAGATGTTGCAGTTGTGGGAGAAGCATTTCTTTGTGAAAATTATTTGGGAGATGGTTAGGAAATTAACAAGTATTCTTTATATCTCATGAGTGTACAACAGCTCTTTTATTTTAGTCATTTATTCAGGTCTGGAAGCAGAAGCTGCTGCCAGTTTTGGAAGCTGACTAGACTGAAGACTGGTGGGCTTGAGGTGCCAATATCCTCAGATGGAATGTGTCCTCTGATTTGAGGATGAATGTGGTGTTGATGTCACACAGTTCTTTAGCTTGGAAAAGACCTTTGAGGTCATGGAGCCAGCTGTTAACCCAGCACAGCCAAGTCCACCACTAAACTGTGTCCCTGAGGGTCACAGCTACACCTGGTGACCCAACCACTTCCCTGGGCAGCCTGGTCCAATTATGGATAAATCTTTCCAAGAAGAAATTTTCCCTAATATACAACCTAAACCTCCTCTGATGCAGCTGCTGTCCAGTAGCTTTTTCTAGGGAGAAGAGAGCAATGACCCCCTACCCTCACCACCACCTCCTTGCAGGGAGCTGTAGAGAGCCAGGAGATCTTCCTGAGCCTCTTTGCCTCCAGACTAAACCCCCCCCTTCCTTCAGCTGCTCCTCACAAGTTTTGCTCTCTGGACCCTTCATGTTTAATTGCTCTTCTTTGGGCACAGTTCAGCGTTTGTTAAACCAACCCCTTGAAATGGATTTGAGCCTGTTGGTAATGCCACATCTTTTTAATAACCCCAGTGGAAAGTCTGTGAAAAGAGAGGAGTTGGCAAGTAATGCTGTCAGGAAATCTGGGAAAGAGGACATTTTCCTTGTAGTTGTTATAGGTGTCAGGTAGAGACGTCAGTATGGGAAGTATATGTTGGATATAAGCATCTGGTGTGACAAATCACTGGAATGTGGAGTAGCAAGGCTGGGCAAGAGTGCCTTTTGTCAGGATAATTAGTGGTTAAGCAAAGCAGTGCTAGGTATTAAGTTTCTGGCAGAACTGAAGTGCATTTAATAGGTGTTAAGGGCTTACCACACCACATTTTAAGGAAATAATGCAAGGGCTTTTTTCTATGGGAAGTAATTATCTTTGCACATAATCTTCTGTACTCATTATGTGATTCTAGATTCTAACCTCCTGGGGAAATCTGCACTCCATTCTCCTATAGCGCCATGATTTCTTTTAAGGGGAAAAAACTCCCAACACCCCAGAAGCAGGCCCCAAACCCATGGATTTGCTGGGATCTACATGTATTTAATAAGTATGAAACTTAAATATTGTTATAATAAAGAAATTGCTACCGTTGCTACTGTTTCCTTTTTTTTTTTTTTTTTTTTTTTTTGGAAAAGGGTTAAACACATGGATGATTGGTTAGATCTTCAGTCCCCGTTTCTTTTTTTTCGTTTTTTTTTTTTTTTTTTTTTTTGTGGACAAGGCTGTAACATGGATGATTGGTTAGATCTTCATGGAGTTGACTTTCAGTTGAAGGTATCTGTGAAGGTCTGCTAGTCTTGGATTTGAAAGGTAGGAATGCAGTTCCTCACAGACTGTGAGCCCTGTGCTGCTTAGGGATGATTTATAAGGGACTGTAATAATTTTGTAGCTCTCAGGGAATGAGTCTGTGGAAATATTGAGCTGATGCCTCACTGAATGGAGTCACAGATGTAAAGAATGCAAGTCTGAAGGTGAAGATCAATGAAGATCAATGCAGGGAAATCTATGTAGTACTGTATTTCTTTATTCTGTTTCTCTCAGGAATGAAAAAAGTGCGATCCTTGAAGCACTGACCACTGAGTGGTAACTTTATCATTCCTCTCTCTCTCTTCTTCACCTATGTGTCAAGAACAGTGGATGAATGTTTTCAAATCAAAATTGCTGCTCTGCAGGGTTATTTTACTATGTGAGGTGCATGTCCAAGTGTGCAGAATTTCACAGATTAAACCCACAGGTTTTTGCTTTTGTGTGCCTAACAGCATGATTTATAAGGAACTCATTTTGCCTGGCTTGTTTCAAAATGCAAATCCATTTTCATCTTACTTAGAGAAATGCATATTTGAGTTCTACATCATCAGAATTCATCTTCAGACTCAACATATTTGTAGGAAAAGGTGACTAAGATGAAAATTAAGCTCTCTTCAGTCTAACTGGAAATTAAGCCAATTTCAGTGATATCCTTAAGTACCTCAATCATAACAAATAGTGTCAGTTTCTAGCAGTATTGCTGTCAAGAGATTTTTTGTAAGTCAACCTTTTTAATTCACTAGCTATAAAGGATTATATAATAACAGCATTATATCAAATAAAGGAAAATCAGTGTCTCTGGGGACAAGCAATTGGACACCAGGGCTGTCATCTTTTTAAGTCTGGTTCAACCCCAGCATGGGGCCATGCAGTCCCCTTCCTGCAGGGCTTTCACTGGAGATGTGTTTCTTCCTTGGACGGATGGTTCAGCACAAGAAGGGGCTGCCTGCTGGGGCTCTGGACTCTCATCTCTGGAAGCATGCAAGCCTCAGAGCTGTGGTTGATGTAATCTACAGCCCCAAATTGACCAGGAGGTTGGATTTGATGACCACCAACACTCTCTTCCAAATAATGTTTTTACTCTTTTGTGGGAAACCTTACTATTCCACGGTGTTACATTTATGTGATGGACATCTTGGAATAACTTGACTGCAGAGCTTGTCCTGTTCCAGAAGAGACAAGAATTTTTCTCTGTCTCTGTGTCCCCTCCATCATGACAGTGGTGACAAACTGGTATCCTGCTCTCAGTGCCATTTTCTCCCCTATGTGTCTCTATCAGGAGCCACATTTTCAGCCTGCTGCTGCTGTGGTATCTCTTCTACCTGCATGCTGAAATTCAGTTCTGAACTGTCATCTCTTAATGGATTGGCAGGCAGAGTTTCTTCCACAGTGGAGAATTTCCTTTGGTGAAAATATGGGATGTGCACATGTACGTGTGTGGTACCCATGTGACATTAGGAGCTGGGCATAACATAGATCCTGACTTAGCGTTCCAAGTTCACCAGCACTCATTTTCACTAGATTTATCCTATCCAGAGCAGAGAAATTGCAAGAAAGTGCTGGTTGCTGGAGCGAAAGCAGCCAGATTGTATCTGACTTCCTGTGGTTGCTGTTTTCCTCTGAAAAGCTCTGCCACACCCCCTCAGTCATGGTGGCAGCTTGTTCTCATTGCTGAACTGAGCTGCCTGATCCGTGTTGTGAGCTCCTTGTGGAGCATTTGCAGCAGGCCTGTGGGGGACTCAGGGCTGCAGGCTGCTGCATTGCCACTGCTGTCACCTGCCCAGGACCACCTGGACGCAGGTGGAGCTTGGGCCACCTAAGTCCTGGGAGCCATTCAGGGAAAGAAGCATTTATTTTGCACATTTGTGCTTTCTTTACCCATGCCTAATTCACAGGCACAGTGATATTTTTTTGGTTGCCTGGCAACCAGCTGGGGGCATATTGGATGCAAGGTGGGACTTCAGAATATGGATTTGGGTTTTTTTCAGGCAGTGTCACAATGGGTGTTACTGTGTTCAGGTTTGCACGTATTGTTGCATCTCTATTTTAATTATTTGTTAGGAGCTATACTAACCCCCTTGGCTGCTTGGGCAGAGCTTGGAAGAGCCCATGCTTAGCAGTCTCTGTGGAAACCATCCCCCAAAAGCTCTGCTCCTGCAACTTTGTCCTGTCCTCAACATCCCCATCTTGACCCCCAAGCACACACACTAATGGTAACATGAAGCTAATGTGATTGGCTTGTGGAACTAGAATGGCTAATTGTTAGAAGTATGTGACATACTTTTTTTTCTTCATCAATAAGAATGGCTTTTAGAATAGGTATGTGTGTTACTTAAATCCCAGTTAATAATTTTTTTCCAGTAGGGTGTGGCTATTCAGCAATATATGGAGGTCAAATGCTTGTTGGGTTTTCATGCAGATGTCAGGGAGAGAGAATTGTCATTTATGTCAGCCTAAGATTCTTTTTTTCTGATAAGCAATTTAGTTAAAAGCTTGGTCTGAATTACAGACATTTGCTACTAGCTAATGTTTGGGTTCTATCTTCTCATTAGAGAGCCTGTGCTTTGCAGAAAGCCAGGCATTATCATTGTTTGACTCTTGAGAGGTAATTCAGCACCATGTAGTGCTGCTTTTCTACCATACTTCTGGAAATGAAGTGAGAGAACATTTGATTTGCCTGACATGCTCGTATGCCGCTCAAGATGGACAAAATCAGCTGAGAAGCTGACATGCTGTAGTCCTACGTTTGTACTCACAAGTTTTTAATCTAGAGATCCTTGGCTCTGAAAAAGTGACTTGTTTTTCCTTTAAAAGCTACTGGTTAATTAATCATGGTTGCAGAATGCTGTTGCAGGCAGCTCCCTATAACCTTTGATTAATAATAAGTGCTGATATGGGGAATGTGTTGTAGCAAGCAGGATCACATCTGACAAGTCATCATGGCTGCTCACTGCTCTGCACTGTGACCAGTTTTTACCCCCAAAATGCGTCGACCTGATCCTCTGCTGTTAAATTCAAGTTATGGTTGCTACCTTGCAATGTACATGATACATCCAACTCTCAGTTTGTGACTCTGGGATGCAGACACAAGCTGAGACTGCTGGGCAGGCAATTAGATCTCTTCCCTCTCCAATTTTTTGCTGTTTTTTTCCCCTAAGCAAAATGTTTTAAGTATCAGATGTGCAAATTTATCAGTGACTGCAAATTTTGTCCACATCTAATCAGCAATGTGATTATTTTTCAACAAATGATTCTGAGTTTAAAAGAGTCTGGATTCGGAACTTTGTGATTAAATATTTAAGGAAAAAGTTGACTAAATTAAGCCAATGAACTGGAGTGCCAGAACACTGCTGTCAGGGAAAATGTGGTCCCATTTTTTTCTCATTAGGTGCTTTCATAAGCAAATGATCCTTTTCTGGATTAATCTTCCTTGTATTTCACTAGACTTTCAATCTAGGTCTTCTTGTGAAGATCTTCCACACTTTTGCTGGGTAAACCATTTGTCTCTGCATATAAAATAAAACAAACTCTTGTTCATCTCTTAAAAAAAACCACAAACAAAAAAATCCACTTAAATGAAGAAAAATATGCACTGCTTTTTCAATTTCTTTTTGTGTTCTTTCCATATCTACACTGGGGCAAAACTAGGAATGCCAAGTGACTAGCATTAACAATATTTTCATAATGCCTACCTGAAAGGCAGTTGCCTAACACTTATTGTTGTATTATAATTTTCTCTAACATTACTAAGTAAAGAATCTCATGAAACTCCAAATCAAACACTAGGTGCATCAAAATTTGAATCACAGGCTCCACAAGACTTAATTTCTGGTGTTTAAAGATATACTTGTCCATAAATCTTTTAGCTTGTTTAGAAAACCTTGAGACACTACAGGTTTTCGTCTCACTGGAGATGGAAATTCCTGCAAAGTGCAACTGAATATGTTACAGATTGCAAGGGAGGCCTCTTGTTTTGAGATAGAAGATTGTGCTTGATGCCTATTTATGTTAGGACTGAGTCTGGCAGAGTACGTTAGGACTTTTTCAGTGCCTGAGTAGAGTTGAAGAGAAAAGGGTTTGTAGCACCTTCCTCTCTGAGCCATGGAGGGAAGGATGGGCATGATGTCAATAGGAGTGCTCATAATTAATTGTGAGTCTTTTCATGACACATAACAAGAGTTTTGTCCTCGATTCAGAGCTATTTTTGATACTGACTCAGAATGGGCTAACACTGAGATTTATCACCGGCCTACATCCTTTCCTGTTCTTACCATCAGAGTGCATCCTCTTAGCTGTAAATGCAATGAAATACTAGTTTGTAAAAGCAAAGCCACCCTGATAATCATGCTGAACTGTTCCCTTAACCCTTGTCAGTGGAAGGTAAACAGATGCCTGAATGCTACCCTAGCACTGTAAAAATTAATTCTCCAGAAAGATTGGTAGGATGCTTGTAGTAAAGTGGTGCCTTTGAGATGGGCCAGACCAAGCAGCAGTAAGACATTAAGAATGTTATACCTATTCTATCTTGACAACAGTCCTGATAGCACTGAGGTTTTAAATTTAATGAAAGTGAATGTTTATCATCTGTTCAAGTACAGTCTAAAATAGTAAAGGCCTTTCTTACCACTCTTCATCCCGTGAACTGACACAGCTCTGACAAATAAATCCGTTTAAATGCTATAAAAAGACCATATTTTGACATGATAAGAGATAACTCCTCCAAGGTGGAAACAATATAAACTCTTGGTTGGCAAGATGGAAACTGAAATTAGGAAGAAGGGGCAAGTTTTTCTTTACCACAATTGAAGGGTCTTAGAAAAGGTACTGTAGACTTTGTCTCTCAAGTGCCCTGCCTGTTATTCTTGAAACATAGCTCACCAAATGCTGCTTTTAATTTCCTGAATTGACTAATTAGAACAGAGCAACAGTATAAAAGACACAAATCACATTAGCAGAATTAATGAAATTAGTACAATTATCATTTGTGCAAGCTATATCCATCTCTGCTGCCTTATTCAGTACTGACTTGTACCTGCAAATATTTCAAAGCTAAGATGCTCACTGACAGAAACTGCTGGTCCTTAAAGCTGCATGATGTAAAATTCCTGTTAGGGCTGAAAAGCATTCCTGGGATCAGGAGCAGTAATCCCATCATGTAATAGGATTGATATAAATATAATCCTATTACTAAACCATGTGCTTGCATGTCAGAATGAGCAGTGAATAAAGGCTAGAAGATGTTTGAGACATGTTGCTCTTTCAAAACAGATAATCAATGTGCACCACTGTAGTATGCAGTGATTTTAAAAAGTGGATTTTGGTGTAGACAGCAACTTCTTGCCATAAATTAATTTTGCTAAAAGTTCTGAGCTGTCAGTTCTTGGAGTTTGTTTCCCCTCTCTTTGCTCCTCCAGCTGTATTAAAAAGAATGCTGGAAAGATTTATTTTTAGTGAACCTCATTTCCCATGATAGATGCACAACAACAAATGATACCCTATGAAATAAACCCCTATAAAGTGTCAGAAGGGAGAAATCATCTAGCTGTGAAGACTACACCATTGTATGCAGCTGATAAGAATAAAGCTAAGTGGCTTGTGTCATGTCACTGCCACAGCTATACTATATTAATCCCTTCACAGTGTAAAACCAGCAAGCACTTGCTGAAAGCCAAGCATGCAGAGTGAATGACCTGGATTGCTGAGTCTCTTGAACTGTAGGCATGAAGAGGTTAGCAAATTAACTGTCTCTGCCCTTTCCTGACACATTAATCTTCCAAAGAAGACACTGTGAATGTTTTATGCACACATCATGCCCAAGAAGTGCTGGCAGTAGCTTTTTTTGGCCCACTTCTTGCCATCAGTCTTGAGGTAAGAGGCATCCAAAAAGGAACTGCACTCCACAGTTTTTATAGTTATGAAGCCTGAATCAATATTAAAGTTTTACAGTAGACCAGCAAGTTTCCTTTGGAAGTTTCATTTCTGAAAACACACCAGATTTCACATTTCTTTGTGTACCTTCGTGATTTTGTTTTGGAAGTAGTGTTAAATGTGTTTTTGGGATACAGTGCAACATGGTTTTGTTCTGTCTACCCACTATAACATTCTACCATGTTAATCTGACCTTGGTGATCAAACTCCTAAACTATGCCCTCATAAGTAAGCATGCATGCAAGCATGTTTATGAATGCAAATGCTTTTATAATTTTAGTTAAATAAGGGGGAAGTGAGACTGATTTATCTGCTCAGCCTTAAAATGCTCTTTCCAGTTCAGGGTCTGCAAAGGCTCTAGTGGAATTGCTGGGCTGCTGCCACCAACCTGATTCCTCATTGCTGTCTTCAGGGGGAATGTCCACTCCAGGTGGGAGTATCTTTGAATTACCATCACCATATCCTGCTTTTCTGAAAGCAGGAGCAAAAAGAACTGAAAAACCCACATGGTGCATGACACTTGAACACCTAGAGGGGGATCTGTCTCCTCTCCTGACTAGAAAAGTTTTTTTCCAACTTTTGTCTAAGTAGTGAGATACTCTGCAAATACCCCAAGACTGATAGATGTTGAGGATGTACATTAATTACATTGCTATCTTGAGCTGTCTTGATTTCAGTTTTTATCTTCTATACTTGGGAGATTTAATACAGCAGGAAGAGACAATCCCTCAAGAGAAAATTTCAATAATCTAAGCAGAAAATAGATTTCTATTCTTTCTAAAGGTAACATTGGAAAAGAGACAGAGAAAAGCTTGGAATTTAGTCCATGTCTTAAATCTCAGATAAATACTTAGAATCTCAAGATTGCCAGGTCCCTAGAATATTTCATTTAGCACATTCATATTTTATACTTTCATCCTGAAGCAGCCTATTTTGCATCATTACAATCTGGACATAAGGATGTAGTTTTGCAGGTGGGATATTGGAGGAAATGGTTCTCTGGTGTTTGTGTGATTTATGTTAAAAGCTAATATTAGGTGAATGTGTATTATTTCACAAATCTCACACCTTTCCTAAACCTAGCTGAGGTTTGTCTTCATCATACTTGAATTATCTCCCAAATGATTTATCTGTGGTGACAAATGCTGCCTTGGCTTTGTGGTTCCGATTATGTTAATGGATCATAGCTTGTCGGAAAATGCCTTTTCTCAAATGGCCTGTGCTTGTTCAACAGTACTGAATTATTGTTTCACTAGCTTTAGTTTCATCTTATAATTAACTTTCAAATGTGGTGCAGGAACATAAGGAACAACAAACTCATTTTACAGTAACCTGTAAATAAAATCATTTCCAAAACTGACATTTAATACAAAGCAGTAGTGCAATTTGCTGTCACTATAGAGAGTCATGAAATTAATTACCCATGGGTATGAAATATTGATGAATAACTAACACTACCTCACTTAAGTTTTTGGTTTTGGGTTTGTTTTTTTTTTTTTGGTATACGCTGTGCAGAAAGGTGTCTGGGATAAGGGCAAGAGAAGGGAACAGAACAGCTATCAAGGGTTCAGGCAAGTGTGGGGTTAAGACTGAAAATAAAATTAGTGAGAATATCAGTTTCACAGGTCAGTAGGAAACAGATCTCTGTTTGATCAATGATAGTGTTATTTTTCCTGCATTAACAAAACTTAACTTTTTGTTGCTAGAGAGGAGCATGACATAAACCTCCAAACCAGTGACAGCAGTGCTGGGCTGTGGTTACCATTATAGATTTGAGGTCTTTGTGTGAGGGTTGGGTTTGAGCTTTTCTTTTGGTTGAGTATTTCAAAGCAGAGAATTATTGGATTAGTGTTTCCTATTTTATTTATGTCAGGATGCTCTTTCTGTTCCAATAAACTTTTGCAGTTTGAGAAACCAGCAGGTTTGAAAGCTCTATTTCTTGAAACAAGTATGCTGAGGTTTTCCTCTACCGCCACTGCTAGCAGTTGTTTAAAAAAATAAGGATAAATAAAGAAACCCTTTGGCAAAAGCAGTACTTAAAGAAGAGGTATTTATGCACCTCTTAATTTAATTTACACAGTACCAGATTTATCTTCCCTGAGACACCAATCCTATGGTTAGATGAAGAAGTCTTGCAAGCACGTGTTGGTTTGTCAAATGTGTTAGAGACCGAGGATGTGACTTCATGCTTCAAAACCATGCTGTTACCATCACAGGTCAGTTCTGTGGAGTCTTACACTGCAATTAACTTTTTAAAAAATCAGGCCTAGCTAAGTTGTAAGAATGATGATCTCATTTGAAAAAATACCCCAGAAATGCCAGTGTAATCTACTCGCTCCAGGAGGGAATAGGGAAAGGCTTTGCAGGAAAAAAAGGGAAATTTTTATTAACAGTTGATTCGGTTGGTTTCTTGAATTTTATTAGACTATCATACTGCTGAGTTTTTTACCTGTAAAAACCTGGAAGAAAAGTTAAATCCTGATGATGTGAATGCAAATCACATCCCATAGCTAGGTATTGTTTCTCCAGCCATCTAATCGGGAGCTAATTTCCACAAAACAAGTAGTGATACAGTAGGAACGCGAACAGAGAGGAGCAAGGTCCTTGTTATCATTTCCTTCAGACTGTACTGAAGATAAGCTTATCTAAGGGTCTTGAATATGGAGTCAGGTTTGATTGTGGCCTTCACTACAGAGATATTTTCTTCCACTCCCACTGAGAGCTCTTCTTAAGAAATAAGAATAAAACAAACAGGTGCAGATTACTGACAAAAAAATTTATACAAAACCAGTGTGTCGCTTAATCTTAGTTATGTCCTTTTGTCTGTAGTGATTGCACTAATTGCAGTGCAGCTCTTCTGCTGGTGTGATGTGCATGGAAAAGCCAGTTCCACATAAAGCTGAGGCTTGACCCTTTGAGTTGCTGGGTGTTCAAAACTTCCATTGAATGCACTGAAAACATTTGTGTCTAATCAACTTCAATCATGTGGGGGTCTCAGTAAATGCTTTCTGTGACTGACAGTTTGTGTAACCCATGTTCATGATTGATTACAACCAGGAGATTGCTTAATTTACTCAACAGCTCTTTTCACTGACAACTGTGTAGCAAACCCACAGAACACTTGTCATAATTAAATGCCCTTTCAATGTGAATTGTAAACCATGCTATTGTGAAACATGGAGAACAGCTGGTCAAAGACAAGTGCTTTGAGAACATTTCTGAATTTAGGGCTTAAAAAATATAGATTTATTTAATCTTCTCAGTATTCATCTGTACAAGCCGAAATATTAGAATTTCTTCTAGTCCCCTTTTAAAAATTCGTTTGTTTTGATCTTTTCTTCTATTCTTTTTATAAATGTATACTCGTTGACTTCTCTCTGGAATGGATTCAGTCTGCATCAAATTCTGAAGCAGTTTCTCCACTAAATGCCTACAAACAAGTAAACCCAGACTTCCTTACAGTATATTCAGATATCACAAAATATTTGTATTCCCAATATTTTCAGCTTTTAGCCCATTTGTGTTATGATTAAAATAGTGAACTCAACTCAATGAGAAGCTTAGTGGGCTTTTGCTTATTACTTCAGCTAAGTTCTGCACTCTGTGTTGGCAGATAGAAGCAAGTTGTTGCTGCTGAAGTTGCATGTATGCCATCAAAAAAGATATTAATTTCCCTCTTTTGACAATTTTTTCCCCACTGAAGAGGTTAATATCCTGAAATTAATTCCATGGCATGTCAATGTGACTAGATTCTGAAGGGTGAAGTAATGTAGAAAGTTCGTGGTGAAATTTTTCAAAGCCAAAATTGATCTCTACAGGCTAAGATGGTTTCCACTTAGATAGAATGTGACATAATTTGGTAACTGTCATAGGTAACAATAGTTTTTTAAGGTTTTTTTTGTTTTTCTTTTCTTTTTTTTTGTTTGTTTTCTTGTTTTGTTAGCTCCTTAGCTGAAATAAAAAATCCCAAAGGTAAAGCTATGCAGTTAATTCACAGGTCATTGACACAACACTAGAAGTCAAGAAAATTGTGGCTGTTTTTTTCCTTCTCCTCTCTCAACTCCAAATTTCTCTTACCCATTATTCAGCCTAAAAATCTTCCTACTAAGTCTTGGGGTTGTACTCTCAGTTAGGACTTTAAAGTATTGTCTTTCAGTGATACTTTTTGCATATCTGAAAAGTTGCAGATTAAATGCAATTAAAATTACAGAGTTTATAGCTGATACCCTTTATTTGAGAAATCTAGAAATTATTTATAAAAACATCAAGAAAAATGGAGCTCTGCTTAGCAAAATATCTGGGAAATTGAGATTTAACTGGAGCTACAACGGGTTATGATTTGATCTGTCAAAACCTCATCATGCCTTTCGGCAGCCAGCTGCTGGAGGGTTCAGTCACGCCCCTGCCAAGGTGTGTGTGTTGATATTAAATTAATTAGCAATGGAAACATCTGCCTTCAAACAAGGCCTCTGTCTTGAGACAGCTTCTGGTGAGCTCTGTTCAGACACAATTAACAATAAGCAGAAAATTGTCTTTTCAGTTGACATGTTGTAAATTAGGACAGAGTAACACTCGTCTGTCACCTGTGTTGGTTTGATTAAAGCATATTTTAGACAGTAATACAGAGAACCTTAATTATTGTATTGCATGTGGTGGTGGTGTGTGATGGTGACACTTTTTAAGCAAGTTGTAGCAGAACAAGGCTTTATTTCATGGATGTCTTTTTACTAAGCAAAAATTATATATACAGTGGCAATATTAATGTTTTCTCACAAGATTTGCTGCCAAGTTCTGCAGTCTTGGCAAACTTGGGGAAACATCACATTGGTTTCTTGGGGTTTTTGTTGTTGTTGTTTTTTTTCTTTAATATTTATTCCAAAAGTCCCTGGGCTCATGATCTGTTCAAAATGCTCCAGCTACCAATCTAAACTGCTGGTTATTAGCACACACCCAAAGCCATCCAGCTTTTCTAACCAGAAATCCCAGCAAGTAGGCAGATAGCAAACTTTGCCATCTATGGTGAGAGTACACATCTTTTAAATCAGTATCAATTCTGTTGTATAAACAGAAATATTTCGTGTGCAGAATCTGGAAAAGGAGGCCTGGATGGTGCAGGGTCAGTGTGGAGGGGCAGTGGAGAGCAGCCTGCAGGACTGACTCGGTGTGAATGGGAGATACATGGTTATTTATGCAAGTACTATTCCTGTGATGCTGCTCTGTGGGGGCAAAGAAACACAGAAAATATCTGTGCTAGTGCTGTTTTAACTGATTCCAGCAGGATGTGCTGCAGCTGGTGTGTTAGAGCCTTTCCTTTGCAGGAGCAAGCTCTGAAGGTGATGGAGCTGGTGCTGGTCCTGTAGCATTTAATGCACTGTGCAGAACAAAACCTGTCATGTGGTTAATAAGCTATTTCAGAAAAAAAAATTCCCAAACTCTCCAAGTGCATAACCTTAAAGAAATTTTAATTAATGTCAGCAGGGAAATCTCTGTGAGGGAAAAAAACATGGAACTGTAAAGTGTTTGTTCTGGTTTCATAAAGCCTTTCTGCCTCTCCCCTCCCCAGCTGGTTTCCTCCACAGATAAAACACACAGTCTCCAAATGCAGAGAGATAAATATTGGCAGCTCTCAGGTTTGCTTTTCATCCCTTGCCTGATGGGAAAATGCCAGTCAGTTTTCAAGCTTTTCCAAGTGAGCCTTTAGGGGCTTATTCACCAGACTTTGAATTTCTGGTAAACTGTTCCCTGCAGCTTTGGTCGTGAGACACAAAATTAATTTGTATCCTTTTTTCAGTTTTTGATTTGCTGGCTATATTTATTATGAGCAAATTCTTAGAGGGATGGTTTTTTGTATGGAGCTGGTTTTGTTTGGTTTTTTAACTCTCTGGAGCTTTATTCAGACTGTTGTAGGCAGCCTTTTTAAGGCATACCCTCTAACATGTCTGTTACTTACTGACAAACCTTATCTTTTTGTTTCCATTAGAATATCCAGTAAGCTTTCTAAAATGTTTGTGGATAAGAGATGATTTTTTTGCTGCATTTTATGAATGCTAATGAATAACTATTGTCAGGCCAAAAAGGTGCATTAATTATTGTCAATATGACTATAAAACAGGATAGGTGAAAGGATATTGTACAAATAAACCCCAAAAGACTCTAACTCATAAAAAATTTCAGCCACTGCTTGATGTGTTGGTTTATAGCAACAAATTTAGGTAAAGGAAGTGGTATTGGTTTTCAAGAGAGCCACATATGCACATTATGCCTTAAGTAGGGCAGCCCCTGAAAAGAGAACTATTTCCATGATAGAACAGCTAAAACATTTAATAACAAGAAAATTACAGTGTAAGGAATTGAAGTTCTGTCTGCCTCATTTCACTGCACTGCACATACCACATTTAAATGAGTCTGTGATAGGAACCATGCTGCATTTTCAACTGATTAACCTTTTTTTTTTTTTCTCTAGGGAAGTCTTTTTGCTTCTATTACATTGGGGAGCTTTCCATCTATGTAATTCGGTGGGATAAAGTGCAGGCATGCAAAGGTCTGAAGTGAGCTGATGCTGGTAGTTGGTCATGTATTTGTCGTTAATCCAAGGAAAACTAAGAAATTCAAATGAAACTAAATTTATTTTTACTAGTGGTTTGTGTCCTCTGGGTGGTGTTAGCTGAACTGAGAGCACTCACAGAGAGCACTGCTGGTCACAAGTGTTGTGACTGGGGTTAACTTCTTCCTGTCAGAGATCTCAGCTACTTGGGCTGCTCTTTTACCAGAGAGAAAAGGTAATGGTGATTTTTAAACACTGCTGTCATTCCAGGAACTTTGGAGTCTTCCTCATTGATACCTTCATTGTGTTTTCATCTTTAATTGTGAAAAGTCTTTTGTAGTCCGACATGACAAATTTTTTCCTCATTAACTCTTTCCATTGTAATTTAGGACTCTATACTTATATGAAGGGTCTTGTTTCCTACTCCTGGAGAGACTATTACATCAGAAACATAGATCTGTTGGCTTTAAAGGGGGATTACATTTTTCCTTTTAAGATTTTGATCACACATAATATATTTATGTAGCATTATGAACCACTCCAATTCCTTAAGATAAACACAAGATTATTAATTGTATATCACTTGTGTAGAGCCTTATAAAACTGATGTTTTGTAAGGGCTGATGCTGTGTGTTTGATGGGAAATAGTGGTAAAACAGGTGACAGACTTGCAGCTAATTCATAAATCTCTGTGTGGTGAAGAACCATTAATCTAATTCCTTCCTCATAGTCAGGTCCTAACTCCTCTGCTGCTATTAGACAAAAAACCGCAAATAAAGAAGAGCACCAAACAGATGTAGGAACAAAACCACATCCTTACCGAGTACTGGCTACTCCTTCAAGGAATAGCCAGATGGTTCAGGAGGCTCCTCCACACACTGCTTAGATCTGATCTAGAGACCTCAGTCCAGCTTTCCACTGGGTACTCTGTGGTGCTTCTGACCTCATTATCATCACAATTTTATTTAAATTCCAAGTGTTTAAATGGGAGAGCTCTAGGCTTGCCAGAGTACTGATTTCACCATCATTTTTAGGGGTATGCATTTTAAGCTTTAGGACAAAAGGTTTTCTGAACTGTGCAAGGCTTAAAGGATGCATCTGGAGGACAATATAGGTTTGAAAAATGGATAAGCTGGCCTGGCCTGGCCTGTGCTTTCTACTGGGAGCAGTTCTGCAGTGAATTACCCTTCAAGGGAAAGCATTACCTGTGAAGCAGTGGGAATTCCATGAGCAGGTAACTATTAGAGGAAACATATTTCTGAACACAGGGACTAAGTGGGAATGTTTTTACTCCTCATGGAAGACATTTCATCCATTCTTACAAGGCTGTGCTGCTATGTAGAATGATTTGTTTTTCTGGAACCTGAGTTTGCTCTGACAGTATCAGCATTTTGGCTGTATTTAAAGTGCTATGAGGAGGAGATGTGTAGCAGTCTGAATTGCTGCTCTCCACAGATAACTTTGCAACTCTGCACAAGAAGGGAAAGAAGGGAGACAGCAGCTTCATAGCAGTGAAATCTGCACATCAGGATTTCATAGCTGTGCAGTATAGTTAAGGCTTATGTGATGCTACAGAGGTTAGAAAATAAATCAGTGGGTGCTAAATAATTTTATAAGACAGATAATACATCGCTAAATGAAAAAAAAAGCAATTTTTCTATATGCTTTTGATTTTTCCCTTTTATCAGAGGGAGATTCAGATTTCTTCAGATTTCTTGATGCCCTTCTGAATTGGCTTGAAAACATTTCAGTTTTATATCTTCTACACATCTCCCAGGGATGTCATAATAAAATAGCTGCCTATACTGGGCCTAAAGATTACTGTTTTCAGTGGATGGTAATTCTAAGAAAAGATGCGCTCCATGAAAGAATTAAATGGGAACAATCATGGATTAACTGAACTTAATCTGATAAAGACCATTCAATACCTAATTAGTGTGTCTTGTCTTTGTTGCATGTTTTGAAGCTTGAGGTTCATCATTAATGAAAGTAATTAAGTGAACAAGTATTTTATCACCAAGAGCATCCTGAGGGAAGGGGACAGGTTGGCAGTGGAGGGAGAAGACAGAGGCATGGCTGGATCAATAACATGCAGTTCTGCCTTTCCTAATGACAACTTGTGCTTCCAACTACAATTGCTGTGATAGAATCCAGGGAATCTAAGTTGAAGTGAAGTGTGCAGGGATAAATTGAGATGCAGGATTTCCACAATAATCTTGGGAAGGTGATGGCTGTACTTTGATTTGACACTTTTTTGTTGCTTAGAGAACTTACAGTAAGTTATGTAACGTACTAGAGCTTGACCAAGGGACAGACTGAGTAGGCTCTGCTTGGCAACTCATCATGTAGTTCTGATTATCCCTTGACAGCCACAGTTAAGTTGCAAATTTGTATGTCAGCACATGACTGTCTGCAAATGGTTTGCCTTTATATTGTCATTCTTGTTTCATTATATAAGAGGTAATTTGCCAATTGTCTCTCTTACAAAGTGAAAAGAATCTGCACCTTACTAAAAAAAAAGTCAGGAAACGATGCAGATAAAGACAAAATATTTGGAAAGGCAAAGAGCAAGATACTGACCCCTGTTGCATTTGCTAGTCAAAGCACTTAGTAGGTGGGTTAAAGTATTCAAAGATATTTTGATGAATATTACATTTTGAACATGGAACAGCCATTGGAAATTCTAGATTTCACAGACTTGAAAACAAAGATCCATATGATGAGACTAAGATTTAATATTTAGTGCCCACTGAGCCTGAACCATTCAGAAAGACCAAGAAATTGGCAGCATGTATGATGAGGAAATACAAAAAGTGTGCATTAGTTTTGGAGAATCTTTCTGCACAGAAACACAACTAACTCTCAAATACCACCTAGTAACTTCTGTCCTAACAAAGGATGAATTTGCATTGGGGGGATGATGGAAGTGGACCTGCCCTGCAGCTGGACAATATATTGAAAGTAGATGATAGTTTCTCATGAAGGTCTGATTATAAATGTCTGTGCTGGAGCTGAGGAACAGGGAACATTGCTGAAAAAAAGTTATCTTTGTTTAGATACCTTTTAGCATCAAAAGATGTTTGGGCAAAGGCTTTTAGTCTAGCAATCTATATTGGGAGCTGTGACATCCATTGGATGTCTTTGGAGAAGAGAACAGAAAAGCAAAACCAATAAACACAGGAGCTTCATGAGGAGGAGCTGTAGAGCTCAGCTTGAGAGAAAATTATGAGAAAAGGGGATACTTTCAGAATCCAGCCATAATTGGGATATAATTTGCAGCTGGGCAGTAAACACTTGAGTCATTCCCAGCAAGCCAGAAACTCCCTGTGGTGGTGGTGACTCAGAAATGAAGGCGTTTGTAAGTATTTCCATGGCAATATTCTCCTCCACAACTCTTATTCATCTCTTGCAGCCGTGCACAATGTTCTTTAGAAAGGCAGAGCCTGTGGCAAAGAACAGGTAGCTCTGTCAGCCTTGGTAAAAACGTCTGAAATAACAGAAGCCCTTGGTGTTAAAGACCCTTCTCCCTCCTTTTTGAGATACAGGCTGTTGTTAAGGCCTGGGCTTGGAAACAAGATGATTTTTCAAGTATTAACTAATGGTGTTTTCAAAAAAGCCAGAGGAAGAATCAGGATGGGGGTAAGCTGAGAAGAGCAAATGATAATAACTGGCAAGCAGAGAAGAGCAAATGATTATCAAGTTCATCTATTATACAGTCATAGAGACTCCTGTCTGTTGTGGACCATGAGTGACTGGCATATCAGAGGGAGGCCTGAGGTAGATGGAAAAGAAATAAAACAAGTGAAGCAAAGGACCAGCTTTTACAGTTCACTGAAAAATAAAGATTTTGCAGCAATATGAGTTTCATAGCTCATTGATCCTTAAACTATTTTTGACACTCTAATGGCATATTGATTCAGAACGTTGTTACATAGGGAAAAATGACATAGAACTGTGAAATGGTTGCTAAATTATTGAATAAATAATTATTAGGGGTTCATGGGCTTTTGAGGACTTCAAGCTATGTTCTTCTTCTGGTTTTGGCTGGGCTAGAGTTAATTTACTTCCCAGTGGCTGGCATGGGGCTGTGTTTTGGATTTGTGCTGAGCACAGTGATGATAACAGAAAGATGTTTTGGTTGTTGCTGAGCAGGGCTTGCACAGAGCCAAGGCCTTTCTGCTTTTCATACTGACACACTGGTGAGGAAGTTGGGAGTGCTTGGGAGGTTGGGAGGAGACACAGCTGGGACAGGTGACCCAAAGTGACATTCCAGACCATATGACATCATGCTCTGTAGATAAAGCTGAGAGGAAGAAGGGAGAAGGAAGGAACATTTGAAGTGCTGGTGTTTGTCTTCCCAAGCACCTGTTTCATGTGACTGGGCTCTACCCTCTTGGAGGTGGCTGAATACCTGCCCTACCCATGGGGAGCAGTGAACTAATTCCTTGTTTTGCTTTGCTTGTGTGTGCATATTTTGTTTTCTCTATTAAAATCAAGCCACTGGTTTTTACCTTTCCAATTCTCTCCCTGATCCCACTGGTGGGGGGATGAGTGAATCTCTGTGTGGGGCTTGGCTGATAGCTGGGGTTAAACCATGGCAGTTGTAAAATGAGATTGTTTCACTAGAAAATTCTTTTTGAAAGTTCTACTTGCTGTTGCCAAAATCTCTGTCACAGCAATTAACCTGTGTGATGGTGCACTGGTAGGGGATCACTGAAGTGAACTGTAGCTGTCCCAGACTGCAAAATGCCTGACATGCCTGTGCTGTCTGGGAGAAAATAAGACAAAAGCAAAGAGGTTTTGAAACCATTCCAATAGGTGTATTGCTGAATGTGATGTCTTAGAAGCAGAGAATATTCTGAGTCATTCTTTGTGTACTAATGGTATAATTTAGAAACCATTTTTATGTCCCCTTTACCATTGCTTTAGCAGGGAATTCTTCACTCAGTGAAATGTCTGTTTCTCTATTTTGTTGAAAAGTAGGGGATAGCAAGGAGCATGTGGAAGAGTCTTTAAAGTCTTGTGAGCTTTTTGCACATTGGCATCTCTACAATGTGGGGTCTGCAAGGGAAGGAATAAAGGGAACCAGCATGGCTGTGCAGAATCCAGTGCCAGGAGGAATGAGGGGCGCTGAACTTGGCCCTGGCACAGATCCTGTGACATTACTCTGACAAAATCTATGATTTCAAATGATCTCTTCAGAAAACACTGAACAGTTGATGTGTGGGACCTCTGAAAGGTCCCAGCTGTACTTTACAGCTGGAGTTGTGGTTGGGTTACACGTGTGATGAGGAATGATGATTAACTGTTGTGGGTGGCATGCTGCACTGGCTGCTGGCTGCCTTCAGACACTGCTTGTTGCCTTCTCCCTGTAATTTGTTCAGTGCTTCAGGTAAAGGATAGAGTGAACTTACAGTAGTTATAGTGACAAGAAACCCATTTGTGTTACCTGTAGTCATGACTACTGGCAGTGATGGCCAGTGCATGATCTGGAGAAAGCCTGCATCCAGCTAGTGCCACATGGTTCAGTGTTATGGGGTAAAATATTAATGCTCACATTTCTTAGTACACCAGGTGCCAAGTGAAGACTAGGTGCATGTAAAATATATAACATATTTTTATTTATAATTGTCCATATGCTCCATCTTTTTACACAGGTGTTTATAAATCACATTTTGAACCTGTGCATAGAAAAGATCTTATATTTGGTGCATCTTTACATTTCAGGATCTAAAAGTTAGAACTTTCCATTATGAAATCTAAAATAAGGCTGACAGTTTTCAGTATTATTAGTGGAGCCTTTCTGCAGTAACTAGAGAGCCAGTTTAAGGAATAAGCAGAAGGAAATTCAGTCTGGCAGTTAGGTGTCTAATGATTTCATCTTTAATGAAAGAAAAGAAAGATTATTCTGTTAATGACTAATGCCCTCATTAGTTTAAAATTTTTGCAATTTTGTTAATAGTTTGAGTATCCTCAAAAAACATTTGTGGAGGCAGACTGTTTTGTCTGTGTATTTTAATTTAATTTTAGCTTAGTTAAATGGTTGACAACATTGGAACTTTTAAAAGATCATAATAAAAGAATGTGCATGCAGACTTAATCAACAGCATAAATGGTTAAGCTGATATAAGTTAGAAATGGTACAATTTGGATACATTTTGGAAGAGTGTGTTGAAAAGAGAGAGGAAGAAACAGTTGATTGTCTGAGATGTTCCATGCCTATTAGAAAATGTTGGTTTTTTTGAGAATTCCCAATATATTTAACTTCTAAAAGTTAAATTTCTTCAAATCCTTCCTGATATTTGACTATTTTTGTAGTTTTGAACATGTACAGATGTGTGGTTATTAATCTGCATGAAATCTATGGAAAAGCTGAAAATCACACATTTAAGCCCAGGCTTCTCTGATGAATTTGATAACTAGTTACAAGTGTAGCAACAAAGTATACTTTGTTAAAATGTTTTTTAATTCTTTCTAAGTTTTTATAAATTTTTAATTACTATGAAAGAGGATATGGATTTGACCTGTTGTAAACACTTTCCCACCACTAATGAGTATTTGATTTGCTAATTGTCATTACAGAAGGAACTGTAGATTATTTTCTTTTGAAACCTGGGAGAATGCTAAGGAAGTCTTACTCTTTTTAAATTCTCTGAATAGGTTATATAAGTGTAATAACTTCCCTCATTTTGTCTGCCTATTGGGCCTTTTTATTTAATCAAAATGCAGCAGAAGAGTATGAGGGAAAACTGCAACATTGAAATGAGCAACAGCTTTCTTGGATAAATAGGAACAACTCCACTCTATTTCTGCTTTATATCCAATCAACTTCTGTGATTGTTCACAACTGAGTTACATCTCTACAAATCCACCATTAGGGTGGAAAGTGCCAAGGTACAATTATCTGATAACTGCCAAGCTTGCAATGCTCCATACCCATAACTTCTTTTTATTTAAAAGTTTATTTGACCTTTAAATAAAAGAACAGAAAAATATAGCTCTGCAGTTTCAATGGCAACAATAACATTCCCCAGACGATGCCCTATGCCTCTTAGTTAGCCTTAAATTTCTCTCTTCATCATATTATAAAATATTAATGAGATTTCTTCCATAAAACCTACTGTGAGAACATAGACGTTTTTGAGGAAATTTGAAAAGTTCTCAAAAACATAGGTCAAAAAATACTGAAGTATACTATGTTGAAGCAGCTTAGATGTAGCCTAGCCCACAAGAAAATGTGGATTCTTAGAAAAAAAAAATTAAGTTCAGTTGTGAGATTTTGTGCTATGAAATAATTAGCTGTTGATAGAAAAATTTAATCAATAGAAAGGGAACTGATTTTTCAGAAGAAATTGAAGTTTGGTAGTTTGTTCACTCTGTCTGCACTATCACAGGGACTTGATAAAATACAGAAATCCTACTAAGAACTGAGTCCTAAATTTATGGTGTCTATTTAGTGCACATACCTGTAGGAAATTTTGGGTGGTTGGATTTTGCAGCCCTTCTGCTTAAAAGAAGTTGTTATGACTTTGGAGTTTATTAAGCAAGAGATAACAGCAGAAATATTAAAAAAAAAAATTAAATGGTTTTTATTGTGACTCCAGATGGTACCTCTGTCTTTGAAAGGGATGCTGTAAAGAGAAAAGGTATCAGTAAGATTTGGATTGTGCCCGTGGGTCAGTGCCAAGGGAAGGTGGGTCCTGAGACAGTCCAAGGAGAATTAGGAAGCTGAAGACCATCAGACATCTAGATGACTGGCATGTTATGGCACTTAGCAAAAGAAGACATCTCTTTGAAATGAACTTATGTGACCTGAGAAATTTATTGGTGGGAAAACAAATGAATGTGAAGAATGAGCTCATTCTGTTGCTGTCAGGGAAACTAAAGTAGCCATGAACCTGAAAATAATGATGAACATAACTCAGAAGGTTTTGTACAAATAAGCATTCAACTGCCTAGAAAGCAATAACAGCAGAGGTGCACTGAAATTTAATGAAAACTGTTTCAAAGTTCAGAAGTGTATTCAGGTTGTGCTGGAGTTGTTAGAGTTCAAGAATGGTTAATATGAAAGAGTTGTTCATTCTTTCCTAAGATGGCATCAAATTTTTAATGCAATGCTAATCCACAAATTGGAAGATTTAATTGCATTAGATCTAAGAGAAGTAAAGAGGAATAAAGATGTGTGCTTAAGTGCTCTGTTACCAGAATGTAATGCAGCAGAAGAATACCAGTGGTAGGGCAGTATGCTTGTATATTGTATCCCATTCTCATAGAAATATTTCTACCCTGTGCAATTTCCCACAAGGAATTCTGTTGAGTGTTGAGGTACAGCTTATGGATTCTTTGCTCCCCAGTTTGAGCCCCTAACTATGCACCAGCTGTCTAAAACTGGGCATCATAAAGCAAGAATTACTTGATTAGCTGAGACAAGCTTCAGTCTTAATGAGAACTTGTGTTAAGATAGGTGACTGGGCTTTATCTGGAGCAAAGAATACTCTGGTCATCATGTTCTCTACACTCTGTCAGGAGGAATTTGCAGGAAGCATTTGTGCTGTTGTCTTGGTTACTGTCATGCTTTTGCCACGAACCATAGGGCTGGCATGACCTCATCTGCACATGTGAATTGTGATCCAAAAAGTGCTGAAAGGCTGTTCTTTGTTTTTATGACTGCAATTTTAGATTGTAGTGTGAATTGTGCATAGCCAAATTTCAGTGTTAACATTGGAAAGTTGATGCTTTGTAATTTTGTTCTTTCTAGGCAGACTTATGCCCTTTACTAAATTGTTAAATCTGTCTTTTAGTCCAAAGGGATATTAATTATTTTTATATTTAGTTAATATTCCTTTTAATAGATGCTACTATGTATTAGGGAAGATATTATTTTCTGTCCAGGCAAATGTCTCTGCCTAAGACAGTTGCCTGGTTTCTGTTCCCACAGTATCTGAGCAGCTCATATCACGCTGCACTTATCTCCTCTGTGATTGTGCCTTTGCCCTGAGTCACAGAGAAAGGGCAGTGGCAGGGTGTTGGCTCCAGAGGGCCAGTGAGTGACTCCAGTGGGATGTTTCCTTCTCTAGAAAACTGTCAGTACCACACTCAGTTATCCCTGCCCATATCTTTTCTGAGTAGCTGATGGCCATAGTGGGACATGTTGTGTTTATTTCTAATTGATATTACTGGTGCATGCCTGTTTTTATTTCTTTTTCATGCTCTCAGAAGTAAAAACAGTAAATCAGTCCTAAGGGAGACCTGCATGAAGGTGTCCAGGACAGTAACATAAATGAAGCTGCTGAATGAATAGCAAACTCTTTTGTAGAAGAGTACTTTTGTCCTCTATACCTTTATTGATGAACTAATCAGATTGGACAGGCTCCAAATTCCCAGACCAGACAAAGAAACTTTGCAAAGAATGAAACAGTGCCTGTGAGCTCAGAGGAATGCACACTGATTAAATCAGGTTAAGACAAAGGCTTATGGACAGCCATTTCATCTGCTCCCAATTATGGTAGGTACTTTGAACAAGTGGGCCTCCCAAAACTTGCAAGAAATACTTGCCTGTAGGTCTTATGCATTTCTTTCTTACCCTTTCCCTCCTGTGTTTCCTTAAACAAATAACTTTAAGTTTTGAAGAGTCACTTTGTATTTCTATAGAAATCAGTAAAAGAGATCAAAGTTTGATTACTGAGATAATCTAGGTGATAATTTCATAGGAAGGTTCCTCTTGCTATAATGTTTATGTAATGAATAGAGGTGAAATAAGCAGTAAAATCAAAACTAGTCCAACGATTATGGTCTTGCTTCTTTTGCTGTGGCTGTGTCCAAGCACATAACCTAGAGTGGTTATGTGCTAAAAGCCTGGTTCCAATGTTGATGTGTGACAAAGCATGGGCACAGTTAGCTGATGATGTTAAATGCAAAGATACTCTATAGATTTGCTGTAGGTTTCCTGTCTTCAGAGAGAAAAAAATATTGTCTCTGTAAGCACATGGTTTTGTAGGATCTCTGTTGAGGGGGCTGAAGATAAAAATGTTCTGTAATGAAGAAACATTCAGTAATTCTAATCTTGAAGGAGATGAGCTGATAATCAATAAGGATATTTTCTCTAGAGCACGCAAAGAAGATACGTCTTGACTTTTGTAAGAATAAAAAAAAAAGTTTGGCCAGTGTGTTGCACTTTTGTCAGGTCTGTGAGCTGCTGTACAGGATCTTCCACATCACAATATTTTTCATTTAATTTGGTCATAAAAATGTTTGACTGAAAGTTGTGGATAATGTGTCTTCTGTGCTCCCTGAGCTAAGGGAGAAATACTAGGGAAGTTTTTCCTTTGAATATGCATTTAAATTTTTAATGAGATTTCTTTGGTAAAGGACATAGCCCTTTGAGGTTTGTTTAGCACAAATGTTTGTGCAATTAAGCATAGACATTCATACTGGTGGTGAAAATTATTTTTAAGCTTTCTTATTGGCAAAAAAGATGGAATTCAATGACTAAAAGATGAGTGAAAATAAATGCACCTTCATGACTGTTCACTGCACTATAGTTGGTTAAAGAATATCTAAACATAAATGGGACCAACAATGTGTGTGTGGGGATGAGCCATAGTTCTGTCTGCAAATGCACATCATAGATTATATTTGTTTCTGTTGCTGTAACTCATTAAATCTTTTTTCCTGAAGTTAATTATTGATAAAATTATTGTATCTCTACACATTGAAGAATTTTGGAAGTATGCTGTACATTAGCCTCTGGCTGGTATCCAGCTTTTAATTACCATGGCATCTGGCTCAGTGTAAGGTGGGTTAGACACCATGGCACTCAGGAACATCTGTAGCCATATGGTGTTCTTCATGGATCAGCATTCCCAAAATCTCTGTTTCTGGTGGGGTACCAGGTGATGTAAGTATTGGTGAGGAATTACAGGGCTTGACATAGGTCAGGCAGCAAAGAGGCACCAAGGACTGCTTAAAAAACAAGTGTGTCTTCACCTGGGGAAGTATCCAATTTAGACAAAACTGGCAAAGGGGAAAGCCAGAGGTAATCAAACTGCAGTCCAACCTGACACTGCCTGATCTATTTGTGACCTACAGTTGTGGAATTATTCAGGGATTTTGATAACCAGGATATACCCCTGATTCATTATCTTTCCAAATTTCAATTTCCTCGAATACAGGAATTGGTTTTCTGCTTCTGAATGCTAAGTCAATTTTCCCTGGCTATGTTGAAAGTGAGATAAGTGAAAGTGAGGTATGGGTTAGTGGCAGGCAGAGGCAGGTAAATTAGAGAACTAAATAAAAGGATAGATCCTATAGAATAAGTTTAGATTTTTGGAGTAGCACAAATTGCATGATTCACTTTGGTGAATTTAATTGTGACTAAATTCAAGTGCTAATGTAAGTTTTAGAGTCCTGGATTCACACGACCTTTTCTGACATCATAAATAATAATTTTGGAACAGCAAAAGGAAGGTTTGAAGCCATTGGCATACAAAATCTGAATTAGGCCCTTTGGTTTTGGATTTAATATTTAGTTTGCTACTTCTCTGTAAATGTCTGTTTTTGATGTGTTTTTCTCAATGTACAATTAACAGTATGCAGATACATTTTAAAAGAGGTGTCATGTAAATGAAACCCCCTAAGAAACATAATGAATATATTCCTTCTCCAGTGTATCTTGTTGGAACACACTGCCTATACTGAAATGTAGATATCAATGTGTATGAACAAGATTTTTACTTATTTTCCTTACTCATTGGACAGCTATAAATTAGGAGATCATGCTTCTATGGAAAGACATTAAAATAGCAGTAATGAAAAGCTGGCAGTGGTTTTTCAAAAGGCCTACTGGATAGTAGAGTTACATGTCCAAAAAAACCAGTATAAGTCACAAGGCTAATGCATCTTCAATAAATCAACACTTAGAAAGTTTTGTGTTAGAACATCTTGTGTGCGTGGGTGTTAAGGCTTCTGGATTGAATGTAAGCACAAGAGGAACATGATAGGCTGTTTTGCGGTTCATAGCTGAACAACGAAAATGGTGGATGGGGCCTCAAACCCAAACTGGTTATGTAACAGTAACAGGGTTTTTGCATCTCTCTTTACAAATATTTTTCTTTTCTACTTGTTCACTAAGGCCAGGATGGAGGGGGTAACAAATGTGCCAAGTGAAAGCATGGAAAAAATTCACATTTATCTGAGACTACTCTTTCATTTTGGTTCTTATTAAAATCACATTTTTTATTACTAGGGATGATACTATACAGCATTATCACTAAGTTTAATTTTTTTTTCTACAGAATTTTATTTATTTTTTAACTAGTGCTATTTTGTTAGAAATTAGTGAATTTTTACTACCAATATACATTTTTTATGCTATTCAACTAATGCTTATGTTCTGTTTCTTCTGGCTTTGCTATGCCATCTTTTATTGGTGCCTTCCTTTTTCTCCTCAGTCTCCTTCATATTATCTTTTTGCTCTGCTCCTTGATTATCAATAGTATCCACAATCTAAATTTCCCTTGTTACCTTCCCTATATGAGGTACCTTTGTAACAACTGGGATCATGACCTAACCCTGATAATGAAAACATCCTTTCTATTGTGTGTTATGCTGGATACTTTACTACAGTAGCTGTGCATTAGTGTTCATGCAAATCTTGTCCATGTTCATATTGTTCTGTGTTGTGTAAATTCATCACTTTCTAGGCTCAAATGTTCTAGTGTGGGGTGGTAGTTATTTTATTATTAATTTTGAGTGAGTGGTATGTAAATTGTTTAAAATGCATGGTGTGGGTGTGGAGGGTGCAGTGAATTCGTTGTGTTATTGGGGAATGAGTGAATGGATGGCAAAAAGATAATTCCTAACATCACACACTTCTAGAATTTAGGGTTTATTTTAAGAGAGTATTTATGAACTCAAAACAGATTTTCCATTTACCCTTGGTGCTACAGGGAGACTGACATGTATTAGCTGTAGAATTACAAAAGGGAATGTTGAACTCCTCGTTTCATAGACAGTTTTCCAAGAACTAAACACTTTTGTGAGACTGAGCATTTCCTTTACAAATGCATTATACATTGCTGTTACTTGTTTGCAGTTTTCACAGCTCTCCTTGAGCTTGCTTTCTGGTGGGAACAGACACAAGGAGTTTGGCAGTGGCATTGTCTGAGAAACCTTGGGTGCTCAGAAGGACCTGCTCCAAGAATCACATGCAAATCCTAATGCTGCAAATTGAGCTGAACAAAGGTTTCCAATAGAGTTAACACAAAGCACAAACACAAAAGAGAAACAAATGAGATGTTTTAATGCACATCTTGACCTCTGGGAGTCAAGAAGAACTAATGTATAAGATCTTTAAGTCCACCAGTGATAAGTAGTTATGAATTGGGTGTAAAACACAAGCATCTGTTTAACATATCAGAACACTGCCAAGCTGCTGAGGACAAGAAACTTCCCTTCTCTAGTCTGGAATATATTGAGCAGCTTGAGCCAAAGAGCAATCAGCTTCTGGCAGGGGTGGAAAAATGTACTTGGCCTTCCCTTCATCCAAATAAATAGCTTAGAGGAGTACACTGGCATGGATGAAGAAAAACAAACAAAAACCCTGTGTATTAAAAGATGTGTTGATTTATATCCACTGGGATTGAGGGTAGTTTAATCTAACACTGTCTAAACGTGAGGCAGGTTCTGAATATGTGAAATAGAAAAAATCTCCTCTTGAAATACATGGGCTTAATTGCATTTGCTACCCAAGCTTGGGTGCAGCAAAGAAATGGGAAATGATGTACACATGGCCGCCCAGTGAAGATGCTAGGAAATTGCCAACTCTGACATCAAGTGACAGGAAAATGGTGATTAACACCACATGTCATACTAAAAGGGAGGTTTTGCATTCAGGATGAATCACAGGACAACAATGTGCAATTTGCCTTTTACCCACTGACTGAGAGAGATAAAAGGAGAAAAAGAAAGCTGGTGAATATTGTAAGGATGGGAGAATAGCTACTAAACTTTTAAGGAATGGAAAGAAGAATTTTCCTAGATTTTACTCCTTGCTGACATAGGGTGAAGACTTTTACTGTCCATTTGGTTTAGTAAATTTTCCCTGAAATAATATAAATAAATGCTGCTCTCTTGTGAAAGAAGTATGAATGATCTTGGTAAAAATAATACTCATCACAAACACTCTACTTTGTAAGGAGGTTGTTGTAGTGGGACAATTTTGATAAGAAAGTACTTTAATTTTGTTTTCTTCACAAGTATGTGGTAGCATGTCTTCTCCAAATAGGAACTTTTATACACTGAAAAAGCAAAGTTAATATATCTCCAAATGCATCTGAAAGAGTTACATGTAAGGCTTTCCTCTCTGATTTATACACGCTGGCTGAATTATTCATTGATCTTTCCTATGCATGGATTGCTTTTCTATAATTAACTCTGGGTTATTTTTGGCAGATCCTAGGATCACAGGCTAAATCTCACTGGAAGGAACCTCACAAGGTCTCTAGTTCAAACTCCAGCCCAACTCAGGGTCAGCTGTGAGAACAAATGAGGTTGTTCAGAGTTTTATTTGATCTGATCTTGAAAATTGGAAGGAGGGCAATAGCAAAACCTCTCTGGGCAGCCTATTCCACTGCTTGGCCACCTTCATGGTAAAAAACGTTCTTTATACCCAGCCTGAAACTCTTATTTGTTTTTCCAAACTATATCCTTTGTCTCACATGCAATACCACAGTAAAGAGCCTGGCTCCACCTTCTTGATAACCTTCTCAAGGATTACTGTTTATCTTAATACTGTTTTTTTTTCTCCTCCAGATTAAAAAAACCCAAAACTAAGCAACCAGGGCTTTTCTGACCTACCCCTAGGTTACAGCTGTTACACCTTCTGTGTTGAGCAATGACTTCTCTACTGTTTGTTACTTTTAGTAAGAAGGAGTCTTAAATTAAAACTATCAGCTTTCCTGCCTCATACTGACTCTTTATAAACTTCTCTGGAGTTTCTGGCACTTTGTACACATTACAAAACTCCCAAAACATTGCAGCCTGAACAAAGGTCTTGCAATAATTTCTAGGCTGCTGTTTTATCTGCACTATCTTCCTTTCTGACCAGTGGCTCAAACTGGCCATGCTGATGCTTATACTCATCAGTAGTGACCGATTTTAGCCTAAAGAGCAGAATTTCAGTGAATGTCAGACCCAGCTTGGGCATATTTTGCCCAGGGTCATGAGGGTGGGGCCTGAACCCAGGTGTTGAGAGAGTGATGCAACAGCTGTTCCATGCTGTTCCTGTACCCTTCCCCACCAAGCCCCTCCAGCCCCCCTTCCCGGGCTGCTCCTGGCTGGTGAGCATCAGGATGTGTTTCAGGGTGTTACTGTCAGCAGAATTTTGCCTGTGTGAGACACATTGAGACCAGTGGGGTGGTGCAGTACCTTCTTTCATCTTCCACTTCTGAATCCACCAAAATAACTGCTCTATTTCATGGCTTCCAGGAAGGGCCTTAATATCACTGTTTACAAAAATCAGGAGTATCTGTTGTATGAAAGATGAGCTAGATGGCAAAGAATCTTCTAATTTCTCTCTGTTGTCATAGTATTGCTGTCCTCTGCAAAAGGTCTTGCATTCTGTGCATTTTGAGATAGCAGGAAGACATGAAACATTGATGGGGATTCCTTTTTCTTGGCACAGGAATGAGACGAACAAAAATTGGGCAGTAGCAGTATTGAACTGGGGTAATGGCTTTTAAAGGTTTTACAGGAAACAGGGTGTCTGCTAAAACAATGAAACAAAAGGGATCACAAGATTAGTAGTGGCATAAAGAATCTTTTTTCCTCTGGTTATTATGACAAAAATGTGTTACTATCTGTCATCTGCTTGGCTCCTTGTGTTCAGTAGACTGATGGGTGGTGGGCAGCTGCCCTCACCATGCAGCTGGCACTCCCTGAGGAGCACTGAGTGAGGCCAGGTTTTGTATGGCTGGAGAGGTGCAGAGCTGTGCTTAAATCCAGCCCCTCGTGGCTGTGGTTGATGTAACTTGGCTGTCAGAGCTGTGGAGGCAGCTTGCACTTCTACCATCTATGCTATGCTTGTCTCTGCTTTAATGGAGTGGTTCAATTTCCATGGCTGTATTAGCCTGGCTTCTTTCTCAAGCACAATAACAACTCCTTGAACAGGCCACATGTGCACTTTTACTTAATTACCATAACAGCATTTCTCAAATAAATAAAAAACCAATACTAACTGACTTCTCATATAGAGTGTGATCTGAGTGGGCAGGCAGTTAGTAACTAAAGTCAAAGGGCTTATTTTTTTCTTCATTTTTCTTAAAATCTGAAATGTGCCAAAGCTGGCTACTGCTCTAAATCTTTGGGACATAATTTAGTGTCATGCAGAGATGCCTATATTTAACATTTCTGCAAGATGCTTCTCAAAAGAATTCATGAACTTGCATGGGCAAGTAATTAAGGCACTTCAGTTAATTTATTAGCTGGCATGCAGGTTTGGGTGTTTCTGCATAGCATTACACTATGTGGGAATGGAAATGTGGAAAGAACATGGTACATCTAAAGAATAACTTTATGTCAAGCCACACTTTTAGTCCTCCTGTGGTTTAATTTAGATGTTCCACTGCCAAGGTCTCTGAGTTACTCAATGTATGATATTCTGCATGAGCTTCAAAAACCTGAATATTTAGGTCTTGCTTGCAACTCTGGCTTGAGATTGTCTGCCTGTGACCAGTCATGTATGGTAGAAAAAGCAGCTGCAGAAAACCCTTTTTATTGCAGATGTTGAATAGTTCTAGCCTCTCTGCCCTTGTAAGCTTTTATTTCAGACACTGGCCTTGCAATTCCAATATGTATAAAGTAAATAGAGGTGAAAACCTTGAGTCAAATCCCTCCAAACTTAGCTCTCCTCCAAACCAGCCTGTGTGCCATCTGGAGCTCCTAGGAAACCCAGGGAAAGTGCTGCATCTAGTGCACACCACAGTTAAACCCGAACCATGCAGCACAGAGGCACTGGCAGAAAACCTCTCTCACTTGTCAGATTAGGAAGGGAACTTTCCTGAAAAGAGGCAGTGTGCTTTCAAGAGATATTTTCTAGAATTTTGACATAGAGACTTGCCTGTCCCACTTATGTACCCTGGCTACTAATTATTGTGGAGCATGTTTCATTACAAATAAAAATGTTCATTCTTGACTGGAAAAAGTTCAAGCTTTTTCAATTAAATGAGAAGTTCCAATTTCTTTAAAAAAAGGAAATAAAATAATCCCAAACCTTATAGCAAAACTGGTGAAAAAGGCTACTCTGTGAAAGCTACTGTTCATAAGATGTAAAATCAATACTGTTTAAGCTGACAGACATTTAACATCCATTTGACAGACTTTACCCCCTTGGTAGTTTTTAGTCCTTATAGTCAGAATATCAGCCCATATTCTACAGTTATAGCCTAATATATATCTATCTAAATTCTCTCTGAAGTGTTAGGTGGGCATGTTTTTTCTTTGTTCACAGAAATCCTCAAAATGCACATTGTGGTAGAATTGAAAGCTGTCAAACTGCTCTGCGTGCCTGGTATAGGTGAAGCTAATCTGCTCCATGGCATATTAGGCTTGTGAGCTCTTCTTTAAAATGGAAGCTGTTCTGTAAATGTTTTAGGCATAATTAGAATATACTGGGAGAGAAATCCCAATGGAAATAAGCCCAGAGAGTGATTGGCTCGTGCAGGCTCTCCAAGGTGCTGCCTACCAGAGACACATAAAACATATAAAGAGCTCAGTCAGCTCTAAGGGCAGGTGAAATAAGCATCTGCTTATCCTAGCAAGGTGATACAGCTTGCAAAGATATTAAAAAAAGGGAATTTGCTCTGGTGGCTCCTTTACTATTTGTTGGCAAGGAACATTTGCTGCTAAAATTTTCAAAATGTTGAAGTTGATCTTTCTGACCCTTTACAGAGACTTGGGAGGGTAATACGGGAGGGAATGAGAAAACTCTCAGAAATATGTCTTCCTAGCAACACCTATTTCATCTTGGATTTGTAGCATGTGTGTGAAAAAGAGGAGAATGAACTTCAACAGCTGAACAGAATTTTATCTACAGCTTGTTTGTTTCACCAAAACAACCAGATATGGATGAAAGGTGCCCAATAGAAACAGGATTTATTGTAGGGGTGAAAAGAAATTGTATGTAACAAGAGTAGACCCTTCCTCTCTGTATTTGTTTGATACAAAATAAGTAAAAACAGGACTTAATTTACCTACTGTATCTGCTGTATAATTGTATCTTGGGACTGTAGTATCTCCCTCAGGTAGGAGTGGACAGTGAAGTGGAAATGTGTAACTAGAGTCTAAAATGCTGCTGGGTGTCAGGAGAGAGCATTCCAATTGAACAGTTTTTGACATGGTGTTAGTCAAGAGTTTGGAAGAAAGCCATTTTTTTAGCTGGTATAATAGCTGTGTGAAGTGCAAAGTAAATTTAATGCAGGAGCTAAGTCATTGCTTTGGCTGAGGAGATGAGATGTGAATTCAAAAAAGATTCTTGAGCCAGCTAAATTTTGTGGCTGGTTTTTAAGCAAGTGTCTGTACACATACACAGTGGTTGTATTTAAACAGATCCATAAATTTTTAAATATGACATTGTTTGGGGAACTTTTTCTGTCTTCTTCAGCTTATAAAAGGCTGAGCAAGTGCTTAGGTGTTCAGAATAGCTAATCACTTCTTCTTGTTTACCATGGTCTATGGTTTGTTATGTCCCAGAATTTTCCCATTCCCTTGAGGTGGAATCTTAATTTATTCATCCTTAAAATGTGGCCATATTTCCAATTAATACTTGATATATCTGCTATTTGAAGTGCTTTGAAGGAAAGTATGAAGATGGAAGAGACCAAAGAAGTGCAAACTGTTATTCCTATTATACATCAGCTAAAACCAAAATTTGCTCTCTCTAGAAGTAAAATCTGCCAAAGTTAATATTTGTTGTAGTGGACGTTAGTAATTTATTCTAAACACACGCAATAGAAATGTTCAAGTGTTGAAGATGCAGAATTTAGCTTTTCAAAATCTTTGCTTTTTAAAGGAAGCAACAGATTTATCATTAATTTTTGGATGATGTACAGAACAATATCTCCCCTTTCCATCTGATGGTGAAGATTATCCCTTCCTCTGCTTTTCTTTTTCCCCTTCAGAGCAGCAAAATTGCTAAGTAATCAGAAGACAGGAGCTGTATTTATAGTCCCCCAGTTACCTCACTGAGAGAAGCATTAATGCAAATCAGTTTATGCCTTCTAAAGAATGCTGCAATCATGTGATGCCTTCCTAAGGCACAAAAGATAAGGTGTATCAAATTTAGAAGCTCTTGGTAAAGGTATATCCTATACAAACAAAAGCCTTTGCTGTTGTGAAATGAGAAATATACAATATGAAAAAAAAAGTGATGTATTTGTTTTAGGTAAAAAGTGTGTATTTTGGGGGATGTAATAAACAGCCAGTTAGACTCTCCAACTCCTGACAATCACATCATTTGTGTAAAAGCTATGCTGCTATTTGTTAACATGGTTGCTGTGGCAACAGAAACCTTCATCTCTTTGAGGTAAAATCAGAAGTGTGGCGAGTGTGGAAATGCAAAAACTGACTTTACACACACACACAAATGCGTGCTTTGTCTCTTATTCCTCATTTCACAGTGGAGAAGGACTAAAGCTTTTCTCTTTTCTGTTTCATTCTGGGGCTGGGGAGGGCAATTGGGAGTTCTGAGTGGTAAAATGTGAAACCCACTGAGGGACTGAGACTGCTGCCTGCTGGGCTGCCAGTGGCTCCAACAGATGGTATCAGGTCTCAAAAGAGCCTAATTGGCTTATCACAGGCAATGCACGTGGAACAGGGCCTTGGATAAAGGCAGCAAATACACGTTCAGCTGATGACTTGATTTTGTACCTGTGCTTTTAAACTAAAATACAGCTAAGACAGTATGAATCCATTTGAGAGAGCTGGATTGGAGCCTCTTGGAGCCTGCAGTCCTTTGCTGCAGTTGTAGTACCAATTACTAAAAACATCTGTGGTGGATGTTGCAGGCTGGCACGACCTGTGTGTTTGCATGGGAATTTCCATGCTGCCTCTGCTCTGGGAGTTGTAAGGGAAGATCAGCCAATGTGTTTAAAGCAATGTCATGATCTGTACAATATCCATGGAATAATATGCTCTAGTTTAGGGAAAGGTATGGAATTCAGAAAATTGTAATTTTGTTAGAGGTAGTATAGTGAAGTTAATGACCTATATCTATCAGTTTTAGTGAGCACAAGGGTTTTTCCCATTTCCTTCTATAGGGATGATAACAAAGTAAGTCTTTTGCTGTTTGTAGGGTTTTCTGAGTTTTTAAGTTTTATTTCAAGAATGCTATTTGAGTACCCAGTGATAATAAAAATAGTCATAGAAATAACTTTTCATTTATGTGTTGTGCTGCCAAAAATCTCCATTGTCCTGGTTTGAAACAGTTTTTTTTTCCTACTTCAGCACCTCCATAATGTGTGTGTCCTCAGTGGTCAATGTAACTTAAAACCAATAAGAAAAAAAACAAAAACAAACCCTTCAGAAAAGCTAATTCGTTGTCTCTGACCTATAATATGCCATGTAGGAAAAAGTAGCAAACACTAAAGCACAAAGATACCTGCCCAAAACTCTTGCAAACTCAAAAGGATAAAACCCCGATTTTGAAAGAATCTATGGGCTTGTGCAGACCATATAGGGGAAATAATACTCAATCTAAAACTGGAATAAAGAAAACTTATTTATTGTAAAGTTTTTGTAAGATTTGAAGCATAGATACCTTCAAATGAGTCTGGGCACAAAGATGCTGCATCAGACAAGAAATAGAAATTCCCCTCTGGAGAATGACTTTCAGAGATTCACTGGATTCCTGTAGTTGCTGTTCTCATGCTGTGAACAGGGGCTCAGAAGCTGCTTTTGTTGATTTACACAATAAGTCTATAGAAAAAAGTTGATTATAGAAAGGGAGCAGACCCAGGAGCCCACACGGTATTATTTGTTGATCATGATGCTGAAACAGAATTTCCTACAAGTCCTCATTCAGTTCCACATTTCCCTGAAGGGATAGGCACAGGTTCACTCATTTTTGCAATACTGGCTGGCTGCTTATGGGATAGGATTGTTTGTAACATTCCACAATCTGGTCAGTAGTCTACATGACAAGTAACATTTTTGTCATTCTTGTGTTTGTCATTTTTTGTGTTTCAGTTTACAAACTGTTTTCAAATTTGAAGTTTGTTTTTGTAGTGCTATCATGTTAAAAAGTTACCACAAAAAGGAGTATAAATCTATTAGCTGCACTGCACTTAAATTGCTTTTTGTATGAGACTTTCAGGTTTGCAGTCAAGCCCTTGTGTAGGTCCATTCTTCTGGAAAGAAACAGGTATGCCAGAAGGTTTCTTTAAACTACTTCTATATAGGGAGAGCAAGCAGTCTATAGAAGCCAATAAAGTGGCACCCTATGTCTCCAAATCAGCAAGCAACTAGAGTTTGATTAAAATTGCTATTGGATTCAGTGAGTTAGAGGGTTCTTACCTAGCACCATCTATAAAATTAATCAGCCACAAAATACCCCATGCAGATTGCCAAGCTCTTCACCCAAGAAATTTTAGAAAAGAAGCACAACTGGCATTTCAGATCCCCAGCAGTTTGTGATAAAGCAGCATGCATTGCAGCACTTCATTGCTCACTGAGGCTGTCACAGCTGCAATAAATGCACACACACATTGTGCTGTTCCTGCCACGCTGCTTCCTTGCACGGATTGGTTTGGCATCCCTTGTCACTGACTGTCCCTTCCCTAAGCAGCTGCTTGCTCCTGGTTTCACATGAGCTATTTGGAACACAGCAGGGGATAAGCCTGCGCGGGGAAGTTTGCTGTGAAAGCTTAAAGGCATCAGCATTGCAAGTGCCCATTATATTGCCCCTGGAGAATGCTAAGGGAAATGATGTGATTTTTCATTTGGAAGTTGTATGGTAAAGCCTCAACAGCTATGGCAGCACAGGCTAGAGGAGCTCCCCCATAACTCAGCACCTCAGTGGAGACCTGGCTGGGAATTCAGTTCCCAGTCAGCGATCATATGAAAAGAAGGTACGTGTTTTCTGGCTGCCAAAAGCCAGATCTCTTCAAAGCACTGTTTGCTATCTCATTAGTGCTTCTCACCCTGGCATTCATTAACCTTCTTCTGATGTGCTGTACAAGCTCTGCACAATGAGGGAGGCACACTCCTTGCAATTTACTGTTCCAGCTGAGCAGTGCTTACAAAAGTATTAAGAATCTCCATTCCAGGCTGATCCATGCCAGTAGCCCAGGATTTTATTTCCTAACCTGTCATTTATTAACCGTGAACTAGCATCAATGTTAGATGTCTGAGAGAAGGAAATCTTTAGACTTTTAAGCTCAGTAGGCCTTTCTTTTGCCATACTGTGATGCTGAAGAATTGGACAATTCTTTTTGTCCAAGTCTTTGATACTTTCAGGTTAGATTATTTCATGCTGAACTTCTGGAGTAACTATGTCTGCAAACTAACAAAATCCTACATTTCACTAGTTAGCCTATTCCCCAGATACACAGGGAAATTCTGTCCCAGAGCTGTCAAGGTCTGCTTTGCAACCTTGGCAGTTTCCAATATCCTCACACATTATGGCAATCCACAAAATGGCTTTTCTGGACTTTTAGTGCAGTAGATGCTGCTCTGGACATGATTCTGGATTTCTGCATTTGCTGGCTGCAGTCAGCAGGATCCCCCAGAGTCTGTCCAGGCACCTCTGCAGAGGGATCCACAGGGGATGTGAGCTCAGTGCTGCAGATCAGACAAGTACTGTAGGTCAAACAAGTTTATAATAAAATAGTTTGAAATAGTCTTGCAATACTGGTAAGGTAGAAGCGGGCATTGTTTTTTATGTTGCCTTCTTTCTTGCTTGAGTCTAAATGTTTTGCTCAGGTGATTCTGTAGTACAAGGTCAGTTTGTTCATTACTAGAATGCAGCGTTTGCTTCTCCCCAGAGTTTAATTTCTAAACCTCAGATCTGCTGCATTGTAAGACCATAGATGGTTAGAATGAATTTTAGACAGTTATTGTTCAAGATCATTGTTCAGTATGTTCCAAGGTTGCTACTTCATACTTTTTTATAATCACAATCTCCACCAATTTATTTGTAATATTTGGGTGATTTGAATTGAAGTACACTATGGTTTTGTGTGTTGTTCTTTTTTCTCTTTTTAGTTTCACAGCCCCCACTACCCGCCAACAAAAACAAATTGATCAGACAATTTAATTGAGGAATCAATTATAGTAGATAAATAAGTCTTATACTGAATGCCGTGTAACTATGGAGTGTAATCATTTGTCTAAATAGTGCTGCATGTTTGACTTGAAACAATTCGTCCCTTGTTGTTAATTTATAAGTTTTGGTTGTGTTCAGGCTTCCAATGAGTTCTAGCAGTGTTGGGAAGAGGAAGGAGCTAAACACTGTGCAAGTTTGTGGCCTGTACTCGGTGACTTCCAGCTGGATAGATCATTGCCCTCAAGAATTTGTGATTAAAAATTACTCCTCCTCTTTTCAGTTCGGTCAGCAGAACACTGAATCTAATTTTAGACCAGTGCTGACCTAATTTTAGGAAACTGAGTTCCTGTGGGTCCTGTGTTACTCCATAGCCTGTTTTCTCTGAGCCCCTCTTACAAGGGAATTATGAGGCTTGTCTTGGAGTCTAAAAATCTTGATCAAAGGTAACACTTAGAGCTATTTTCACGTAGGCACTTGTTGCTTGCATGAGCTCTACCCTGCCGTAACCTTTCTTTTAAGGCTTTCATTAGGTAGCAGGTATTCTGATTTATTACTGCTTGTGGATGCAGTAAAAGATGGGGCATGAAGGGAAATCAAATTATCTGAATTCTTTTCAACCCAATACATTTCTCAATATATTTCAAGCACTAGTATTCAAGTCTGCTTGATATGGCTCATTATGATGTGAACGCTTAGGTCTATAAATAATAAATTAAATGTATCATAACTTACCAAACAAATAGTTTCTAGAAGAGCAAGTGATTCCACTCAGATATTTATTGCACAAGCATTTATACAAGTGGGGGGGAGGGTGTTAGCTTGAACCATTTCTCTTGGATTACAGACAATCCCTTCTTTTTTTGAAGCAGTGATGACTCTTACAGAGATGGCTGGAGAACAGAGTGAGCTAAAAGAAAGTGCTCCTTTCAGGGAAGTTAAGCACACTGTGCCCCCTTCCCTTTGACACAGCAAAATGCCATGGTTTGGTTATGGCTTCCACACTTTGCCTGTTTCAATGTGCCTGAGTCATCACAGTTGAATAGTAACCACTGTGATAAACTGTGAATAGGGCATGATGAAGTGGTGGTTTCCTGGAAAGGAACAGAATTAATCTTCAGAATTCCCCATCCCTTATAAAAGGCCTTCTGACAATCTGAAAACTGACAAGTGTGAGCATTGTTAAAATTCATGTGGCTTGGAAAAAAGCCCTGTTGGATTGTCCATTTAAGCACGTTTTTAGGCTGGAAGCTTTTACACCAGTTACAAATATATTGATTTTTAAGAACAAATTATTGACCTTTAAAAGCCTGGAGTCAGCTGCTGCCTGGCCTGTTGGAGACATTTGGTTATTTATACTCACAGAGGTGAGAGCTGGCAGTTTGGAGTCAGAGCTGGGCAGTGATCAGAACTGAGGGGTGGGTGAGGAAAGCACAGAATTTAATAACACAGAACTACACAAGATTCACTACAGAAGATACCACTTGCAGGACATCAGCCTATATTCCAGAGTGGGAACCTTAAACTTAATTTCTTTACTACTTCTACCCTATTTCTGGGACAATTCCCATACCATCTGTGATTTGAAAAAGTTTGGTTTATTCTTCTCTTCTGTGCCTGCCCCACTTGTGCTGCCATAACAGTAATAACATTTTAGCAATATTAGGCTGTACTTTCTAAGCAGTTAAGTACTCACAAACATGTATGATTGTAGGTTTCTTAATGAGGGGTATGTGTATGTAACAATAACTTTCATATTTACCAAAGGATGACTGGGCTATTTCTGCTGTGCCTTGTATTTACATTTTCACCCCAGAAAATAAATTGTTTCCTAAGTTCAGGCAGAAGAGTGATTTTCTGGCTGTCAAAACATATCAAGAAGTGATATAAATGGGATATTAATCACTGTGAATTAACAGTACAGATCTGAAGATAAAAACAATGCTGTTATTTAGTGACTGTGTATTGATGATAGATTAAATAATACATATTGGGTTGCATTTCTTTTGGTTTTTCTTCTGGTTTTCCTTACTTGAAGTAGTATCACAGAAGTTCTCATCCCCAGCAGGTTAACTGGCATAGGAAGCTTGGCTCTGGCAATCTAAGATGTTCAGTGCAAAGAGGTTGTAATGATTTAGCATGGCACTGAGTCACAACAGGTGAAAATCAAATCCCCACTTAGTTCTACAGCTTTCCACTTTTGTACTAGTGATATCCTGGCACCCACATTTCTTCTCTGCAGTATTTCTTTCTTCAGCAGACTCCAGTTCTGTACTGCTGCAGTGCAGAGCTGTAATCTGCTCCTTCTGGATGGACACCCTTGTGCTCTGGCAGTGGGAGACTAAAATGCTGTGTGGTTTCTGCTGTCTTGACAATTTATGGGTACTGAACTATCCAGCAGAAGGATCAGAATTCATGATGCCTATCCCACTGTCACAGAGAAAATCCATTTGTCCTGCAGTGCTTCAGAATGTGATTGACAGGAGATGAAAGGTGTTGAATTGATTTGTAGTGTGCCATAAATGAATGTCAGAGTGACAAGCATGTTTTGCTGTGGTACCTGGGCTCCAACAGCATCAGCCCCCATCCCTGCCCCAGCTCACCTCCAGCAGGCATTATCCCTGCTCCCACTGCACGAGGACTGGCAGCTGAAGGGGCAGGTGCCTTGGCAGAGGGTTGAGATCTGAGGACAGATGTTCCAGTTCCTGTCCACAGTAATGGGCTGTAAGACAGCCCTGGCTTTTGGGGAGGGGACATCTATTACATCACCTAAATGTTGTTTTAGGAACTTTGCCTCATTCCATCTGTGTCCAGTTCTGGGCCCCTCACTACAAGAAGGACATTGAGGTGCTGGAGTGTGTCCAGAGAAGGGGAAGGGAGATGGTGAAGAGTCTGGAGCATGAGTCCTCTGATGAGCAGCTGAGGGAGCTGGGGGTGTTTAGCCTGGAGAGAAGGAGGCTTTGGGGAGATCTCATCACTCTGTACAACTGCCCAGAAGGAGGCTGGAGCCAGGGGGTCAGTCTCTTCTGCCAGACAACCAGTGACAGGATGAAGGGGAACGTTCTCAAGCTATACCAGGGCAAGTGGGATATCAGGAAGAATTTCTTCACTCACTGAAAGGGTGGTCAGGCACTGGAATGGGCTGCCCAGGGGGGTGGTAGTGTCACTATCGCTGGAAATGTTCAAGAAATGACCTAATGTGGCACTCAGTGACATGGTTTATTTGACAAGGTAGTGTTTGGACAAAGGTTGCATTTGATGATCTTGCAGGTCTTTTCCAACCTTAACGATTCAGTAATTTGTATTTGTTTTCTTTTGTGTTTATTTGTATCTTAATCCTTATTCCTTTATTGATTTGTCTCTAAATCCACTATAATTGTCAGATGTGTTTAGAGTAATGATGGAGAAAATATCTAGTTTTTTTCTTTTCTTTTTCCCTTTCCCTTCCCCTATTTCTTTCCCTCATCTCCACGTGTGCCCTATTGCTCCCTTTCTTGCCCCAGCTGTGTTCATTTTATTCATGAGCAGAAGCCATCCTGCAAACAGGTTTTTCAGGCAGCTGTAGTGAGTGCTGAGGGAACTGAGGAGTTTCCTCTGTCAATCCCACTATAATGATGAGCAAGGCTGTCTCTCTTTGTCCTGCTCTTTCCTACTGTGTAAAAGCCATCCTTCCATTTTTTAAATCCTATATGTTATGTATGCATTTGGCTCCAGATAACTTTATACATTCTCTTTGCAAGAGACTGCACAGAGTTAACATTTACATTTACCTTTTGAGGTGCAGCACTGATAATCCTTTGACTAATGTTAAACCTAGCAATTATGCCTCTTTCCCCATTAGGTTATCCAAGAAAGAATGCTGAGGAAAAAGTACATTAATTCAGGCAGGAAACTCCCAAATTTAGTAGTGTGATGTGACTGCAATTTTCCTGAGACTTCTGAAATTATAAGTTTTGGGGTTTTTCTTAATAACAAGTGGCAGAAGCACCTGTCATCTCTGTTGAATTCTAGCTCAGGTCTTCTAACCAGTTTCCCTTTCTTTGTAAAGTTTCTCTTAGATTTCTTTGAGAAATGCATTTTAAGATTAAATTGCCACGTTTAGACAGGATGAATGCGCTGCAAGGAAGGGGACTTTAGGTTAGGTGGTGTGAAGAGATAGGAATGATCCCACTCTGTTGAGATCAGCAGCTGTAAGGTCCTGCACTTGCAGCTTGTATTATCATTTTTGAGATCTGAAACTATTTTTATAATAATGGACTTACGTATGTAAGATACTAGGTTTGACACAGGTAAAATTGGATGAAATGACAGGGTTGCTGTGGTATGCTGGAAGCCAGACTCATTCAATGGTCCCATTTGACTTTAATATTTATGGATCTTTCTGCTAGTTTTGTTTTTAATTTCTTTTTTTTCCCCATCAAGTGTCAAACTTCATTGCAAGCACAAAAATCCAACTTAGTTATTTACATCTCCTGAGGTTTCAAACCCATTAAGCAGCAGAGAGGCTCAGTAATTGTTTTATTACTACTACTGAAAGTGTAATAATACTAGTGGCAACAGAGGACAGTGAGCAAAACAATGAGAGAAATGTAAAGGCTTAAATAAAACCATTAAAGCTGTTTCACATGGAATAAACACCAGTGTCAGGTTAATATTTCACACCACAGACAGCAAGCCTAATTAACTCTTTCTTTCATTTCCCTCCTGAAGAAACTAGCTGTAGCAATATTTAGCTTTCTTAGAAGTGCAGGGCTTTCTGTATTGGTCCCTTCCTCTCAACTCAGTCACCAGCTATAAAGAAGTTAACAGCTGTAACATAGTAGGTGCTTTCCACAGTTCCTGGTAGCAGGGAGGTTGTCTATTTTAGTTCTGTCCTGGCCCAGTTCTGTTCTGTTTTGCTCTCCAAGAGCAGTAGATGGGATATGCACAGTTCCAGGTGGCTCCTGGCAGGGCAGGTCATTGTTCTGCTGCACACACCCCGGTGGTGTCCCCAGGTGTCCCCTGAACTGTGTCCTGGCACGGCAGGACCTGTGTGTTTCATGACCTGAACCGTGTCCTGGCGTGGCAGGACCTATGTGTCCTGGAGTTCAATGGGGTATTTTCTTGTTTATTATATATTCAGTGTATTAGACATGACACAGCAGTGACTGTAAAGTTGTGAGGAAGGCAGAGTTTGTAGGTGTTTGGGAACTGAAGAAAGGCTACTCAGCTCAAAGATTCCATGTTCTTTTCTATTTACGTGAGGATGCCTATTTAAATTTATTATTTTCCTAGAACCCTGCCTCAAAAGTGATTAGTAAAGCTGTGGTTATATTTCTGTTTTGACAGTGGGTTTTGGATTCTTTAGGATTTGAAACTTTATGGTGTCACACATGCATGTATGTGTAAGCAGCACACAGTTTCATAGGATTTTTGAGTGTTTTGAGTTTCATCACAGAATCTGTAATGTTTGAAACTTAGGAAAAAACTTGAGTATCTTCATTGCAAAAGATGGAAAGAACTCTTTAACAGAGAGTTATGTATCTCGTTTTCTGTTACCATCACACACTTTGTGCTCTTGTACATCTTGATGCTTTGATCTTGGCCCATAAACCCTCCGTATCTTTACAACACAAAAAATCATTTGCTACATGATTTTGAGTATCATGTGGCTCCAGGCTCCAAGCTTCCTTATAAATGAACAATTTATTTGGCTTTTACTCTGGTTGCTTCACCATGTGGATCCTGCCATTGTCCTCTGCATAACCTACAGATCACCTGGATGATGCATGTTTCACTAAATGTTACCCAACATTGCTGGTGCCCCAAGGAATAAGAACATTTTTCTGAAATACACACCATTAACATGAAAAGGTTGGGAAAGACATGAGGAGAAATAGGAAGGAAAAGCCACGCAGACTTTGCTGAGTATTCAGTATTCAGATTGTCTAACATCAATTTCATAAGTGTCATCCAGGAGAACTGCTCTAGAGTGTACTCCTTGCTCTCAGAAGTGTTTCCCATTGGACAGGCAGTTTATTCACACAGATTGTCTTTAACACAACATTCCTAAACTAGCCAACAACTCTGTAATGAAATTGCCTCGAAACCTAAAGAGAATACATGCCTAGGATACCTAGCTTCCTCATAATTTTTGAGATTTGAATTACTATCAAAGGAATACAAACAAGCAAGCTGATATTGAGTGAAAAGACTTTTCACATGTTAATGAAATGAAAGAGAAGAAAAAAGTTATTTTCTTTTTGGTTCAGATTTTAAAGACTTCTGTTTTCAAAAATCCAGATTATTTGACAAATCTTGAGTATGGGAAAAGCTACTTTGCGATGAACACAATATTTTTTTTTATTTTGTTTGAGGAAGAAATAACTAAAAGGGTGCCTTGGAATCGTCATCATCTGTATTTAATTGTAGAGAAAATGCAGACCATTGGATTAAATAAATACAGAAATAATATATATTTTAGTGGAAAAATATTAGTCCTAACAAAATAATAAACAGAAACCTGAAATTCATGATTTTATTTTGAAGAAGTCTGTTCAAAGTCAGTTGTGATTAAAATTGGACATATTACCTTGTATTTATATTAGATTCTGACACAATTTCCATGCATCTATACTGAGATAACACTACACATTTGTTACATTACTCCTTTATGCTTCAGTTGGATGTACCCTTCACCAGTGTACGTGGTTCAATTCCATGGGACTAAAAATGCTAAAAGAGTGTGATAAAGTTTGTTGGAAAATGCAAGAATTGAAGGTAAAGAGAGCAATAGTTCTTCTCCACCAAGTAAATTCATCACTAACTCACAGAGTGTTTGAAAGATGCCAGGAAAGAGTATTTCACCCAGAGGGTGGTTGGGCACTGGAACAGGCTCCCCAGGGCAGTGGGCACAGCCCCAAGGCTGGCTGAGTCCAAGAAGTGTTTGAACAACTCTCAGGCACATGTGTGTGACTCCTGGGGATGCTGCTGTACAGGGCCAGGACTCCATGATCCTGATGGGTTCCTTCCAATTAGGAATATTCTATTACCTTATAATTGTAAGACTTCTTCACTTAAAGAAAAATGCTCTCCTCAGAAGGTAATGCCTAAACATGAGAGTTGGATGCCTGTTTTGCATCACATACCTGCCTTACTTTAACCCCTATAAACATCCTCAGTCTTAGACTAAGATTAGATTTGATCTCAATTGATGAGAGCATGTTACAAGAAGGTTGTGGAAAGCAATATGACAAGTGTGCAAAGGGTTTCCTATTCTAAAAATAGGGCTTGAAATACCATCTTAATCATGGTTAATTATGGTGGTGGAGTCACCATCCCTGGATGTGTTTAAGAAAAGACTGGATGTGGCACTCAGTGCCATGGTTTAGTTGAGGTGTTAAGGCATGGGTTAGACTCAATGATCTTTAAGGTCTCTTCCAACCTAGTCAAATAAAAACTTTAAAAAAAAACAAAAAAACCCAACCAAAAGAAAAACAAAAAGTTTTTTGAAATGTCACTTGTGGGTGCAGTTGGCTTACCTTACAACAAAGTCCTGTGCAGTGGGGAGGTGGTAACCTTAACTCTGTTCAGGGTGCAGGGAATGAATCTACAGCTGCTGGAGCTCCAGCGACATTAATAGAGAGCTGTGAAAGTGGCTAAGTATGGTTATTTCAAAGGAGATGAAACTTAATCCATTTTTGCAGGCCTCTGTGCAGAATATGCTTTATCAAGTAGTTGGGGTGGATTTGATACCTTTCAAGAGGTTGTTATCAAGAGCTTGTTCATTCCTAATGTGTAAAACCTTGTTGATTTGTTTAGAGCTCTTCATTTTGGGTGGAGCTTTGTGTTCAAATGAAATATACAGCAGTACCAGACAACTGAAGAACCTTCTATTCAAGCTGATTTTCTGAGGGGAAGAACTTGGCTGAACATTTTTCTTTACTAAATGAAATCAGCTATAAGACTGAATCCACCTAACTAACCACAGCAAAACTCCTGCCCCTCCTGAATTCAGTTTCTGGAGGTGAAATGCCAAGAGGGATGTAAAACTCAGAGCTGAGGGGATCCCTGGCCACCCATCAGAGCAGCTGCCTGACTCTACTTTCAGCTGTTTGTAGCTGGTTATTCTTTTAGACTCAAGCAGAGCTCCAGAGTTGAGTATGTCTCTGTCTTAGGGATGTTTCTTCTTTTCACCCAGTTCCAGGGTGCCAGGTCTGCATCTTATTGCTCCCTGAACATGTTTCATTGACAGTGGATTCTCTATTTTGACTAAAATAGGTAGGACAGTACCTATAAGCATTGTGCTGATCCTCCTTGTGCTGTCCTCCCAGCTCACCAGCAATGAATGACCCAAGAGTCTGATCATAGAGAAATAGCATTGGAAGGGTTTGTTTATTTTGGTGAAGATATTATGCCAGAAATGAACGTTCACAGAGAGACCAGTGATAACCCCATGCCACTCATACAAGTCTTGCCACCTGGACCCCAGCCAGACCATTTTGATGTCCGTGATACTAAATGCCATATGTTTCCTTAATAATTCATCTTGCAACAAAAAGACTCAAGATAAAGCACGTGTTTCTGCTTTACAAACAGCTCCTTGCACATGTGCTGACTTTGCAGCTGCTTCCTGCACTCTTTGACTTCTGTAATTAGAGCAACTGGCCAACCCAGCTAATGATATTAAACTGACTGGTCTAGAATGTCATTTATCTCAAGGGTTTAATTTGCTGAGTACAGGGCAGCACAATACAAGGTTTGCATGTGTTATGGCTGTAACTTGATTTTTTTTTTAGCTCTTGTTGCTAAGTTACAGTAAACTGTTATCACAGTAAATTGTCTGCATTTAAAGGGACTAAGATTCCACCTGAAAGGAGCCACCCAGATGAGAATTGATAATATACTGATGTCTCAGACGAAAGGAAAATAACACAGAAAAGCCAAATTGTGAACAGAGTAATTTTGTATTCCAGACATTAGGCAGACAGGCTCAAAAATAGCTACTCAGACCCCAGAGACTATGGCATGTGCTTCACTAGCAAGTGACTAAGAGCTGGAATACAATAAATAGGCGCTAATTTAAAAATAAGTTACATTAATATTATCAACTTTTAATGGAATCACAATGATCTGTTGTCTAAATTGTACTTTAGAATTACTTTCCCTGGAAATAATCTGATACCCTTGCAGTCAGGCGCCATATCTAAATGCTAAGAAAAAGAAGTAAATTTTTAAAAAAGTATCAAAGTCTCTGCACTTGTCTAAATGACTAGAAATAATCTTAAAACATAATGTTGGTAAATGCTTTCCACTTTCACAAGTGGAAAATTGTACCATGTTCTGATGGAAAATGATGTAGAATCCATGCTGACACATCAAGATGTTGTCCTACCTCTTCCCGAAGCTCTGTTTTAAATTCCTGAGAATTCTCTGAAAGAAGAACATTTTTCCCCTAATCTATTTTAAAGAGTGCATGGAGAGGGTAGTAGCTAAGGGGAGTGCTTATTGGTGCCATGTTTGAGTTCATTCCAAAAATATTCATGCTGGGTCAACGGCTTGTGGGTCTTGGTGGTTGCTGGGAAGCTGAGTGGTGCTTTTTTTGTTAATTGCTGGTACCTGTTTGGTCACCTCCATGGGTGGGATCAATGTGGGACGTGTCATCTTCCTTGAGCAAAGAGTCTTTTTCATGGCAGTAATGTCAGGGCAGTTTTTAAAAAAAGGTTTAAAAGTCAACTATTAATAAACCTATTGCCAGTCCACAGAAGGTCTGAACAAATAGAACATGTAGGATAATGCAGAGAAAAACCATAATGATATATAGGAAACACAGATAAATTCAGTTTCAATTGTGACTCTGCACAGTACAGAAAACCTGTAAACCAAACCAAATGTCTTCCACTGCAGTTATACCATTAAAATCCAAAGGTGAGATTCTGGGACTCTGCAATATGCATTGGCTGGTCTGATACTCTTGTTTATAGGTCTAGAAAAATATGATTCTGGGCTAATTTTAAAGGTGTCACCCTCCAAAGAAAGCCATTTGCTAAAAAGCATTGGACTGACAGAAATGAAGCTGTAGACATTCAGTGAGAGATTTCCATTAAAATCACAACTAAAAACTGTCAATCAGCCCCAGCAGAAACCTGCTTAGATAACTCTGCTAGAAATACAGTACTTCCTCAGAAAATGGAAGAAGAATATTTTGCCAGGATTTCAGAATGGGGAGAAACAGCTTCTCCCTTTACTTTAAATTGTTGTGCCAGAGACATTTACTGTCCTTGCAAAAACCCTCCTGCAAGGCTGAATTTTTGATTCACAGCAGAAACAGCAGAGAGGAATGCAGACAGAATATGTAGTGCAGCACTGCCTGTGCTCCAGCAGACTTGCCCTGGTGCTTTCAGTGAGCACTACTTTTGAAAAGCCCCCAAATGGATCGCATCTATCTGAGAAGCCCTCAGAGAGAGGGGCAATGACAGGAAAGCGTTTCTGTGGACTGTGGAATCTCAACTCATTAAAGTGATGAAACAACTGCTGTGGGAATGAATCCACACGGAGTCCATGACAGACGCCTGGTACGCTCCATTCCCAGCAGCACAGCACAAAAGCCTCATCATTCAGCAATATTGAGAAGCTTCTTGTATCCACGGGAGCAGGCGGTAGTGCAGCCGCAAAAGTTGCATTAAGGGAAGAAAATGCAGTCACTAGGCTGTGTTTTGACCTGCCTCCATCCCTCCGGGGGTGGCTGGGTGGTGCGCGCAGGGTTAACACCAGAAAGACACACTGATGGCATGTAATGCCAGGTGTTCAGACACCCACCGAATTAGCGCCGGTGCCAGCTTTCCTACACAGCCTCGAGTGGCCGTAGGGTAAAAAAGACACTTAGATCTCTTACCTTGGTCTAGTCCAGTGTAGCTTTTTGGTTGTTCTCCGTCCACTATCAGCAAAAGAGGAATTAGCGGCAGATTCCAGTGAGTCATCCTAAACGGCAGAGAGGGCTCGCTGCTCGCACGGGCTGCGGGCTGGCTGCTCTGGGTGACAGCACAGCCAGGCAGGAATGTACCATGTGCCCCCGTCTCCCTTCCCCGCTGCTGCCCGGCCCCGCAACGCGCTGCCCAAAGTTACTTCTCAATACGCGATGCACTGTCCGCCTATAGAGCCTCCTCCCTGCTCGTGTCTCCCCGGTAGTCCGTGCTCGGAGGAACTCCTCGGCATCTCGGCGATTACATGATCCTCTCTCTCCTTTGGAGGCTGGCGCGGATGCTCTGTGCAGATTATGCTCTGTCTGCGGCGATGTGAAAAGCAGCACTCGGCTCCTTGCAGCAATTTTATAGGCTGTTTAGCTGGGAGTGGGAAACCAAGGGCAAGGGCGGTAATTCTGGCATCAGAGGGAGAAAAAAATAGGAAAAGATGTTTGGAGCCACAATTTTGTTGGGGGGAGAAACATTTCTTGGTTACTCCAAACACAACAAGGTTGGGATAATTTCTGAGTCTCTGATATGGTTTATCATCTGGTTTATCATCTCAGGACATGTTTCTGCAGATCAGAGACTGGTGCTAGAGACAGAACCCCTCCTGGGGATTCCCCAAATAATTTTCAGGAGGAAAAATGAAGCTGTTAGAGTGGGTTACTTGCACTAAATGGCAAAGATTTCTCTGGGCAAACACAGCTAGTTTCTAATCACCCTAAGTCTCCAAAATATGGCTTAATCATTTCATTGCACTCACACCCCTTGAATGCATAAGTTTGTTTATACAAATATTTTCTTAGGAAGCTAATAGAGGACAGCTTCACAGAACTTGGTGAGGGCTGTAAATACTTTAGCGTCACTAGAAAAGTGGGAAAAATGTTTAGGTTCTCGCTGTTGGCTAACTGATTGCTAAATCTGGAAGGCTTTTGTGGGCTTTTAAATGGCCTTTATTAAATTATTTGTACTACTACCTTTGTGTCAAGCTATGCTCAGGTGCTCTGAATATTTATCAAATTTATCTGTGTCTGAAAAGGGTTGTGGTGTTTCATATTTTATATTACTTTAATATGACTGTGTATGGATGATTTTAATCCTGACTAATTGGCACAAAATCCCCCAAGAAAACTAGGAAAAGAATTACAGCAAAAGGTGAAAGAGCTGAGATAGGTATACATTCTTGATTAGAAAACTGAATGAAGGATAGTACAAATGATTGTACCACTTAAATATCCATTAGGTGTTCTGCCTGTGTTTCCCTCTGCAGAGTACAAAATGATTGGGGGTTTTTTATTCTGGTCTTATTGGATAGGGATGGTCCTGTGAGAGTGAGATATGGGTTCTTCAGATTTTTTTTTTCCTTTTATTTAATTGTATATATACTTCTGACAGTGCTAAAGGTACTAGGGATTTACTGGACTCTAATTCATAATGAAGCAGAACTGCAGCCCATATCCAAGAGCTTAGGAAATGTTTCCTTAGGCTGATTGCAGGCAAAATCATACTTTGGGGTTTTTTTTCCCCTGAAAATTTGAACCAATGTGGCAACCTTCTTTTAGCCCCATTAATTTCCACATCTAACTCTGCATGGTGGCATGAACAGTAAATACCTGTCAGCCATGAGCTGCTGTAGAGTATAAGGAGACTTCTCCTTCAGCCTGCGAGTGAACAGCGTGAAATATATCCACAGGAGTATTTAATCTGACCTCTCTGTGGCCCTAAATTCATCAGGAGAAATAATCTTTGGTACTGCTGGGCAGTGGCCATGGAGAAGTGCATCATTCTGGATAATCAGCTGTGTTTAGAATGTCTATCCAGGGTTGATTCAGGTCACTTAGAAACCAACCAGAATTGTAAGTGTATTCAAGGTGCAACAGACTTCATGTGGAAAATGGTTGGGTAGGAGAAGAAAAAGGTTTTGTGCCATGGAGGACACCTGCTGTAACAAAGCCTTTGCTTCAGCCACTCTTTGTGATACTGGATTGTCCCTTAAGGTCCTGGACCACTGGGAATATTCAGTGGAGAGAGACAGGGCAGGGACAGGTATCAATGGCAGAGGATAGGACCAAGTTTTAAAATTCATTTCTCTGAGGTGACAGATGGCAGTGGCTGAAGCTGGGTGTCCTGCATGGCAGGACAGGAGTGAGTAGAGCTAAAGTGGCTGTGACTGACATTCTTGCACATTCAGAGAACCACAGACCTGGTAGCTCATTCTTTAGTACAGTTCTTTCTACCTTTCACATGGATAGAAATGTCACTAAATCGCCCACTCATGATCATATCAATAAGACATTAACATCATTTTAAAAGTGATAATGAAAACAGCTTAAAAATAGGAGGGACTCCCTTATATCTCCCTTATATGCCTTATTAAAAATAGTAAGGACTCCCTTATATCTTTCTATAGCCTTGTCCTTTAAATTCCTAAGGGGATGCTTTATTAGTTCTTTGCAAATTCCATTCTCCATTGAAATTTGACCAAGTGCAAGAAGTTTGGAAGAATAGACCCAGTTTGGCTGGGAGGATTGCTGCTATTGTTTTGTCAATGACTGTTTTTGTCAGAGTAAATATGGAGTAAATTCCAATTCCAATTAAACTTGTAAAGCTACACATTACAGAAGCTGCATGAGTAAAACTCTCTCAGATGTCTATTTATTTAAAAGCTCTAGCTGATGACAGGAGCATTATTTTCTGGAGCAGTTGATTGACAACCTTCTTCAGATCAGATAGTGAAGATTTGCATATGCCAGAGTAGTCCTTAGGTTACTTATTGCCAAAATAATTGGGAGTCTCTGCTGCAGAGATAAGGAGCAGGTCAAGAATCTAATTGAATTGTAAGGCAGAAGTTGGCAGTGTTGCATACAAAAACTTGTAGTGCAGCTGCACTTGCCTGTAGCTGCCATAAAGCCCAGGCTGCCTGAGGAAGCTGTGACATCTCTACCACTGCAGTACTCAAAACCATCCCAGACAAACATAAGAACACAAGAGGGCATCCAGGAAAAAAAAAAGTATTTTTATTTAGAATATGTTTACTGTGATTTTCTTTTTTCCCCACATGCTAAATAGTCACAGAATATACAAATGGAATGAGGTCAGAGCTGGTCTTTTTCCTTATCATTGAATGCAACAAAATGGACTTGATGATCTCAAAGGTCTTTTCCAATCTAGTTAATTGTATGATTCTGTGAAAATCACATCATTGCAGAATCATGCTTTAGACTGGTCAGTTTTATCTGTTGAGTGGCTGGGTGCCTTCCAATAAATGACCAAAGTCTATGCAAAGCAGTGATTTTCCTGAGTTCTTCTGAAGCAGTGTAACCCATGTACTTATTTGTTACCTTCCCATATCCTGCTACATTTCATCCCCTGATACCTCTTTTATTACAAATAAAGAGAGAACAAAGCATTTTTCATTATTATTTTGCCTTTTTCTTTTACAGACATATGCTTCTGTGCTTAGTCACTGTTAAGCCTCCACACTTAACTCAAAATTTTGCACTTCAGTTTAGGTGCTGAAAACTTTGTTATTTTCAATTCCAGTAACAAATTCCAAGCATTAGACCTGCTATATATTCTCTCTCAAACATTATTTTGAGGTTAAAGTAATGAAATTTGAGTTATGGAAAGTAAAATAGACTTGAGAGTAACTTTAACCTTGACTGTTAAGGGCAAACCCACTGCAGTGGTGATCTGCTGTGTACAGAAATAATTGACTTAAAATGTACAATTCTAGAATGCAAAACCACTACAAAAGTTGTATCTTTTCTTTCTTCAGTTTGCAGCCCAAAATATTGCATTTGATGTGTAGAAATGTATTTATATTAAAGAATCTGAACTTACTATAATACCAGCAAGTTTTTTTTTTGAATGGCAGTTATGTCCATATGTCTGTAATTATGAAAAATGATGCTTTCAGAATGAATTAAATAAATGGTATGAATGATTACTTTGGCTGCAAAGGTGGCTGCACACAGCTCCCATTAGCTGTGTGTAGACATTTGTGTTTCTGTTTACTTTTGAAATGTGGAGAACCACATGGAAGATAGAACACAGGACCATGTTTAAAAAAAGGACATTTTGTCTGTAGATCTCCCAATAAATAAGCTGCAATGCTAATTGGGGAGAATGTTTCATGGTTGCTGAAGCTAGTGGAAAAGCTGAAAATGGTAATTTTTTTTTCCAATTCCATTTTGTGAAAAGATTGAGATTTTTTAAATCACAGTTTAGAAAAAAGGAACTGAACTGGATTGATTTCATTCCTATTCCCGCATGCAGCTCAACCTCTGGTTCTTTGGTTTTGCCTGTACTCTCTGAATGCTCCAGTGCTATGAATTTCTGAGTTGCTGTCGTCATCCTATTGCAGTAGTTTAGTATTTTTGTTATTAGGAAGTTTGGGGTTGGTTTCTTTGCCTGATGTCTAACACAATACCTCATCAAACTAGTCCTGACAAAATACATTGATTGTCTCTGTTTGTCCTCATCATGGCTAAGGGGAGCTGATTAATTCTTTTCTGTTCTTGCAGCAGCTTTTTAAGCAATTGTTGTGTCTGCCCACATCTCAGCTTAAGAGGTGGGCAACCCATCTCCAAAACCATTTGCCTCTCACTCTGTCTCACATGAGAGGATACTTTAGAAAACAGAGGGATGCTCCTTCCCACAGAATGCTCAAGTGAACTTAATTCTCCAGTGCTGTACCAGTGACTCAATCTCCCTGCACAGCAAGGAGATGATCTCAGGTTTCTAAAGCGATAGCCTTGACATATAATGTGCACTACCTGACTTTACAAGGATGCTGAGCCCTTGAAAACAGATTTTATGAAGTGTTTTTAATACTGCAGCTTGGTTTGGTTGAAGTTTCCATTGTGAAGCGGTATTTTGGTGTCTGAAGCATTCCTGAAAAAGATCCCTTTGCTTCAGTTGTTTTTAAAGACCTGAGCTTTAATTTTATTTTTCTTTCTCAATTAAATTGGGACCAAAAATTTTGGCCATTGGTGTTTTTAAAAGACCAATTAATATGTGGTTATTAAACCAAAACTCTCAACATTTACCTGGAACTGAGAAAGATGCAAATCTCTAAGGCTGAAAATTCTTTAACAAAATTTTTTTAAACTGAAAATTTGACAGTCCGCTCAAATGCTAGGCTAGCAGTTCTTTCTTCCCCCTTTCTCACCAGAAATGTGTCCAGTTTGGAAATAGTTGAAATAGTTCATCTAGATGAATGAAAATTTGCCTCAGCTGAAAGATGGATTCAGATGCTGCCAGTATTTGGAGTTAAGACCCTTCCTGGAAACCAACTTTAAATTTATACCTTAAATTGAATGACAAAGAGTCCATCCTTGACTGAGAGGAGTTGGGAAGTCTGCCATGTCAGTTGTTGTTCCAGAATACTAAAAGGTTTCATTTCAGATTGCCATAGAACCCAAATAAATGTTAAGTTTAAAATAACCCCAAAAGCCCAAGGAGTCTGCTATCAGGGGAACAGATATTTCAATAAGGAGTATTTATATGGGTTCAGGGATAAATTGGATGCCTTTTCTCAGCAGTACACTTTGGCTTTGCTCTTATCAGAGGCTGGCATGAGTGATTGTCTGCTGTTTATTCAAAAGCATTAGAAGTGCCCTGTGGCGAGTGCACTCCTACTGACGAATGCTCAGACTGATATTTGGGTAGTGCTGACTGTTCCAGAAACTTGAGGTAGCTCGAACTGTGTGCCCAAAATGGGAAAATGTACCTCTGATTTCCTTTTTTTGTAATGGTGATATACACGAGGACCTGTCTCAAAATCTTGGTGTTCTCCCTAAAACTATGTGGAAGCATCTCTCTCAACCCCACACTAGCCATTTTCACTTGGAATCATTTTTGATTCATGCACTGTGGGATCAGATTCAGAAGGAATTAAAATGTCAATGTTTTGTTTTGTTAATGAAATCAGTTAATTTCTGTCAGAGGAATATAATTGTATATTAGAATTAGTTGTTCAGAGCCCAGAAATTCTGAGGGGTTGGTATCTGCTGTTAGCAAAATATTTACACACCTTTAGCTCTGAAAGGGTAGTTAGTAATATGTTGTTTGGTATCTCCCTGACAAGTAAAGCTTAGAAAATGCAGCTTGCTTCACTGAGCTGGCTTTTGCTGCTGCAGAACTGGTCCTTGGTGCCAGCCAGTTTGCTTTTGTAGGGGAAGGTATTAGCACAGAATTGCCAAGCACGGTGGCTATTTTGGGCTCCAGAGGTAATGAGAGGTTAAAAGGTGTGAAGAAGGGTTCCAGCTACCTGGTTTGATAGCCCATGCATCCTGGAAATTTAATTACATATTAACGGCTGCTTTCCATGCTATTAATGCTGGGAAATGGCCTGTGAGGGAGATGGTCTCAATTAGCCCTTGCATTAACTTTTGTCATTAATGTGTGTCAGTATTGATGCTTTTAATTGCATGAGACTTGAGGAGAGCTGGAGCAATCACACAGGGATGCCTGCTTTGACTGAAGTCTGGCCTCCCAGGTCACAGCAATACAGAACAATTGGGTTTGGTTAAAAAAAAAAAAAAAAACAGAAATAGGGCAACCACCAGAAAGAGATTTTCTATTTTTACAACACTAGCAATGGTTTAGAGCTTGCTGTTATTTCTGAGTAAACCCACCCTTTGTAATGATAAAGAAACTTATCTGTGACTTTGTTTTAAAATCCTAGTAAAGTTCACATTGGTTTTCTTGTCTGCCTTTCATTTATTTTCTGTTGACTCTCTCTTTCTGCCCCTTCCTCCATCCCTCCCAGCGGCTCAGCCTTTTAAGGATTCCCTGCCTTCCTGTTGGATACATTAGGCATCACAGTGACGGCACAGCCCAGTCACCATGGCATCAGGCTCCTTTTCAATGCAAGTAAAATTTCTGGGAAAATTTTAAGTGCCAGATGATTCTGGTTTTACCTGCTTAAAATCTGATTTTTGAACAGGAAGAACAGGACTGAGAAAGATCTGCTAGGAGTATGGGATATATTGGAATTGGTTCAATGCATTCATTAAAAGAGTCTGTTTTTTTCAAGCTTACTGAATAGATGTATTGAAGTGACAGTGATAGAAGGTTTTCTGGTTTTAGGGTAAAATACTATTTTGAAATAATTCACCCTTTTAAATTATAGATTTACTCCTAAATCCATCTGCCTTCCCCTGAAGATTACATACTATTGAAGCCAGACTATGTCATCTCAGCTTAACATGTTTGTTAAGTTTGTTGAGTGTGTGATTTTTTCCTCTTCTCTAGTCCTGCTAGAGACCTGCAGAGCAAGTTAGTTAATGTTATTTGCAAACCTTGTTTATGCATTTCTAATTTCACATATTAGTTCCTTTGCAATCTGGGCCAGGGGTTATCCAGGACTGTTTCCCTCATGCTTCTTTTTTAAGTTTTGGTTCCACATCCATGTGGATGGTTCCATTTCAGTACACAGATGCTTCAGTTGCTGTTTCACCAGTCTTGCATAGAAAAAAGGCAAAGGATTTATTTAACTTTTCCTGGTCATCTTCCAAATGTGTGACTACTGATATTTGTTTCAGTCTAATTTCCAGACTTCTTCTAGCTTGACTTTCAACAATTATTATCTTTCCTATTGCAATTTTAAAAATATATGGTATTTATCTCTACTTTTTTGACATCCAAAGTGTACCATTGTTCCCTTTTTTCCGAACCAAATTGCTATTACTCCCTCTAATAATATTTTCCAGTCTAAGACTGCTTTTCTCCAAAGCCAGTCTAACAAAAAAGGAAAGGCATTTGTCAATTTCAAAATAAATAAAAATCTGGGTTATCTTTGTTAATTTTTACCTGTCCTTCTGCTCTCTTTCATTTCATTTCCACCTGGAAAATTATTCTTCTAGAACACAAATCTTGGTTCTTTTTGTGCCTCTAGTTATAATACAGAGATATCTAGGTGCTTATATTCTGTCCTGATGATATGTAAAGCTGTCTCAATTTTCCTCCAGAAGCGCCTCTGTGCAATCATTCCCTAAGGGCCTATTATATAAATTGACTCTGGTTTATCCATACTGTGGTTTTAGAAGCAGAAATGTTCCCTCATTCTTAATAATTTTATAAATGAAATTATATTTGTCATCTTTTACGTAATTTATTTTTCTGTATTGATATTTATGTCAAAATAATTTCATATGCTATTCATTGTAAATTCACCAGTTTGTTTCTGATCTTGAATAAACCTGTATGTCAGGAGAAAATTTCCTAGCCCATCCTCCTAAAATATCATTTAAGAGCAGATTAATGAGTTGTCTAATTAGAATAGTTCACTTTCTTCCAAGTTTTATTTCTATGGTAGTAAATCCTATCTGAAACTAATAAATAGGAAAAAAACTTCTTCAGGGAAGTTCACTTGCAAGCCTAAACTGAGTTCTGTTAACTGAAAAGCTGTAAGGTTCATAGAAGGTTAATTTTTATGGAGTTATTAATCAAAGTGAAAACACCGCTCTGCAATGCACATGATGGGTCTGCTAGACTAGGTTTGTGTCAAAGTTATGACTTTTTATAAGGGAAAACTGTGTTTTCCCTTTTTTCCCCTTGCACATGAACACACATGAACACACACACATCCATTAACAAAAGTGCTCAGACTAGAAAATCCCAGTCAAGCTGATTAGAGTTTGGTAAAGGTGAAAAATAGTCTTATAATGGGGAATTTGGAAGAAAGCTTTATTCTGTCTTTTTATTATTTTTTCCTCTAAAATGTACTATAATAGTGACCCTATTAAAAATATGAGTAACAGCAAAAATTGATAATAGTTCACGCAATTAACTCTAAACCAAGTGCAGTGCATCTATTTCTACTGTGAGTTGGGAAATCTTGCTGAAAGGTTTCATGCTCAATCGTTACATATATTGGTCAGAAATGGTTTGTAGTCCCAGGAATATAATTCTATATAATGGCAGAAATGGAGAGAGGTGTAAAGAGGGTGACAGCTGGATTGATGGTGACAGTTCTGAGTGTGCTGTTTCTTAGCCTTGCCCAATTATGACATTCGGATGCCATTTTTAATTTTCAAAAATTTTACCCAGAAAACATGGTAGTGTGAGTCTTTCCAGCCTCATCAAGACCAGACTTGTACATATGTTAGACAAGCCATGGCTGCTTCTTTCAGTTACCTAATTGAATGGTGAGAGATTTTTAAGTGCACCTGTATTCTTGTCATGCATATTTGAATGCTAGAGAGAAATATTTTCCCCTGGCTGCTGAGTAAGTTTGCATCTATTTTTTTTCAATGCAGAAGTGCAATCACTGTTTTAGTAAGTATGGTAAGATTTTAAAGTTTAAAAAGAAATAATCTGGGTAATTTCTCTAAAAGGAGAAACCTAAAGAGTTTTGTCAGATCATGTGCTAATTTTGATATTTGTAGAACTTGAAATCTAAACCATCCTGCTTAGCATGTTGTTGATAAATTTTTTTAAATGCATCTTTTCACTGGTATTGATACAGCAGTTAAAACTGAACAAAGCAGTTATTAACTTTTCTCGAGTGTGGCATCCAGCAGTTCAAATTCTGTCTTGTCCTTGTCCTTCATACACTGAGGTGATCATGCAGATACACATCAGAAGAATAAACTGTAAAATTAAATGCTGATAACTCACATAAGCCTCAGTGTTTTAGAAGTTTAACCCAAACATCTGTCTGCTATTTCTGCATGCAACAACATTGTAGTCTCTTTCCAAAATAGTTCAAGTAGTGGAAAAATAATCATAATATTCATGTTAAGTGGAGCTATTCTTACATTCAAGGCTTGCAGTGGAGGCAAATATTTCCCATTTCCTCTTATTATTCTGGTCAGGGAGAAGTAATAACTAAAACTGAGTAGCTCTGGACTTCCATCCAGCTTTGGGAACTGCTTGAGGAGTCCTTCTGTCTGACCTGGCCAGAGCTCTTTCCAGACCAGAGAACAATAGCATCATAGAATAGTTGGGTTGGAAGAGACCTTAAAGTTACAATCTACTTCCAGCCCCCCAGCCATGGGCAAGGACACCTTCACTAGGTCAGGTTCCTCTCAGAGCCCCATCCAACCTGCTCTTGAACCCTTCCAGAGCTGGGACCTCATCTGTGCCTCCTCACCATATGAATAAAGAATTTCTTCTTTACTTCTAATCTAAATCCCTCATCATTTAGTTTTAAACCATTCCCTCTTGTCCTATCACGTGTGAAAGGCCCTCTCCCTCTTTTATTGCAAGCTGCTCTTAGTCCTGGAAGGCTGCAATGAGGTGTCCTTGGAGCCTCCTTTTCTCCAGGCTGACCATGCCCAGCTCTCAGCCTGGCTCCAGCCTCTGACCATCTCTGTGGCCTCCTCTACACTCACTGCAACAGGTCCGTGTGCTGGATTTGTAAAAGTTTTGATTTTGCACGTAACTCAGAAATAATAGTAATTAATTTGACTGGTTTATGCCTAAAAATATATCTTTCTATCCAAGATGATAAGATCAGCTGTCAGCAGGCCTTTCATTTGCAGGGGAGGGACAGCAGATGCTCAGCAGAACAGATGTATAGGAAGAGCTACACCCAGGGAGCCACTTGAATCAAACCATCTTTTATTAGCCATGGACAAATCACATGGCTGCTAAGAAGCCTTTATTAGCACTACTTTCAATTTTGTCACCAAAAATATCCATGCTTAGAGCCGCTGAACATGTCCCAGTTTGTAAGTCTGGGCTGGAGCAGTCCTGATGAATTTTGGCTGTGCTGCTCTCCAGGGACAGACAGACAGCCCCAGCCACCAAGCTGCTGTCCTGTTTGTGCTCAGGAATCAGCATCCCATGGGAACAGGACATGCAGGAGCTGTGAACAGTTTACTTTATTAAGTAAATTTACTTAATAAAAGAAGTTAATTAAACATCTTGCATGGGTAACCTCTTTCAGTGTAGGCTTTTGGAAAATTTATTGCTTTTCCCTTTCATTATTTTTCTTTGACTGATACTTTGTTTCACTGAATTCCAGATTCAGTCCATCTGCATTAAAAATTATTTCACAGTTTCTGGTCAGAAAGGGTATATTAGGAGAGGCTTTGAAGTTAGAAAGTATAAATCAGGACAGGTTCTTTGATTCAGGGCTTTCTCACAAAGCCCTAACAAACTGGGTTACAGGTGTTGGTTGGGTTCTTTCTTTTTCTTTTGTGGTTTTGTTTGTTTGTTTGGTTTGCTTTTTTTAATCATTATTATTTTTTTATTCCCCAACTAGCTAATATTTCTTCAGCATAAAATGAAAGATTTAATCTGTTTACTTAAAAGAGAATTTGTTTTGTAAATAAAACATGTCATTAATATTTATTTTACAATATCAGCAATTGAGACTTCAAAGACAGTCTTTCTAAAGAAAAGGAAGGAATATGGTACTATTTTCCTGTGCAAGAAATATTGCTATTTTTCTAAATAGGACCTGTATGAATTTAAAATATTTGAAACTTTAAAATACATTGATATAAAATTTACCAATCTTAGTCTCCATGTACCCCACCTTAGTGTGTTAATTTGTTGAACCAACTCTTCCATGCTTCAAAATGTCCAAGAAACTGATTAGACCTCAAATCTCTGTTCTGTTTCCTGACTTTGCAGTTATCTTTTCAATTATCTCAAATTTATCTTTTTGTTCACCTGGTTTTGTGACATTTTTCAGTTAAATGTGATTTCATTTCTTCTGCAAATGATGTTTGATTAGAAGGAATAATTTGTTTTCTCTGTGAGTATTTCTCAATTAACTGATTAGCAAGTTTGGCTGGGAGGTTTTTGTCATTTTTGTTCTGCTTCAATGTTCTTTCCTTGTTTGAGTCAGAGGTTTCAAGAATCCCCATCACATTATTTCTTTTTTGGTGTCTGCTTCTTTTCAAATACCTGGATGTTCAATTCATTTATAATAATATCAGCAAATAACAGCAGTTTTGGTTTGCTTATTTATCAATTTCATTTGGTTTGAAAGTCTGTTTTATGAAAGAAAGATTTTTCTGAAATATCTAAGGGTCAGCTACCATTTTTTTTTTGTTTCACAACAATGTATGTCTTCCATCTCATCAGTAAAACATCTGAATATGGGTTTTAAAAACTGTCAAAGAGTCTTAAAGGAAATACGTTTTTTTCACGCATGATGTTATATATATATATATTTATATATATACATATATGAATCACCCTGTTCTTTGGGAATTTGTTTTTTGTAATGATTTTTGCTTTGTGATTTATGAAAAATATTGAGGTGAGTAATCAACGTCTAAATCCTATCTTCAAATTGAAAGGACAGTTTATATGTGAGAAAATAGTATCTGATGTTTAGGAGATTAAGCCTTCTACAGGCTCTAATGTTCATTTTTCCAGTCATGCAGTTGAATAAATGACCCTTAGTAGCTATCACTGTTACATCAGTTTAAACATGAAAGGTGACAACCTGCTTTTATTAAAGATGTTGGCAATGCTTCAGGTGACCTGACAGAACCAGAATATGGGAGGAGAACAAACATCTCAGAATTATGTGCTGAGAAATAAAAATTTCACTTCTGTTTCCACAAGGAAAAATAACCATGGAAGTTCAATAGATGAACTTTTTATTACTATTTATTACAAAATTCTGCTTACCTCTCTTTGTAGTATGCCTGTAGGAACTGGATGAAATTTTTGAGTCTTTATGTACTCATTAGTACTGAGCATGTAGCTCTGCACCAGAGGAAAGCTGAAACCCAACTAGCTGATCTTGTGAAAAAGTTTCCATAGCTTTGGAATATGGGCTGGAAACTGCAATAAAACTGACAGATTTTTGGATTATAATTTGAAAACTTTTTTCATTGGTATTATGGAAAAAGATACTAACACAGAACTTTAAAATCTGCACTTGCAAATCTCCCTGTGAACCCTGGTTGAGTTGCTTTACTGTCTGAGATGCATGTTTGAGTGTGTATAATTTCATAGATTAAACCCACAGGCTATCAGTTTCCCTGTATCTAATAAACCTGATCTATGCAGAATTGATTTTTCTTGGCCAGTTTCAAGATGAAAATGCACTTTTATCTGTTTTTCTAAAGTGCTTATTGAGGTCATTTCACATACTGAAGCAGGAGAGGTAAATATTCAGTATTTTCATGAGATAGATGAGCAGCAAGATGATAAAATCTTGCTTGAATGACTTGGCCTGCACCAAACTAATCCAATCTCAATGCAAAAATGAGGCTGGGAAAAAAACATGTGCAAGACAAAACACAAGCACAAGAGTCTAAAATTTTTCATAGGCTCCATGTCACACTGTCTTTCATCTTCCCTTTTGCACATTATTCTGGAACGTGCACTGTACTGACACCAAAGGTTGGTGTTACTGTCATATTTTCTGGAAAAATTTCCTTGTTCAGGATTTTCTCCTGGGAAGATGAGAAGCCTCAGCTTCTCCATGTTTTTGCTGCTTTAGAATGTAGTCTAAAAATTGTTTTATCTAACATGTGAATCGTTTTAATTTAATGACTAATCACATCCAGCTGTGTTGGACTCTGAAGAGTCAGTCACAAGTTTTTGTCATAATTTTGTTAAACTTTTTGTCTGTATCTTTTTTTTTTCTAGTATAGTTTTAGTGTAACATTCTATAATATCATATCATAAAATAATAAATTAGCCTTCTAAAAATATACAGTCAAATTCATTCATCTCTCACCTCGTCCTGGAAACCCTCACAAACTCAACAGGTTGGGGTGGAGGAAAAGAAGAACCCTTTAGGAGTTTTTTCCTTCCATCTTTTTAGTGCTGTTTGAGTCCCTCTGTACTGCTCCTTGCCCTTCAGCTGCGCAGAGACATAAGGCAGCTGAAAAAGCCAGACTTGATTCTGCAGGATTTACCTGAGCATGGCTGGGTGCTGGGCTCTTCAGCTGCTCATCTGAGACATCAGAACCTCCTCTGAAATTGACCCCATCATCCTTTTGCTTTTGGGCCTCCTTCTAACTGGGTTGTTCCAACCAGCAAGAGAATCTACAATAATGGGGGATTTGAATAGTATTTCCCTAGTATCACTTAAAGATGTATTGCAGAGGCTGTACAGATTGTCTGACTTTCAACCAATTTTTTGCAATATTTTCTGCAAAATTCACATTTACTCAAAGGTGTCAAACATTTTCTATTCCGATCATAAATGACTGAAATGGAGAATTTTTCAAACTTGGCGAGACATTTGCTTGATTTTGAATGCTTTACTTAATCTGCTTCTAAAAGTTTGTTTGGGCCACATTAGCATTTGAGTTACCTAAATAATTATTTTTATTGTGTGTCCCTGTGGGGGAGAAGGAGTGTTAGTGCATTTTCTTCAATACCTACAGTTATTGATCAATGTAAATCTGGAAGAGGGATAGGTAAACAAGTTTAGTGATGTAGGACACCTCTTTGGGACATGTGTCTGCTGATAGAGACTGGAGCAAACCCAGAAAATTCTAGACAATTTTTGGTGATGTATTAAAAGCTATACTAGAGAACAAAATACCTGCACTTAAATCTGTTGTGATAATATATCACATATAACATTTCCTCCAGAGCTGATCCTCTGTTTACTCAATATATTTACCACTGTTTCAGTGATTCCACAGTATATAGTATCAGTAGCAATTTCACCTGAGCAGGGATGAGTTAAAATAATTATTATTATAATGGAATTTTAACATTCCTGTACTCTTGAATATTTGGTTTCTCCATTAACAGGGTTTTTATTAGAGGAGCTAGAAATAGATGTGATGACCTTGGAGAGTATCAGGATTTCTGTTTGCCTATGAATTCATCATGCTTCCTTATCTACTAAGAGAAGCTACTAGCAAAATTAGTAGTTTACTATCAGCTAGATAATCAGAAATAATACAGAATACATGTTTTCAAGTCCCATACATATGTTTTAATAAAAATAGATTTAAACTGACTTTTAAGCCCCATAATTTTTAATTGGTATTGCATCAATTTAATACCATAATGAAATTATTATAGCACAGAAATGTTATGTATAACATTTTCATGTAAGGGCCAAATCTGAGGTGTCAATTAAACTGACCATGAATATTTGTTTTTAATATTTAAAAAAAGCCCTATAAAAATAATCTCATCACAAATATAACTGCAGAGGTTCCTAAAGCATGACAGCAAATTTTTCTCACTGCTCTTACAGCTTGCGTCACTGGTAGGGTTAAAAAGAGAAGTGGTTGTCTAGCAACACTGACATCTTTATTTCTTGTTTTGATAGTGCTAATCTATCAGCATCTGCAGCTAATGGGAACACATAATTTAGATTTTTTTCTTACAGCTCTGTAAGTGAAGCAAAATATAATTTTAGTAGTAGGCAAGGAACTGAATTTGACCTTCGTTTTAAAGAGATTGTGTTGTCATTTTAATATAACTTCGTAAGGCACAGTAATTAATAATTACACACATGTACAGCACATGTACAGTAATTTTTTAAAGATAATTAATAAAAATTGTATTCTTCAAAAATAATTCCTGACTGTAGATTGACATAATACTGATTCATAAATTGCAGTAGGTATTATCCTTTGGGTTAATCTTTGTATTGTTAGAAAAAAGTAAAGTGTTTTCAGCTTTTTTTTCCCCTAGATGATTTTTATCAAGTGTCAGCTAGATTTATAGGATGATATTTTCTGCTCATATTATTTTCCCTTCTTGGCCTCAGTAGTTTGATTTGTTTGGTGGTCAAATTTCTTTAAAGCATAGGAACAGTAGGTTGAAAGCATAAGGGAGGAGATGATTGAACTTGGAAATGGGTAATTTCAAAGTGTTCAACTTAAACAAAAGACATATTCTTAAATGTGGAAGGGGTTCAGATGATAAAGAAAAGAAAGAAGTGGTGCATCAAGAGATACTCTCAAAATCTAAGAAACAACAAGAGGTACAGAAGGTCTGGAAATAGTAATGTAGTTCTGAATTGGATTCAGCTGTGAATTCATGTGTGGCCATTGTAATTTATATGGCCTGTGTGACTAAGAAAGAGCTCCTTGGTGTTATGCTTAAAAAGGGAGGAAATCAGTGAAAGGCTATCAGAAAAATTGTTCAAAAGGCTAAATACAGTGGCTCTGTTTAGTGATTGATACTTACATAACTGTACAGTAAAGCACTTTAACTCCTAGGATACAGGAGGGGTTTTTTGAGAGGTGATGGAGTGATAGTTAATGTATTTCACTCTGATGTATAGAATTTTGAAAACAAACAAAATATAATTGCTGGGATCCTGGGCTTGATTAAAAGTTCTTCTTGCTCAGCATCCTGTTTGTGCCAGTAACCTGTGAAGGTAAGAAACATTACACATATATAAAACCTGTCTTTGGGATATTTTTCTTGCTTCTGGGAAGTACTTTTGGGATATCTCAAATCAGAAGCTTCACATGAATAATTTTTTGTGGATGTTGTTGGATGTGTTTTCCATTAGTTATTCTCCTTCTGTTTTGGATCAATGTTTATTTTGGGTCTTGGTGCTATCTGAATAAGAGCTTCAAAATGTTCTTGTTTTGTACATTCTTTAGCTTGTTCAAGTGAGCTGCCTCACAATAACGCTGATTTTCCTATGCCTTGTGTGATAGGAAATAGTAAATATTAATTTCCTGCTTGCTTTTGTGGTATTATTCATAATTGTATAGCTTTCTGTGACAGTTCCCAGTCATTAATTCCTTGAGAAATGCCCTCCTTGGGAGGCAAGTGCAGTGCCATGAACCAGGGGTAGCTGTCTGTCTCAGCAGGTTGGGCATGGTGCAGACATCCATTTACAGCAGGTCCAGAGAACAGATGGCCAAGGGATATGTCTGTGGGGAGCCTTAAAAAATGGAAATGACAATCTGGGGCATTATTTATCCCATATATGGTGAGCAAGATAATCAGAAGTACTTTATACCTCATTACAGGACTTGTTACTTGCAATTGTGGAGATTATGAGAATGGGAGTAGTGCAAGGATTTTTGTAATTCTTATATGAGAAAGAAATCTCTTCTCCTTCTGAAGACAGCATCATCACTCATCAGTTTTCTCAGATATGGAATATAAGTTTCCCAGAAACTTTTGTAAATCTTGAGCAAATATTATCAGCTCTGGATAGATTCTTCAATAAACCTAATTCTTTTAGGACATCTCCAAGATGTCTGTGTAAATGCAGGGGATTCTCAGCTGAAGCCTAGAAAGTTAGTGTCATATATCTCATACCTTGAGAATGTACAGCTGAATTATCACAGAAAAGTACTAGGTGTGAGAATGATTGAAAATTTGAAATATTGGTGTGCAATATCAGAAACATTCAAGCCAAGCAGCCCTGGTGCATTTAATGACATGTCTGGTGAAGGCTGAACTTGATTAACTTTCCTAGGTTTTCCACCAGTTGGTTAAAGATTTAACAGAGGAGTAGAAGCATGCAGTTGTGCTATGTTTGCACAGCACTGAGTAATTTGCTGTAAGTCATCCTGTGACAGAGGCTTCCCATGGCACTGGGCACAGCTGCCTTCTCTCATCTACAGGTTGGCCATCAGGCCCTCTGCTCTCATGGGTCATCTTTGGGAGACAGGGAAATGTTTGTGTCCTGCCTGCATTTGGTCACGGAGAGACTTATCCTGCCTGGACAGGACTGAAGTGCCCTTACAGGAATTTACTCTGCAGTTCCAACAGAACAAAGCTTGAGTGGGAAAATTTGAGTGGCCACCCCATGCCAGACCATAGAGATGGTGTCAAGCTGTGGGAATTTGGGAGCAAAGGAGTTGAGGGAGGATAAAATGAACAGAGATCAATGTTAGATGATGTTTGAGGAATGAGATGGGAAAAATGGTGGGAGCTCAAGGAATGAGCCTCCCTAAGCCCTAGAGCTCAGCATTTAAAACGGGCTAGAACCCAGTCCTGCATGCCAGCACACTGCAGACATGGGAGTGTGTAATTCATCTTCTCTTTTCATTGTTAATACCCTTTCAGACTGTTATGTCTTCCCATCCTGTCTCCATTTTCAGGTTGATAAATATTTAATTATATAAATTTTCTGTCATAAATCATTTCTTCCATGTTTTAATCTGTTCTGCTGGTCTTTTCTTAACACACTGCAATTTGTCAGTCTTACAGCTAACATTATTTCCTGCACTGAATTAATTCTTTGTAGTGTGTTCATGCCAAAAATGGGCCAAAGGTCAGGCAATTATCATTTCTGCAATGCATTGTCTTCGTGGATTTTAGCGTGCAACTGCACTCATTCTGCGTAGTTTTTTGGTATTTCTGCAACGTGGGAGTTTCTTTCACACTTCTCTTTTGTTGTATTTTCTAGATTTCTTCCACTCAGTGAATAGCCAGCCACACGTTGATTTCTATGTCCCTAGGTGTTTTTTATGTGCATTTTTCTAAATTGAAATTCATGCTGTCATTTTCTGCCCACTAGTGCCTCTGGCTCTGTCACTAACATTTCTCAGCTCTGACTGATATTCATAACTCTTTCTGATTTACTATTGTCTGCAAATTGCACCAGAGCATTATAAAGGTATTTTTTTAAAAGGCAGATCTCATTAAAAAAATTCTAGAAGACATTTTTCCCCAAACTTACTATGTTCTCATCAACCACCTTGTCTGTTGTCCCCAGAGGATATCATACTTTGTGATATCAGAAATCAAATCTCATGCTTAAAAAGGATAATAGCCTTCATTTTCAGATTGGTACTTTTTTTCTTCTTAATGGTATTCTTCCTTGGTCTCTAAAGTACAGAGTTGAATAAATATGTGGTGTACGTAGGAAAACCTGGCAAGAGATTTGTCTCATTACAAGACTAAGCCTGAAAGTCACAGCTTATTTAAAGGGGTGATCTTATTTAAAAGTAAATGGGGGAAGTCTTCAAGAGGAAAAGACAAAACTTCCTAAGTACTTCATGCTCAGAAAACTGTAACATGCTGTCCTCAGACATGTTTTGGAAAACTCCAGTACTCCTCAGTGCTATTCCTGTACAGTTCTAGTAATTTGGCTAGATTTCTCTGGCTGTCCTCCCAGGTGTCATGGGAAAATAAAATAGAAAATGAGAGATTGTGAGACTTCTCAGCTTGGTGCTTTGAGTGAGAGCACAGCACATGGTGGGTGAAAGTCAGCTGACTTGATCAGGAGTTCTGTTCACAAATCTGGCAGGATGGCTGTGTCTGCTGTGGTGATCTGTAATTTACTGCAGAGATCCTATTTGGATGTATTAGGTGCCCCTGCTGATCAGACCCCTCTAGCTGTGACAAATAGAAGCTGGTTCCTGACTCTTGGGATGGGGCACTGCATGCTGCTATCTGGAGAGGATTGTGGCAATCATTCCTAGGAGAAAAAGACAAATTATTATTCCAAGGGACGAAAGGAGCAGTGGGCAGCCTTGCCATCCCACTTGAAATTTGTCTACCTGTTTCTAGGGAGCCTCTCAGTTCCCCATGGGCAGCTGCACACACTTTTGTTAGGAAGGTGACCAGTGCCAAAGAGCACCTGACACTGAGATTCTCCTAAGGCCAATGTCTCCCCTTTCTGCCAGTTTGCCACGTGGCCCAAGTGATAACTGAGAAAGCTGAGAGAGAAACCCCAGGCCTGCAAAGTGGCTGCTCTGCCATGGACACATGGTGGCACAGTGAGGAAGCTGGCATGATCAAATGAATTACCACAGCCCCCTGCAAGGTATCTGAGATGGTGGAAGAGGTCCAGATTCAGGGACAGAAGCAGTGAGAACAAAAGCTTCCAATTTTTAGTGCATCATTAAAGACACAAAATGAGTCCAACAGTAAAAGGATCATTTTTAGAGGAAATTTCCTTACAACAACTGAAGGTGGAATAAGTCCTCTGATTCCTGCTTACAGATGAGCTTTGCCACCAACCAGAGAGAGAGGCATATGGACCCACAAAATCTCAGTGCCTTTCAGTGTGCAGAGCATCTCATAGAAAACTACAAATGTATTATCCACTTGTATAAGAATTCTCAAGTTAAGAAACTGGTGTTCCAATGTGGAATTTGTATCCTACAGTGAATTGAAAAAATTGAAACAGGTAGAGTGGGATTTTGAAAAAAACCCAGAAAACCCTGTTCATGAGCTTTCAGTATCCCCTCTTGTAGAACACAATCTAGGTCTTTATTTCCTTACTATTTTTAATCTCCTAGGGTTCTGCTGGCTTCTGTTCTTGTGCAAGGTGCTGCCTAACAAAGAGCAAGCGCAGAGCCAGTGGAACAGCTTGTGCAGTTATTGCTACTGAGGCACTTTAATTCTTGGACTTGCCCCCTTTCCTGGGGCAGCCATTTAAGAGACAGGTCTCCCACCAGGTGCACAAAATACTCTTCCAAGGAAATGCAAGCTAATTGCTTTCATTCTGCTTCTGAACCTCAGAGCCAGGGAAAAGACAGTGATCTAGAAGAGCCATGACTTGAGATACTGAAGTTTCCTTGGCAGTTTGCTTTGATATGTGCAAGAATTCAGAGCAAGATTAATAAAAGTAGAAATGTTCCTGAAGTCTAACTTCTTTAGTTCAAATGTGGTTTAAGTATATTCCACTAAGGTAGCTAAATAAGGAAGCAAATGCACAAAAATGTTCCTGCAGTGGGAAATCAGTCTACTGTGGTTTAAGATATTGGAACTCCTTTTCATAAATGTGCTCCTGGGTCTTAATGAAATGTTTGCTGTAAATGGCAGATAAGTTATGTTCTCGTTGGTCTCAGCTTGCTGACTTTTTGGAGTTTCTTCACTGCCACAGATTTCTGTCACAGCTTTTTGTCGAAATAGGATGATGCCTTTGTTAGAATACTCATGTACTGATTTGAGAAAGAATTGTTGTAGCCTTAAACAGTCTCAGGACCAAAAATACTTCTTGCATTTGAAATCTTGGGAGTGGTGTGGATTTTTATAGGATTATTTTTTGTTATTTTCAAACATCCTGAGAGTGTACCCAATAGGAAGGAGGCTGCAATAGCCAGTCTGAAAGAAACATACATATTATGTGAAATTCTCCATTCAAGTTTTGAAATAACAACATAGAGTGAAAAGTTTTAATCAAATGTATGATTTAACAAAATTAGCTCAGACTCTTAGAATTTCCCATGTTTTCAATGTTACAGTAGGCTGGATGCAATGTACAGGTAACAAGAGATACTTCTGTATAGTTTTTAAAAGCTACACTTGAACCCTGTAAAATTTTTGGTACTCTAATCCTCTGGAGCCTCTTCTTGGAGAAGGGATCCGATCTCTGGTTAGAATTAAACAAATCAGCTTGTACTGTAAAGCACAGTTACTGGCTCTTAAGTTGGGTGTCCAATTAAATGTAATGTAACTACTCAGAGAAAGGACATGACCTGCAATAAGATATTAATTTACATGAATTAATTGACATGAACCAGTTCTGCTTCCCTCCCATTCTGCTGAAGGAGTTCTGTCTGCTGATATTTATGCAGGAGAGCTAGCAAGAAAGAAAGACTACTCTGTAGAAGATTATAAGTTTCCAATGCTCTGAAGTTGGCAGAATATCAGACTGGCCAGTCACCCTCTTTCTGTGTCTTTTTTAAACATCACTTTCACTGTTACCTTAGTTTGTTCACACAATCCATGCAAAAAATCATGGTATAAAAACTAAGCAGCCCTTGTCTTGTGCCCAGTAGTCTGGCAATCTTTTTGCCATTTCATGAGCCTTCAGAGCACAGTTCTGAGAGTTGCCTGAGTTCTGCAGAGATTTACATAAAATATAGAAAGGTATAACAGGGAAAAAACTTATCGTTCCTTTCCTTCTCCCTCCCCCCATTTTCTTTTGTTCTGAGAGCAGTTTCCCCCAAATCTCACCCTTTTAAAGAAGCTAATTACTGCTCTTCACTGGCATGCATTAGCATTATGCTGTTGTCAGTCTGTCAGGTGCACTTAGTCAGGGTTTAATAGGCTTGCAGTGAGCTACAATTAAACTCTGGAATTAACATTTAAAGAGTGTTTACATGATTTCCTCTTCCCTTCCTCCCCCGCAGCAGTTTGCTTAAAGACGCAAGCAGCTTTCTGCTTGGCTTTAATTGTTTTGTGAGGGAAATACTGAAGAAATCCATGAAGTCGACTTTCCTTTAAAATTTGAGCTCTATTTTTTGCAGCTCTTGGGAAACTTTACAGTGCTATTTTTCAAATGAAAAATCGTAACGATTTAAAACCGTGTGGTCAAATATAACTCTCGTAGTCGTGCTAACAAATGTCAGCAATTAAAAAGAGGAAGAGTTGTTGCTCATTTAGAAGCAGTGTCATTTGGTCCAGAGGCAGAGGAGACTTGCACGTGCATGAATTTCTGCTTTCTCTGTGGCCCTTAGGAGCTTCACTTTGCTGTCTGCAGAGCTCAGTGCTTTGGTCTCTCAAAAAGTTAAGTCATGTTTGTATGGGTTTAGACATTCTTGGTGCAGATGTTGTTCTTTCCCAGACAGGGAGGGATCCTTTATGCTGTATCAGTCCCATCAGGGTCCTCTTGGCATTAACTTAGACCAGTTTTGCTTTCTCAGTTGACTAAAACTCTTTTAAAGACCTCAAGACTCAAGAAACCCTGAATACTCCTGCTTCCTCTGTAGAAGCCACCTATGGGCTGAAATAACTTCAGGAATTAAATGTTAGATGCATGTTTCCTGCTGTGCATGCTCCAGAGAGCACTGGTGGGAAGCCTCTTAGTAGTGGGTACAGAGGGATGAGTTTTGAGGATTCAAAATTCTCAATGGGGAAAATTAGCATCATGTTAAATCTGTGTCTGTGCCCCCCTAGCTATTTTAACTTACTGCAGCTGAGGATATGCCCTAGAGTGTGGCGAGTTTCTTGGATTAGGCACTGGATGGAAAAGGAGAATCTGTTGCCTTTCTTGTGAATAATGACTTCGCAATTTGGCTCTCGAGTATTTCTTAGATATCCCTATTTCTCAAACAGAACCTGCAAGTCTAAGCTTTCACATTTGGTAGATCAAATTGCTAGATTGTACATTGTATTTTATTTATTAATGGTTATTGCCTTGATCATATTTATGTAAGCCAGCTGTGGCTCCCTGGTTTTATGTGTGGAATCTGAGGATAGCAGTACCTCAGCTTGAGAATTTTCAAAGACATTGTGTTCCTCAGATGACACATGTCCAAACTCTCTCCCTTATTTCTACGTACAAAGATTAGACCTTCTCCATCCTAAATTCTTCAATAAAGAAACTATTCATCTCTTTATTACTTGCAAATGTACAGGATGGCAGTTCAGGGAAATCGAAGGGTTTAAAACTAACTAGATGAAATTGTTAGTCCTTCAATATAGAATTAAATTTTCTTTCCTGGTGACATGAGGGAATGTTTTGGGGAAAAAAAAACCCTTTTACTCTCCCCATAGCTCAAAGACCCACACACATGCAGCCAGGTTACTGCTCATTGCTCCATAAATGTATTGGCCACACGTGACAAGACCAAACTAATGGTCACTTTGGTTCCTCTTCCACCATTTCCCTGTAACTTCAAAACTTGTCCCATTTTTCTCAGCACAGGTGTTATCAGAAGGATTTCTATGGTTTCTGATGATGAATTCTATTAAATCAGTGGGGAATTTGAAAACCATTCAAAAGGTGCTGCAGAACCAGTGTTTGGACAGACATAGTGAAGCCTAAATTGAAACAGAGGAATTAATGTCATGTTAGTGAGATAAGTTCTTTTCCCACCATGGGATGGGGGAAGAACACAAAAACAACGAAAACAACCATAGGTGCCAAAGCCTTTTGTGATCCACCTTTAGTTTCATAACAATAGCTGATTAATAAGTTTTTGCTATCCAGCTGGTGACTGATCTCTTTTAGCTTCCTTTTGACTAGGCTGTTTAAATTATGCCATTTAAATCAGTATTTAACATTACACAAATCTTTCTATTTAGATTTTTAATGTCATAATCTCCCAGATCTGTTCAATTTCCTATCCTATAGTGAAGTCTGAGAAAAAGCAAATTGTTTTGCAATATTGAGAGGTGATGCTTGGAGCAGGAAATGCCCCAAATCAAATAATCTGAGGGAGAGAGATGTAAGGGTTGTGCAGTCAATATCTCTTCATCCTGAAGACAACAATCCTGCAATACAAAAGTGCTTTCCTTTCTCATCTACTTGGTTAGAAAAACAACAACAACAAAAGACTTTTGTTTTTTGGTATGGGAATCTTTGTGCCATTGGCTAGAGTGTCCTAGTGTGTAACACTAGAGAAGTTTCCTTTTCTGACTTTAGCATGGTCCCAGCCAAAACATTGCAGCTCTGTAATTGTCTTAGCAGCAACAGCACAACCCAGACTGCAGAGTGCTGGCTATGTGAGTCATGCTAAAGCCAGACATTGTGCAATTTGGCAGGAAAAAATGACTGAGAGGAATATTTTAGATGAAATACTTTCTGACTCCTTAGCTTGAGGGCACATATCAGGTTTCAGGGCAAATATGCTTTAGAATGGATGATGTTCTAAAAAGAAGTAGAGAACTTTGAAGGCACAATGCTGTAGACCAGATGAGTTAAAAAAGTCTCAGGAGAAAATAATCCTATCAATATATCATGCCAATCTCTTTGCTCAGACAGGACAGAGGACTTTTTAAACTCATTTTTAACGTTCTACCTCATAAAAATATAAGGTTTGTGGTACTGGAAATGAAATAATGTGTATTTATTCAAGAACAAAATTCAATTGCAAGGTGTTCCTACATGATCTTGTTTATGTTGCTGAGCTTTGGGATGGAAGATCTCAATCCAGCAGGAGTAAGCTTTGCAGTTTTCAGCAG
>NW_005054300.1:16796935-16808169 GCF_000277835.1 Geospiza fortis
CCAGCAGGATGCTGTGCACATCTTGGGCAAGTCCCGTGTATATTGCTAAGTAAAGTCCTGCCAAGAGACAATGGCTGTCACTAGGAATTGGCCAAACCTTCACCAGAGCAATCTGACAAAGGCAGCAGCTTCATCATCTCACTACAGAAGGCCCAGCAGCCCCTAAACATCCCTTGTACTACCAGAATTTTAGCTGGGATTGTGGCTGTGGAAGAATTTTCATGGTACTGAATCTTTGTAGGTTCTAGGGCAAGAATTTAAAAGGTATTTGGTGAATATGATTGCTTTCATCTCATGTGTCATAGAAAAGAATGTTTTAAAAAACTAAGTGCTGCACTTTCTTTGCTCCTTGCAGAGACTCAAACTGGTTTTTCAAAATAGATATATCTGGTTATTTTTTCTGTACTAAATGAAGTTCCTGTGAAAAGGGAGGGAGTCTGGTCTGCATTTAGAGTTGCAGGCTGGTTTTACACCTCTAGCTGTTGTAATTATACTGTGGAGGGTCTTTTGATATTAGTGATAATCTGTGTTCATTTTAAGAAGTCTGTTCAGTTAACACTTCAGAACGAAAGCTGGTCAGTGGTGTTGAAAGCTAGTTTGCTGTGAGCATTTTCCTTGAAATACTAGGCAGAAAAACCTGTTGTGGAGTTTGCTTTAGTGATATTCTGGTCTGTCATGGTTTTGTTCCTCATGATCTAAAACATCAGATCAAAGAAATACTGAAATATTTAAATAAGAGAAGGCATATCTCTTGTTGAGGGTGTTCAGACAGATTTGTAGCAGTGGGAAGGATATTTGGGATGACTGCAAATGTTGGTTGCCTGCAGCCAACCTCACTGAGCTACTGAAACACCGGTGTGAAAATGGGTGAGGCATTAAGACGCTGGATGATTAACAGCAAGGACAATTTGTGTTGTTGTATTGGACTTAAATCACCCCACATCTTGTCACATTTCTCCTAAGTGAATTATCAGTGTTTGTCACTAGAGACACACAGCCTGCATATTAAGGAGAAGTCATTAACCATCTAGATTGCTTTATGTTTTTTGCATTATCTCTTCTGCAATGAAATCTCAACATACATTAATGTGATAATGGAGACATTGAGCCCAAGGATGTAGGCCAAAGCAAATAATTGTGCAATAAACCCCATCCTGATCAGTAGACCAGGACTGTGATCACTTGAAGGACAGAAAAGAATTGGAATAGGGAAGTCAGACATGGAATAATAGTGATTTACCTTTCCTTTCACAATTTTGCAAGGAAGAAGTTGTGTCTCATCTGTGAAGGGCTTCCGCTCTCCCCACCCCCAAAAGTACTAAAAATTTTTGAAGGAACTTTATAAAAATTTAGGGAGGAGTTTGTTGCTGACTGAAAGGCATTGAAACAAAACTGCTTTGTGCATTGATATGATACAAAAGAAGAATCTGTTTTTCATCAGTATAATCTCTTTTGTCTACATGCAGTTCTCTGATAAATTTTTTAGCAGGGGAACGAGTTAATTATGTTTTGGAAATAAAAAACAGATTTATAATATTCACACACTTTCACCTTTAATAAAACTTCTAGATTGATACACCAGCAATAACTCTTGGAGGTATGAGAGATGTTGAAGTTAATAAAAAAGACTATCAATTTTAATTCAAAATGACAGAATACATCCTGATTTACTGTGATGTAAAACATGATCTCCCCTATGATATGATATTCCCACCCCGAAGAATATTCTAATTTAATCATAATTCTCTTATTTTCTAGTAATTAAATAACATCCTATCAGATACAAATAGAACACTTTATGTACAAGATTTTCACTGCTTTATGTCTCCTGAGCAGTTACAAGCAGTTATGGTATAAAAGGATGAAGCCTGGTAGTTCACTAAATCTGGAATATTGCAACAAGAAGCAAACTCATTTTCAAGAGTGCAGGGTTTTAAAATAGTCCACACAGCAGAAGCCTTACTCTTAACAGGAGAACAGCATTTTTAAGGTTTACCATAAGCACTCAAAGAAGGATTTTCTCTATGGCCTGATGAAAGATGGAATGTTTTCCTTGTCCTTAGGCACAAGCATTGTGAGAGGAAAGAAGGCTCTTGGAAAGAGGAGAATCCTCCTGAATCCCTGTGAGTTCAGCGGGGGTGCTTGTCCCCTCAGTCTACTGTTATTACTCACCCTAATGGTCATTAAAATGAAATGTATGACGGCCAGCCCTGAAGAAGCAGACCCTGAGCTGGGTGAACTAGAGAGGCCTTGGTGATAATGATTTGCCCATTCAGGTGTTAATAATGTTTCAATACAATGCTTGATGAACTGTAATGCCTTCAAATTACATGCTTGGTAATGCTGTGGCAGCTTGCTGCCAGCAGAATATACCATTGTAACAGCAAGGAGCACACTAAGGGCAGCTCTGCTGGGGAGTTAAAACTTAGAACAATAATTTAGTTTTCAGAAGCTGCTATTGATACTGAAAGAAATTATATTCCAGTTTGGCATTCTGCTCCAATATTGAGCCAGTGTTTGAATAAGAAAAACCAACATATATGTATGCTTGTGTCTGACTTCTATCCTGGGGAGATCAGAAATACAGAATATGTACAAGGCTGCATCAGTCTATAGTGGCTTTATCTTTGGAACTCTAACAGTACTTTAAGCTACATTAAATTCAGTTCACTAATTTGTAGTTATCTGTTCAAGCTAAAATATCCTATCTTCTGTTCCTCTTTAGCTCATGTGATTCTGAAAGAAATATTCTGTTCTATCTTGGACCATTCCCCCAGGGCATATAGTCACATTCCTCCCTCCCATGATAAAATCAGTTGCCCTTGGACTGCTAGGGTGAGAAGAATTGAAGCATTGTCTTTTTTGATTGTTAGATCTTGCAGTCTTTCTAAATAGTGCAATATTCCTGAAATTTAATCAGTAGCTGATACTAAAATCAAGATACTACCATGGCTCCCAACTGCTATTTGAATATTTCAGCTTGAAATAATCATCTGCGGATTGGTGTGCTTTAATGGAGCAGAGAACATATTCTGTTATTGCCTAATGCATTCATCCTTACTTGACAATTTTTTAAGCCTGTTCAAATCTATATTTTATCTTTCTTGACTTCTTCTCTGTACAGGGAAGTAATTTGGTGACCTTGTATTTACTTGCAAGACAATGCTGCCAGGTCAGTAGTGTCACTGGGAAATGCTGTGTGCACTGCCTCCTCTGGAAATAAGGGTGGAAGAAGTGAAAAGGGCTGTTTTTACACAGCACATTTTGAAGAAAACCGCTACACAAGGCAGCATTCCAGTACTGCCTGTGCTCCCAGGAATAGGGATCCATGACTTGAGGCCTGATTTTGCAAATAATTTAAATAATTTAAATATTTTACCCTGATTGGTTTGCTTCTATTTTTCTTGCAGTCTTTTTCTGCCAGTGAGTTCCACCACTAAATCTCCTCTTCTCAACCTACTCCATTTATCTAGATGCTCATATGTCATTCCATGCCTGTCTGGTTTGCACTCTTTTCTTATTGCCTCGCAAATATCTCACTCTAAAAAAAAAAAAAAAAGTGAGGTTTGGGAAGATAGTGCTCTTTTCACTGACAACAAATTAAGTGTGTATTTTTTTTTTTTTGTTAGTGAAATATTTGTCAGTGCTGCAACACTTCAGGGTTTGCTTTTTCCCCCTTCCCCCTCTCTTCTCTCCAAGTGTTTCCTTTACCTCAGGATAAAGGGGATGTTCAGCCTTAAAAAAGATATTTTTTATCAGAGTATGATGAAAAACATCTCACACAGGTGTCACTAGACATCTTGAAAATAATCTACAATTATGAAACTTTAGGGTTTTCTTGTCATTCCTTCTTAGCACCTGTTAGCTTTGCTCTGGGCATTCTCTAGTTTTTCCTTGGAACACTGTTTTCCTTATCACCACTCCCCCTCTTAAATGAAGCTGACATTGCCTTGCAGCTACTTTTATCTCGGTTGTACAAATTTAATAAAGCAAGATATATAAAATATAGGATATCTAACAGTGTTACTGAAGTTAGTGAAATGTCTGCATCTCATTAGTTAGTATTTCAAGAGCAGGAACAGCAGACTGGTGCTGGTTGGATTGGCTCGGCGCCGTAGCAATCAAACTGCAATAAAGAAGTAACATTCATGCTCAGGACAGCTTGTCAGAGGGGTGTGAAATGGAAGAGCCCACCTGGCTGTGTTGGTAGCCACCACTCTGTGTGGTTGCAAAAGTCTGTTGGTGATTACTCACAAACTGAAAAGAACCCTCTTTTCAGGCGAGATGATTTGCAGCTGGTCATTGTACCAGCTGGTCTTTGCCATCCAGCCACATTGTCTGTCAGTGAACTACAGACAGCTTCTGGAGTGTGCATCTAAAAACCAGGGACCTTATTACTGAATTCAAAGATCACTCTGTTCTAACCTGCCTTTATTGGACTCTTCTCTGCCCCATTACCAGGATATATTAGGACAAAGCAAATCTCCTCTAAGTAGGCATTCAATTACTGGGCTTGCAATGTACTGCAGTTTGGTGATGCATTCTGTGCTTGCTGGATTTATAGGGTAATAAGCTGGTGCCTACTGATGAAACTCACTGGGAGACAGAGGTATTTGTGGTGTTTGGATTGAGACAACCATTACTTGGGATAGATATGGAGGGGAAAGCAGACTTGTTTTTGTTGTGCTAAATGTTGCAGTAAAGATGGTGCATGTTTTCTGCCATCCTGCTGTGCATCTTTTGAAGTACTTCATAGTCCAAATCAATCACATTGCAGCAACTGGATTTTATTTAAAAATTTAATTGGATTGGTCTTACATGAATAAGTATTAGGAAAAGTCCTTTATCTGGTAAATGTTCAAAATTTTAGCAATGTTAAAATTTAATTTTTTTTCAAACTGCTTTACTGGTGAAAATGGAAATTTTTTCCCATCAAAGATTATAACCCTTTTTTTTTTGAGTCTGTTTGAATAAATGGAATTTCTTCAAGTGAGTGACTATAATGCAGTCCTTTCTAGACATTTTACTTTCTGCTTATGATTACATTAATAACATTTCTAGCTTTGCTGAATTTACAGATGGATTAAGTTTTGTTGCTGTGATTCCTCATTTAAACTCTGTGACTAGTTGATCTGTGATGGAGAATTTTATTAACCAGTGTAAGCCAATGATGTGTCAGATTAAAATACAATTAATTAATTGATTAAAAAATAGCTGCTTGTAAGTAAATACTGACATATTATGACAAAAAAATAGAGATTATCTCTTGCATTAGCATTGCAAGAATAGAGCCCTTATGAATTTAAAGTTCTTGCTTATGTAATTAAGTAATTATCTCAGTGACTCTCTTGAAGAAAGTACAAAAGAAAACATGCTGTATATGAAAAGAACAATGAATATTTTAATAGTTACATTAACACCAAAGGGAAGCCTCAGGGATTTTTCTCTTGGTGGGTAATTGACAGTGATACAGATTTTAATTTATGTCTTGACATTCTTTTTTCCTGTTTCAAAACTGAGCTTGCCGTTCTTTGTTCCTTCAGGTTTCTTCATAGCAAATAAACTGATAATTTTCTGACTGAAAAGCCACAGCTGTGTATGCTTTTGCTCATGTTTTCCTCGTGGGCACAAACTCGTGTGTGCAGCCTGGTCCGTGCCCATGCTGCCCCTGCAGCCCCACGGGGATCAGCCTCCCTTCTCCCGCTGTGGTGGCACAGGCTGCTGGGGCACTGGCTCTGCACTGCTCTCGGCATGGCAGGGAGTTCATGCAATGAACTGGCAGCTTCTAAACATTTTTAAAGCTCTGTGGTTAGAGCTAAACTTTCTAGAATGTTTTTCTTAACGCGGTGCATGAAACGATACGGTTCTGTAAAGTACAGCAAGGCTTTCTCAGGGCTTGCCAAAGGAGCTCAGAAGTCAACTTGATCCTCTTAGGAAAGCACAGGCTTGCTGCTCACAGGCAGGGCTAATACCTCTGTACAGGGTACCTGCACTCTGCTGTGGGTCTGATGAGGGCAGGGTCTTCTGAGCACACTGCTCGCACCCCTGGTTTCACAGATTGTCAGGTAAAATCTGAATAGCAGATTCTGGTCAAAGCAGATTGCCACAATTTTCCATTAAAGTGTCAGGAGCAGTTCAGGGTGTCTTAAAAACAAAGTTATGTCCCACAGAACTTGGTGTTCATGGTTGTTTCTTTTTTTCCTTGCTTAGTATTGAGAGTGTGGTAGATCATGTGTGACCTGTCTTTGTCACTTGGGCTGCTGATGCTGCTGACTACATTAGGAAGCAAACTGGGAAATTCTCATTATTTGTAGCCCCAAAGCAAACAAAGCCACGTATGTGAAATGGAAAGCAAAGGAAACCAGAGGGTGTGTATTCCAGCCAAAAGAAAAATAAAAATTCCAATGTCTGTTTATCTGATAAAAGACCTTCCCACGACAATTAGTAATACTTTAAGCCTGGACTCTGTGCCATGAGCTGAATTTCCCTTAAAACAACTTCAAGTCCAAAAATGCATTTTATGCCAATACCAAAACACAACACACTTAATAAACACTGCTGCCCTTCCCCAGATCAGAAACATCTTTGGGATCTGGTTTTGCAAAACTTTTGATACTGAGCAAGGTTAATCACATCCTTTTAAAAGTGATCATGTGAGCTCTTTGGTAGGTACTTATTTCTAAATGGGGTATTTATTAACTTTTTCAGCCTTTTCAGGCTTTTCAAGGTTGTAGTTATTTTGATGGTGTTCTTTTTTTCTTGGTGATGTGGAACATGGAATAAACTTTTAGAATTGTTCCTACATATTTATTTTGCAAGTCTTTCATAATAGTAGTAACTAGCCAAATTTTGAAGAGCTTATATGCTTTGGTTCAGTATAAATACATACCATGGATTTTAAGATTGCTAAGGCCTTTAGTATTTTTAATTTTAGACTTTTAATTGGTTTTACTGAACAAATAGATTCTGTGGCAGAAATGAAACTGTTCAAATGGTATGAGAGCTCACATGAAGAAAATTTTTCTCAGAATATTCTGGGGTGTCATAAATGGACAAACATTTCTGAGTCAGAGAAGATTTTGTATTTCCAGATGTCTTCAGAGTGTCAAATTTTCCCAGAATAAAGCCTGTAAGTGTCTTAGTGAAATCTAGGAGTTCCAGCTTGAGAAATACTTGGAACATGAAAGCAGTTCAGGAAACTGCAGTGCAAACTCCCAGGACCTGGGTCCTGAGAAGTTTCTCCATGAAAGCCTTTTTTTTCCCTCCGAATTCATGCCTTATTAAAAGTTTAAGATTTCAACAAACTGACAGTTTCTGTTAAAATTAAAACAAGAAAACAAACACCCCCCCCCCCCACAAAAAAAGGCAACAGGTAAAGCTGAAAGTCTCTTCTCTCTTAGTTCTTATTTTGGTGTATTTTTTTGTGTTTCTGGTGTATGCAGATGTCGCTCTCTGGCTCTTTATCTTTCAGTTGCTGAAGGACTTGGAAGGCAATGAAGTTACTTGATTTGATATGAGTTCCAAACTTTCCTTTAATTTGCAGGACTTTTAACAGATCTATTTCAATGGAAAGAGTTACAGTTCCAGCACATGGCTTAGTCCAAGGAAGCAGCTTGTGGGAGCAGAGCTGTGTGAGCTGACAGAGAGCCCTGAAGAGTTCCAAAAACTCTGCACAGGGAGGTTTCTTAGGGCTGGTCCAGGATGCAGAGACTGAAGTGCAGCAGATCCAGCTCAAAACCAGTTTGGCTCTGGAGGGACAATAGTTCAGGCATGTTGTGTGTGATAAAAGCCACTTGGGAAACTGCAGAAACTGTCAGAAAATTATTGTGAGCTTCAGGCTCCTGAGGGTACACAAGATAAACAGGATTACACGGGAATGTTTGTAGAAGAGCAGTTCTGCAGCAAAGCATTACTTTAAAATACTTAACTGGAGAAAAACTTTCCTTGTTCATGCTGGGCTGGCTTTGGTGTGGCCCTCACCTCCTCACCACTCCCAAATATTGCCCAGGAAGAGACTTCCCTCTCCCTGCCCTTCCCTCTGCCTGCCCTTCCCTCTCCCTGTTCAGCCTTGCTTTGTCTTCACCTGTGTTTGTCTGTCTCTCCAAACATCTAAAAGAAAACCTCTTTCCTCCTCTATTTTGTTTTCTTTTCAGTTCTCACAGATACAAGACTAAAACACTTGGAAACAACATCTTGGAAAGATACCAGAAAAATGAGCAGCATTGAAGGAGGAAGTGTAATTGTTTAAAATGGGTCTTTGGAATTCTTCTGCAAACTGAATCAAATATATATTAAAAAAATCAAAGACAGAAAAAACGGGAGGCAGGGGATCTGTAAGGGTGGTAAGAAAGGGAGAGGAGCTAGGTGTACATCTGACTTAGATTCAAGAGTTTCACACTGGAATCTAAATTTTATCATGTACTCTTTTTGATTTCTAGTATACACAGTGCAGCTCTGGTGATTTGTGGCATTCAGTATTTCCTTGACAACATATTTCATGCTCCTGAATTGCTTAATCATTCTGGAAAAGGGTTTTCTTGTCCTCAAGAAAACTCAATACTCTTCAATACTCCTTACACAGAGTATTATCTCTTCAGTGAAATTCAGAATTCAGATGTTTTCTGGGGGACCATATCTGATATGAAGTGGTCTGGGAGGCCCAGGAGCCTCCAATGAAAAACTGTTTGACACAAAAACTGTTTACCCTGACCATAAAACCACTCATGACAGTTTCTTAGGCAACCTTTTACAATGGTGGCAAGCCTTGGCTCTGCCTCAAGCTGCTAAACTTTCTGATTTTCCAGTTCACTCAATAAAAACCTCACAATTTAGTGACTCTATACTGGTATTGTGTAAATAACACACCAAGGAATCCAGAGCAGGAAACCCTATGGGATTTCTCTTATGGATAAGATCATTTCTTTAGCCCCAGGTTTTATTTGATAAAGAAATTTGTCCCAAGGTGGGAGGAATCCCTCCTGTCTACAGACACCCAACTCAGCCCTGCTCCTGCATGCTGAAATCAAGGAAACCATAAGGGCTTATTCTTGTTTCATAACTGACCCTTCTTTATTCCTGTTTCCCAAGAAGGATAAGCATAATGCTTTTCTGTTCTGGAGATGCTTTTCAGAGTTGGGAGGAAAATTAAAATATTTGCACGAATGCCATTTTTTTTTTATTTTCTATGTTTTTGCAACAAATGGAATGAAAATTTGCAACATTTCTTTGTTCCAAGACAGCTGTGTATAAATTTTTGCCTTATGAAAAGTAAAGTCTGAAAGAGTGAGGTTGGAAAATGAAACAGCATTTTTTTATTTCCAAATCTCCAGTGTCAAGTCTTAATGCTCTATGTGGAACTCTCATTTTTATCCATATCACAAGATTGCAATGTGAAATAAATTCAAATTTGTATACACCAATGGTAAGGAATTTCTGAAAACACTTGATGTAGTCAAGGGGCAATGTCTTGCAGAAACTGCCTTGCCAGTACTCCTGGAAGACAAAAGTGTTTATGAGAGGGATGGACGGAAGGCACAGTGCTGCTCACATTTGGTTTTACATGGCTTTTCAGGGATTTTTGCTGGTTGGCATCTTTTCAAGACAGGCTGCCTTTGTGTTCTAAGAGCTGTGTAGTACTGCAGGACAGAGTTGCTTTTTGGTCTATTTTTAGCTGTATTAAATCTTAAGGAATAGTCCAAAATGATGAATTTATGGAAACAGTTTTGTTTCCAAAGTTTCTTGCCCTTTCTTTCTGTTTCCCCTACTCTTTTCTCCCTCTCCCTGATTCCTCCCCCAAGTGCTTGATATCAGCATTTTTAGAGCCCAGTTAATTAGTGTTTGGTGAATGTAGTCAGAATTCATGTTGCACAATTTTATATGAAGAATTTCCTTGAGATATTTTTGTCTGCTACTGCAAATATACAAAATGGTCCCAAATGTCACACTCAGTTTTGCTCTCCTCTCCAAATTGTTTTCTATAACTTATGCAGAATCAAAGTTTCTTTCATTGCTTTTTAGATGGATAGTCAGCACTTTTCAGATGAGTTACCAGATCAAAAACAGGTGAGGCACTAGAGCAGGGGAAAATAATTTCAAGGAAGGATTCTGTTCTGTTCAGTGGTTTGTCTAAATTACAGATTAAATTTTCCCTTCAAGAGACAGAGGCAGGTCTTGAAATTTTAGGCTATAATTTATTTTCTCTTCTTTCTCCAACAGTAATGCCTAGATTTTGATAATTTCTGCCTAAGACAAACAAGCTTTTCACTGAAATATATGAAAAATTTTGTTTTGGTGTTGGCAAGCCCTGTAATTTTAGCAACTTGTTTTTTAATCCCCTGGTATTCAGGGGAGGGGAGTGCTTATGCAGCAAAGGGCACTTTGCACAGGTTCAAACTGTGCACCCTGTCTTATCATTGCCCCTCTGTTAAAGCAAAGCCCCCACATTGGGAAGATCTAAACCCAAAAGAGAAGCAAACAATGGAGCAGACACTGGGACAGCTGCTGTGCTTTCACTAGTCAACACCAGTGATATAATAGCAAGTGTGTTAGTATATAATAGCTGTATGTTAAACCACATCAGGTGCTTTTGGAATTTTGCTACAGTTTTTGAAAGGATGTAAATGTTGTATTGTTACATTGAAAACAATCAGGTTAATCGTCTGAAAAGGGAGCATCCCCTTTGACTTCAGTTTTATCATGTTAATGTGCTTTCTTAAACTCATCACAAGGTGGGTTGGGATACAGCTCATAATTCAATACAGCTGATTGAATTATGAATTTTTGATCAGTAAAGATGAGATGAGTTCTTAGATGCAAAAATTAATAGAAGTGCCTCTAGTGGGATGAATAAAGATGAGAATAAGGCTTTTGCCACCTTTCCTGTTAGGTAGCCCTTAGGAAAAAAACTCAGCAGAGGCACCAAAAAAGATGCCTACAAGAGAAGTTGGTATCACAGAGAAACCTTATGCTTGACTTAGATAAATGTTTGCATTCCAAGCAGAAATTTATATGACAGAAAAACTGTTCCTTTGAATTGATGGTATAATTCCCAGCAGAACAGCAGGGAAGAAGGACAAAAGAATGGGTTTCTAAATGAAATCCTTTACTAAACTTTTATAACAGGGGTAAATTGCTATTTTGTCTGGATTTTTACCATTCCACAGCATCATGTTTCACCATGCGAGGATGTGGATATACAAAAATGGCTGCAGTTGTAGAATGAACTCACTTTCTAA
>NW_005054300.1:16808223-16810312 GCF_000277835.1 Geospiza fortis
ACAGAAATGGGAAATGCTGTGCAGAGGAGGGATGCTCACATCCATGCTTCTTCCCCAGCAGCCTTTGTGTATTGGAGGGTCTCACAACAGGGGGCTGGCGGACATAGCATGATAGAAAATAGAATTTCATGGGGTAGAAATCTTAATTTAGAGTGGTTTTCTTCCTACAAAGTATGAGTGTGTGCAAAAATAGTCAAATAGTGCCTACCCAGTTGGGAAAAGGCAGAATTAGGGAAGGGAAATGGGCGGAGCATGCACATGACATGTCCAAGATGATGTGTAACAAATAAACCCTCTGCTGGGTGCACTGTGCCTTCTGCAGGCCTGTGGTGGGCTCAGGGTGACAGGCAGAGTGTCCTGGGTCACCTCACAGTGCTGCACACTGCTGCTTAGCAATGAACATTTCTTAGCAACCCTGTTTTAGTAAACACCACGAGCAAAGATGACTTGTTTACAAGGAAATTGCATGAATTTGAGTCTAACCAGCACAGAAATTGTTCATGAAAGTATTCTAAATGTTGAGGGCTGTAAATCTGTGTCAAAACCCAAATTGCTTGCATTGAGGAGGGAGAAGCATGACGCAATTGTAAATAGTGTGGAGAGGCAAGAAAATTGGAAAACTGGGATACTCTGCTCAAAGGTGTGAAAATGACAGAAGTACAAATGCCATCCACTACTTGTAAAGTGAATATAAGTGCTTTCTTGTCACTTTGCTAATTGCTTAGAGGAGCCTTGATGTTGCAGCTGTGGCAGAAAGTAAATATGTGGCTGTTAGTACCTGAGAATGAAACTTTATTCTTTCAGAAAGGAAGAAAATTAATCTGTGTTTGCTGTTGATTTTATGTGGTAAATTATATCTTCTATCAACAAGTTACTGTTTGCAGGCTATATATATATATATATATATATATATGTCTTTAGATGTTTGTGGTTCATTAACTCCATGCAGGTAGTCAGAAGCTAAATCAGCCTTGTGTTTTGCCTGTTTGTGCATTTTCATCCTCTCGTCCCAACCCAGATGAAGTGGATTGATAAGAGACTATGCCAGCTGAGGAGGTGCAATCTGACCTTTTTAGATAGATTTCTTTGAAGCATGTTTTCCTTATTGCAGCCCACAAGTGTTGACTTCACTGCAAAGGGAGAAAATAGACTGTGTTTTTAATGTTGGTCCCCTGTACTAGCTTTCATATAAATCCCTAAAAGAGCTCTTTGTTATATACCATGAAAATTATTTTGTCCTGGACTTTACTTATTTCACATTTAAAATCCTCATGGCAAAAGACTTAGGAACTGATTTCAGACAAAGGAAAACTACTCTCACACTTCCAGATCTAAGATTCCTTTTTGGTGTCTGCTTGGCAATTAGCAGCTGTGAAAATCAGCTCGTGGTAGGAGGAGCTGAGGCTCAATTTGCACTGTTTAAAATTCGGGTCTCAGCAGGCAGGGCAGGAGCAGAGTGACCCAGGCGCCCTTTGGCAAGGGGAGCTCCTCCCTCTTGGGCCGCAGGTAAGGGTGGCACTGCCTCAGACCCCAAGGGCTGACAGCTGAGTGCAGGCGACACTTAACATTTGTGCTGTGATGAGACTTTTAAAAAGGGTTGTCCAGAATTAAGAAACAAGGAAGAACTATTTTGCAAATGCAATCTGATGACAGTTGTGTGGTGTCAGATCTCAGGTCTATAAATAAGACCTCATTTTCTGTTTAATCTTAATTATTTTGTGGCTGTTTTCTTTTTCTTTTCCCAGTCATACAGATTAAATTCAGCACTCAATTAGATGCTTGTCAAATCTTCAGTAAAAAACCTACTAAGAGTTTGCCATACTGTAATTGTCTTACTACATCTGAAATAAATAATACTTGAATATAGGATTTTTAAAAGCTGGTATAACAAAGAAATAATAATGAAATTATTAAAAAGGAAATGTGAAAGGCAGGTAGAGTTCCAGTTTCTCTTGCAAGGCACTGGCAATCTGTTTTTGCAGGTCACTCAAGCTCTAATGCTGCAGAGCATTTTGCTTCAAATGTTGTGTGCAAACTCCATGAGTTTGGGTTCTGACCCTTTATCTCCCTCTGCCCTGTGGAAAAGGAG
>NW_005054300.1:16810354-16839843 GCF_000277835.1 Geospiza fortis
ATTGGATATATTGTCTGTCTTGTCTGCTCATCTCTTAGTCCTTCATGCTTTCTGTCAACTTGTCTATCCATACTGAATTATGTCTGCCTTCACATGGAGATTGAGTCACACTGATTAGAATCAATCATCTATAATTGATGACCATGTTTGATTTAGCTGTTTTTGACAAAATTATTTTTTTAGAGATGCCAAATTTGTATTGTAAGCCTGAAGTGAGTTATAGCTGCCTGTGTTTAATTGCAGTTGTTAGCCTGTTTGCTATTCCAGCTGCTGTTTAACAAACTTCTGGTGTGAGTTTGCAGTCTTGCAGGCAAAAGTGCATTGTTCCTCTAAGAATTCAGAGGATATTGGATGGAGGATTACATGACCAGCATCAGAAGGAACACTGAGAATGTAGAGTGCTGTGTGTGACCCATAGAGAAAATAGTAAAGTAGCAGCCAAAGTTCATCTGAGGGGTTTAGTAAGCAAATATCCGCACTAGTGAAATAGGATCATTTTTCATAGCGCTTTTCTTTCCCCTCTGGGGCCTGCTCAGCCATCATGCTGTTTCTAAATTATTAAATTAGGTCTTCCTTGATCATCCAAAGGTCATGGTGCCTAATGTGTGTTAATGTGATGGAAGTGTCAGGCGCAATTAATTTCAGCAGTAAAACATGGGTTTATAGTCCTGAACGCAATAAATTCAATGTGCTCTGGACTGCTGGAGTTGGGGAAATTTCTGCACCATTAAGGTTTGATGAGGAAGTTCATGTCCTCTTTAGGTAGGAAGGGGGAGCACTGGGTGGAAGGTGGTAGGATATGCTTCACCTCTGTGATTACTGTTGCTCCTTCTTTGAGAGATTATACATCAAATGGACATATAATCTCAAAATCCTGCTTTCCTTTTCAGGCAGAGCCAGGCAGTAGGGTTTTACACAGTTTGCATATTCTCTTAGTTGGTATCTTTATGTTGAGAACATTCCAAGGCACATTTTAGGCATCAAAACATCTTTAATCTTGATTCTGGGAAGAGTACATGCTGTCAGAAACAGATCTGTTCTGTACAGCTTCCTACTGAATTTCAAACTTCTGCCATGAAAAATTCAGGTACAACTAGCTGTGGATGATAGAAGTGGGTAACCACAGGGGAGTAATAAAACTGACTAAATTGGCATGCTCTGTAATCTGTCTAATGGGGCAAGATATTATGATTTACTGTAGCTGTATCCATTTCCTGTCTATAGGCAGAAGGAAAAAAACAATAGCAGCAGATAGGCAGAAGGAGATGGATCAATTTTAATTGAAAATTCTGGTAGCTTTGCTATTGAAAGATGAAAAGCAATGTCTAATTGGGGAAAATATCACTGACAAACCAAAGATCCCTGTATAAGCTCATTTACATTTGCAGTATATCCTGAATTGTTGAAAATTTAGGGCAACATATACAGAAACAAGCACTTTCAGTAGTAAGGAAGTAAACAGTTTTCTCTTATGAAAAATGATCCTTCTGGGAAAAATACTGCCCTCCTAAGTGGCCATTTGATGTTTTTAATAGTCCTGTATTATTCATGGGGAATCATTTCTCATAAGTTGTGGTTTCATAATGGAAAAAGAAGCTTCCTCTTCTCTGGGAAGAAGGAAGAGACTGTGCAAATCTTTTTGCGCATAAAAGAAGTTAGCCAAATTTTGATGCCTGGCTTCCTCTGACAGAGGAATTCTCTTTGGTTGAGAGCAAAAATGAAAGCCTTGAATAAAAATGTTCAAATATGAAAGTTTGTGATGAGCAAAATTCTAGCTCCGGCTCGATGGTTCTTATTCCAGTGTCATGCAGTTTTCCTGGGAAGTCTGCTGAAATATACTGGTGGCACAAATAATGGGAGGCATATTTAATTTTGAGGCAGACAAAGAAAAGGTAGAGAGCAGTAGGCAAATCAGAAGAGTGAGGCTGAAGAGGAGTAAATGCCATAGTGATCCCTTTGGGAGCAGTTAATCAAATGTATAAATATAAACTCAGAGAGTGCTGATTAAGAGATGGAAATGAGGAATTAATGGAGGGGAAGATGTAGTTTAGGGTGAGCATCCAATTGAACTTGACTGTGTGAGTCGATAGTGCCATGAACTGCAGTGTTGTGCTGTATAAACAGGAGAACTTGGTGTGGGAGGGCTGTCCCCACAGTGCTCAAAGTACACCTGGAAAGCCCCTGCTTTGGTCCCTGCACTTGTAAAAATAACTCAAATGACTGCTACAGCAACAAGGAAAATCAAACCTGAAAGGTGCAATCAGAATAACAAAAGTCCTTTTTTCTCTCATTTGTGTAAAGAGTGCCTGGCACACTACTGACATCATATAGATTTAGAAAACAAGATGTGTAAAGTCAGCCAGTAGTGGGAGGTCATGCTGTTTAAAAAGGATAGTCTTTATTCCCTTTTCATTTGAAAAGAAATAAAGCTTCAGGATCTGTGGAGGAGCCCCAGCTTTCCTTGATGCTTTTGGAATATTCAGTTCTAATTCAGCTTTTAGTTCCAGTAAGCAGCCATCTGAACACAGAACAAACAAGGAAGTCATGCTACACTGGCAACAAGGATGTTAAACAAGCCCTTCAAAAGTTATCAGTAATAGCAGATATTGGAAGCAAATCTTGCATAATTTCAACAGTAATTTGTTTTTTTACAAAACCAGAATTTGAAAAAATTGAGTTTCTTTCCAAAACATGTCAAACTATTTGTTTATAGATAAAGTATTTACTGTGGAAAAACTTGACTTCATATTTTGACAAGAAATGCAGAATGTATTCTGATAGGACATTTGTCTACAAACTATGTGGTAGATCTCATTAGATTTCTTCTGCAAATTTCTTCTGGTTTTTGGATTTGGGTTTTGGGGCTTTTTCCCTAACATTGATACTTAATGTATTTATGAAAAACAAAAATGAAAAGGCCGATGTAAATCACAATAAAGCCCTAAGTCTACCAAAGTGCATCAGCAAGTCAGGACCTCATTGGTTTTAATATATTAATTTAATTTATTAATTTCAGGATTTAAAATTAGGTATGTGCACCAGGTAATTTCCAAAATCAAGGTCATATTAGAGATATTATTTGCACTGATTAGTTATTAGGGATTTAACTTCTGTTCTGTGGGGGGGATGGCTTATGTCCTGTATGTGTGTTGTATGGTGTACAGGATTCATCAGTGCTGCCCTGTTTAGGACATTGGCACCCATTTATGAAGTTCCTTACTGGTTAGTGTTTTGAAAAATTTTGCATGTATGAGGTGAAATCTCTGCCCTGTTGAGTCACACTAGGAAGTACCCCAACTGAGTCCTCTTTTCAATTCTGAGACCAAATCCTTCTCTTCATGTTTTTGCTTTGAGCTGCTTTGATACCCTCTCAGGAGACAAGAGTTTGTTAAATTTCCTTGGTGGCATTTTTGATCTTAACATGCAGCTTTCTTTCATATCTGCAGACTATTTTTAAGAGGGTAATGAAGCCAAAAGGAAAATGTAAGTCTGACTGTCTGTAGGTTGAAAGATTATAATGCAGGAGTCCAGCATAAATGGAACATACTATGAAATTTATAAGTCAAAAGAAGTTGACTTATATCTGTTTGCCTAAAACTGACCTTGTTATTTTGGTTTCTTATAAAATGAATCAACTGTATGGGAGCTGTACAGAAAAAAAATTGCATTGTGATGATGCCTTTTTCTCCTCAGAGAAACCTTTCCTAGTAGAAGTTTACCTGATTCTGCAGTACTGTGTGTTTCCAATCCCAGGCTGCAGGGTGGCTCCAGGATGCTCAAAATTTGGCTAAGATTTGTTCCAAGCTCCAAAAAAAGAAAAAAAGCTTTTTAGGAAATCTGACCAGATTTCCTGAAAGGTGCTCCCATGTTCATCTTGCTGTCTTGACTTCCATCTTTTTGTAATGAAAGGTGAATTCAAGCAGCCTTGCTGATCTTCCAATGGATATTTTTTGTGGTGTTAGGTGTGACCAAACCTTTCTAGCTGCTCATATGGCAGAGTAGAATGGGTTCTCTGAAGCCTTCCCATTTCCCTCAGCACAGTGTGTCACAACAACAGCTCTGATTTTTCACTTCTTGTAAGAAACCAGGATTGCAAACAGGAACATAAGACTACAAGAAAAAGAAACAGACTGCAGGTTTGAATGAGGCAGAGCAAGAATGTCCAAGTCTGCTCCTCTTAGGGCTGTATTTTGGCACTCTGACTCTTGGCCAGCATATGTCCCTGTTCAGCAGAAGGAATCATTCAAACAATCTGTGCTAAGACTTGTCAAAGTCTAAATTAAAATGCAGCTATCTTATCCTGGCTTTTTTTTTTTTTTTGTCCCAGGCTTTTACAGCATGTTTCCTGCTAGTAAATTAGAGAGTGGAGAGTCATTTATTTTGGTGATAATTGGGATTATTGATTATGTGTTTTACATCTTGTGCATCTTTTAATCCATGAAATGAATGGGGTTTTTATAATTTGTGTCTTAAGGGAAAAAGAATCAGGTGATAGCATGGCTTCCACACAAGGACAGTCCCTCTAGCATAATGGTCTTTTGGGACAAATGTAAATGTACTGCTCTTTCAATTAGCTGCATTTATGATGATGATTTTGTGTGTGTCTCTTAACCTGCAGAATCTCCACTGAATGGTACCAGAATTCAGTCCCATGGCTCTTAGCTGCATTGTATTTTATTGCAATCACCTCCATTATAAGAAAGCCTCTTAATTATGCTCAAAATTCTTTGAAGTTGAGAACAGTGTTGCAATGAGTCAAAATGTATATATGGTATTTTCCCAAATGGCACAGAAGTGAAGAGTACAAGGCGGTGTTGGAACATACAGTGCTGTGGAACTTGGAGAGTTTAGTTATTTCAGGGAGCAGAACTGTTGACTAGAATTCAGATAAAAATTCAGATATAAATTCAGATTAAACTCCCTGTGCTGCAGCTGACAATTGAGCGACCTTAGGGAATGCCCTTATTCTTCTTAGACATTTTCCCCTTGATAAAATAAGAATAATGTGACTGCAGAGAAGCACAATGGTTAAATCATACTTTCCCTAAGTGCTTGGGGATCCCTTAAGGAAGGGTGTGTATAAATGTGATTATTTATTTTTCCATCACTTTAATCTTTTGAAGTGAATGAGTGTTGCTAAATTCTGTCAGTTTAGAAGCATTTAGATGTAGCAAAATTACAGATACAATTTTTTAAAATAGCAGTATTAATGATGTTTTGAATCTGCAGTTCTAAGGGAATTGGGGAAAAAATTAGGGTTACAGGTGTAGTGATAGCTATCACAGAATATCTGTGACAGAATTTCAAATATAGTCCCCAAGGAGAGATGCACAGGGTCTTCAAAGAGCTTTAGGAATGAATATGGCAAGCTGGTCTGCTTTGTGTTACATTTGTTCTTTGATCTTTTAATGTGCAAGGATTGGTATTTTAGTCTTAAATGCACTTTGGGTTATATTTGATTTTTAAGCTTGAAAAGCAACTACTTGAAAGAAAGCTTGTGTTTTTGTTGGCTTGTGGAGGGGCAGGTGAGAGAGGGAGGCTGAACATAAAATCTGTTTTCAAGAAATACTTGTGAGATGCCGCAAAGCTGGCCATTACAGAAGTCCTCATATTAGCTTAGCAAGAAGTGCTCCCTGTTGTTCAGAAAATTGCAACTTTTTGCAAGCACTCTGGCCCCAGAAAGCAGCCATAATAGCCAATACTGACAGATGGTATTAAACACACAGGCAGGGAACCAGCATGGTTTTGATACTTTACTCCCATTCCAAGCTCTCTCAGTGCATGTCTCCTGGGTTAATTGCTTGAGCTCTCACAGAAGGAATCCTGGCTTCTGGTGCAGCAGCTTGTCACAAGAAGTGGTAAGAAATCACACAGGATTCTGAGCCTGGAGCCTGTGAATGTGTCACCCTGGAAACCGCTTGCACCTGCAGGAGTGAGTCATGAGCTGAGCAACTGGAGGGTGATTTTTATGGTCGGCTTCTGAGCAGCAGCAATTCCTCATCGACAGGGAACAGAGAAGAGCTTTGTTCTGTCATCTCAGCTGCTGGGTGGGCATGTCCAGGGGCACCTGCTCCCCTTGTCTGTGTCCCACTGCAGGGTGCCCCTGCACCCACCAAGGGTCCATCTCCTTCACTGCGCTTGCGCTGTCCTGGGTGGCGATCGCTGTGTCTGTACCTGATATACAGGAAAACAAAACAGCCTGTCAGTAACTACAGGATTGCATCTTTAGGGTTGTCAGGCACTTGTTAAAAAAACAAACATGAGGACCTTGACTGCAGTTTAAGAAAGTCACCTCTCAGAATTAAAGTGTATGGTAAAATTCAGAGTCAGTACTACATTAATATTGATAAACTGGTCTTTTATTCTGCCAGTAACTTTCTAATCAGAATGGTATTTGTCCTCTGACAAAGCTCATTTGATTTGAGAAGCAGGTGCTTAAAAATTAGATAGCTTCAGTGACTTTAGAGTGGAACAGACAATTAACACCAGCTGAAGATTTGTGCTTGAAAGATTTACCAACCAGATATTGCTGTTTTGTAGCACCTTTCATCCATGTCTCACAGTGATTTGCAAACATTAAGTTTCACAGCACCCCTCTGATGTATGTAAGTGTTGTTAGTCTTAGAAATGTGTGAAATATTCATGACAAAATTGGAGGCATTCAGTTTACCCCCCTCACAAACTCAAAAATATTAAGGAAATGCAAAATTATTTGAGGTTATCTGCATTGGAATAATTGTCTATTTCCTCTCTTTGCAAATATCTGTTCACAGTCAGAACATCTATAGCCATCTTGTGATAGCCTCCTTGTTATTCTTGCAATTTTCATTAGGAGTGATTGGTTTTCTTTCACATGGTTGTTCTATTTTAATTCTTTGCACTTCCTTGTTAGCCAGTTCTAAATAGCTGTCCACTGTGAGAGGAAATCAGGCAGGTGTCTCCTGTTCTTTGAGAAAGCAATATCTTTGGGTGGAATTTATCAGGGCACATTTATTGCCAAACTGTAATGGGACAAGGAAGCTCTGTGGCAGGAGAATTTGCTGCTGTTTGATTTCACCATAACTGCCAAGGATTTTCCTCTTTATATCACAATGGGTGTGCCAGCATTAGGAGTTGAGATGAATATTGAGGACTTGAAGGTGAATTTCCCCTCCCCATACTTTAAGTCATGGCACAGAGAAGTCACAAACCCAAACCCAGTATTTTTTGGGATGAAGCTGAACTAAAGGTGCACCCCAGGCACAAGTGGGCCATCAGCTCATGCGCCATGGGACTTGGCAGCTGCTCTTTTGTTTCCCAGAACCTCTTGTCTTGCCCTGCACTCATGGGGGCCTCCAAGTCCCAAATATGCCCTTTTTTGCCAAATTCTGTCTCAGGTCTCTGATATTTTTAGGATGGCCAGAATTTAAAGAACCATTGCAGTTCTTTTTTGTGTCTCCTTCACCCCATGTGGTAGGGAGAGGGTGTCAGAGTTGAGTGACCTTATTTATTTTCTGCACTATAGTTTTTTGTTGGAATATGCTTCATCTTACATTGAAGTCTGATTTGTTTACTCTCTGTGCCATTTGTTTGTTTGGTTTAGTAGGTAATGAAGATTGTTCTCTTCAAAACTAGTTTGCATGCTTTAGTGTGGCTCTAAAATAATTTGGGTTTTGCTGTCCTAACCATGCTGTAGCTAAACCATGTGTTATCAAGATTGTCAATGCTCTCTGTTTTAATACAGTTTTTCAGTCTAATTGACTAAGCAGCAGGAAGAGGCAGTGTTGGTTACAGAAAGAAAAGGTTTTATTGGAGCATTAGGACTGTCCACATTATTCTCTGGACTGGGATCTCACAAGTGGGTGGCAAAGAGGACTACAGTGAAACTAAGATCCAAGATACTGAATGATTCATTGCTTCCTCTGCCTGCTATAATCCATGTAATTTATCACAACTGTCTCCGTGAACTTTGCTCACTGTATTGGGGTCACAATGCTCTACGCCCTCCATTTCAGACAGCAGTACTGGGGAGAGTTTTCTTTAGGAAGAGATGACTTTCCTAATGAAAATTAGGAAGAAAAGAAGTGATGACCATTGATATTTTCAGGACATTTTGCACTGTATAAGTATTTTAAGCTAGGGAATGTCCCTTTAATATTCTGTATTATTCAATTACTTTGCTGAGACTTTGAGGGTTGAAAGTTGAGTCAGTGTGCAGAACACAGAAACAGGACTCCAAAAGACCAGGAAAATAATACAGTATTTTAGAAGTTTATTCTAATGTGCAATTCACTCTCAAAAGGAACCTCCCTACCCACACACACATCATAAAGGAAATAGTTTGACTGTTATTTTGATTTGCTTATTTTCAGCAAATGAAATGATAATGAAATTTCACATCATCAGGCAGATTTATGTTAGCTGTGGATAGCAGAGGAGGAAAGGAGGCTCTGCAGCCATGTGGACATATGTGAACATGCTATTTTTTAGCCCTTTATTTGTTTAGGTACCTAGTGGGTGGAATTTGATGGGTTAGCAGAATTTGGGAGAATTTTTTCTCTTTGATCATTTAACAGCAACGTTTCCCTGTAATGCTAATACTCTGTATTTGCCAAGAAAATTCAGGCTTTGCACTAAGCCTGCAGTGGTAAAAATAATTTTAAAAAATCAATGTTATCCTTTTCCCATTATTTATAGAGTGATAGTGGTACTGAACAACTATTCCTGAAAGGCTGCAAGCAGCTTTTTGGAAATCAGTTGCAGATTTCCTTGGTCAGAAAATGATGCACTTGCTGAAGTCATGTTTGAGCTCAGAATGGTCACAGGCTGCAGTTCTGCAGTGTTTCCCACCAGGCATTTTGGGCCTCTGGCTTGTACCTGTCTGTCTCTGGAAGGGACTGTGCAATGATGACTGAGCAGCATTTTCCCATCCTGGAGCTGCCAGGAGGATATATGGGAAATTACATCAGTTCATATAACAGATCTGGGGACATTCTGCAGAAATGTTCTGCTGAATCACCCTGGTAACCAGCCCAAGTGCAAATCACAGTTCTGCAAAAAAAACCCCAAAAAATTCAGGGCAGAAGGGCAGGTGGTTCTCTAACAAGAGGGAAAACCAACCTATCAAACCCAGCAGGCTCCAGTGGCATCTTGAGTATGTACGAGGAAAAAAGGGGTGCTCTGTAACTGCAGTTTTTGGAAGAGGAAGATGAAACAAGCTCAGATGCAACCTTTCAGCTCCCTAGTATGTTGAAGAGCTTGTCACCCAGGCAAATATTAGGCAGAGAAAATCTAATATATTTTGTAGCTGTTGATTTTAAAGAGCAAGAAGACAGAAAATTTTAAATTCTAGTAAGGTCCACATGGTCAGTGTAATGTTGTGTTGTGCCATAATCATTAATTTGAGGAAGAGTGTTGTGTTTGAATCTAATCTAGTTAGGATCAGTTCCCTTTTTAGCCACTACTGTATTTTAAAAAGGCAATTTTTCAACCCTTTGCTAATGTAATTTATCACCTACATCCATGGCTCTGACAAGATACTGGCTCTTGTGTTATGCATAGTAATTGCTGCTGCCCTCTCTGAATTTACTCTGTGTTTTTATAGCTGGGCTACTTCTGCTCCCAGATCTGCTTTTCTGGCAAGGATATTATAATGAAACACAAATGTCACAATTTTTCATCACATGGAACATATCCAGTCTGTGATTCTCTCTGTAAAATGAGGCATAAAGATACTTGCTATAAAGTGTGTTATATCCTCAAAATAAAAATGTAAATTTGATGTATTAACTGGGTAGGGAAATGACATATAACAGGGTATCTCATTAGGGACCAGGTACAAAAAAATGGCAATCAGATCTCTGATTAAAAGCTACTTACCAGTGACTGCTGTATACATAATTAAGGCAGATTCTTTACAGACTTCAGTTTATGCAAGATGATTACAAATACTTGGTATTTGAGAAGTTTGTTCACATAATGATTAATTTTAGGCTTCTTTAGCTTTCTCAAGAAGAAAGGGCATAGCACTGACATAATTTAGACACAGAGCTCTAAGCTCAGTTTTTCAGCCTGAGAATCTAACAAATCATTCAAATTTCAATATTTACCAATTATAATTTATCGTAACAATTAAGTTGGAGAGGCCTGAAAATTAAAACACAACTCAGCTTTGATACATTGGTAACTTAAAAGCCATCAGCCAGGGTAACTGTAGCATATCAGCTCTCCTTATGAAAAATGTAATGGAAAATCTATGAGATTTAAATCTGTAGGATTTACCAGGACTTTAAGATCATCTTTGGTAGAAATTTCATTGGAAAACAATACTCGTGCAAAGTATTGCATACAATGAGTTGTGTATAGAAAAGTTCTTCACCTGAATAGCTCCATTAATTATAAAAGCCCTGAGAAATCCTGTGTGCATTCTTGAAATACATATTTAAGAATTGAATGCAGAGCTTTTGATCATAGGGATGACAAGCAATTTCAATTTCTTTGCAGCCTTACTATCTCAGATGCTCACAGTGAGAATTTGCAACCTCTTTGCTTATTGCTAAAAGTGAAGTTCTCCTGTTAGGGCAGCAGAGATCCAGAAATTGCAATCTCATAATGAATATGAACATCCAGCTGGGATTTAAATCCCAGCAATGGAGCACAAAGGGTAATGCATTAAAGCTGAGTTCTCATTAGTGAATTGAACCTTGGCATTGTGGTAGGTACAAAATGGTTTTTTTTATAGCTAGCCAGAAATTAAAGGAGCAAGAGTAGAAGAGAATGAGCAAAGCTTCTGAGAATGTGGCCTTGAAAATTACAAATGTATTTGTTCAGGAAGATACTTTTAATGACGTGCTTAAGACACCAGTCATACCAACTCATTTTCTTGCAGTTTGGATAATCGAGGTTAGAACTATTTTAATCTCATCTCCTCCTCTTAAATTTGGTGGCATAGACAAGTATATTGGCCTGAAGAGAGTTCTGTTCTGCAGAACCTTTAGTCTTCTGACATTTATTACCTCTATGCTATGATAGAATCAAAATTGTACTTAGGGTTTACATAACAGAATTTTCTCTAAAGAAGCATTTGTTTTTAATTTCTTTTACCAAATGAGTCTACAGATTTGTGGCCACAAATCAATTAAAATGTAAAAGTTGATATATGAAGTAGGTGTATGTATATTTGCCAGCCCACACTGCATCTTGTGAATGGGGAAAGTTTTGAAGCCCACCACATTTATGAGAGTATTCACTTCATTTTTCTGTGTTGTCAGCCTAGGCCACTGACTTTTGTGAACTTGGTTCAAAATAATTGTTCTCTTCAGAACTGTAGCCATTGCTCATTGTCTGACAAGGCAGTCAACACAGACAGCTTGGCCATCCAAAGGAAGAAGAAGCAAAAAGAGAAAAGTTGCAGGTTCTGGGATATTTTTCCTGTGTGCAGCTCAGCTCAGGAAATGCACAGTTTCACAGGTAGAAAAAGAATATTTCATCTTCAAAGCATATGAATGCAAATGATCTTCTAGCACATATACAAAGTATGGATATGATTTTGTAAGTCAATAGCTACTAATCCAAACTGAAAATTGTTTACTCTTTTGATCTCTCCATGGAGAAAAAGAAGGACTCCAAACAGCTATGCCTGAAATGCCAGATCTAGAAACAGAGGTGAGAGCTGATATCAGTGCATCGATTGCAGTGTGCAGTCTGGCACTGCTCTGTTTTGACATGTGGCTAATTGTGGCTTTTAGGAACAAGTGGAAAAAACCAAACAAACCTCACATGTGTCTCATCTGTCACCATGTTAATTAGTGTGTAATTCATCTGCTACACACAACTCTTCAAAACAAGGAGGCTTTTCTCAAGATCCCCTCTGATGCAGAGGGCAGTGCTGTGCACAGGAATGGTGCAAGCTAAGTAGTGACAAAATTCAACCCTTTTAATCTTTGAAGACCTCTGTCACTGATGCTCTGTAAAAAGCCAAAAAGATTCTGTTATCAAGTTGCTTTTCTACAGCTGGAGGCAGAGGAGATTTTAAGGATTTATGCTGTTGTGAAATAAAACTTATCAGTGTTTATTTATTTCCTTGTGGCTGAGACTGTAAAGAAGCATTTGGCTTTCCATCTTTCCAGAATGGACATCCTTGTCCTACAGGAGGGAAGTTGCATAAGTCAAGTGGATATACTTTTTTTTTGTTCAATGAATAACTGAATTACTGATCCATAAACCAGGTTATGACCACTTGTACCACTGCATTTCATGTGCAGTGTCAAACCAAGGTACTGATTGGTACCTGAGGGTTGTCCAGTTTACTTTGCAAAACCAGTCTTGGTAGTGTTGGCACTGTAATTTTTACTGTCTTGTAAAATTACAAATGAAGATGTGAGTGATGCTCTACAGTGCTATTTAAAACTGTTGATAATTAAGTTTTCAAATTCTGTGTGCTTAGTGTATTGCACATCATCCTTGTATATCAGTAAATTTTTAAGAAGAGAAAGAGAGGATCTTAATTTGAGAAGGAATTTGAATTGGATGCCAGTTTAGTGACATACCTAAGCATTGTACTGGACTTGACAGGTGTATCTAGTGTCATCTTTGGTATGTCACATCTCAGGGGAAAGAAATCAATATATTTTGATGGGGAACTTGCACTTCTGAACAAAATTTTGATTGTGGGTAAGGTGACACAAAATTAGTTAAATAGATTCGCTGTGGATTTCATCAGAGTGAACAAGATAAAATCTGGCCCAGAGCCCATCAAATGTTCCAGAACTGCCCACTTCCTATGAGATGTGATACTGTTTTCACTATATTTGATGAATTTATGCAACAATAAACTTCCCTCTTCAGAGAAATCTTTTTTGAGCTCTCCTTTATGAAGTGCAAAGGTACTCTCCCTGCCTTGTTATCCAGATCCCCTTCACCATGTGTGAAGTTATGACATTTTATGCTTTATGTAAATGTATTATAGGGAAGTAAAGCAAATAAAAGGTAATGAGAAGATGAGCTTTGATGGTATTGCAGAAGGAGTGCAGTACTTCAGTGAAACAAGTGACAGCCAATAGCCCTGCCCTGTTTAATCTTTTCAAACACATTTTGCATTTCATTCTAATGCTCTGCATTAATTCATGTATAATATGCTTGTTGATAACAGGTTTATTTAAAACTCATTTAAAGTTATAAAAAAATGAGATTTGCATAGAAAAAGTCTTTGGAACTTTGTATTTCCTCCTTTTTCCAACACTCAATGTACCCAACAAAAGGCTAATGTGGCAGATGTCCATCAAACTTCTCTTGGCATTCCTAGAAAATACATTCAGTATTTCTGAAAATACTGAAATACATTTAGTATTTCTCAAAAACCTTTATGTGAAGGAGGCAGGCAGGGATCCAGGGCTGCCAACTCACCCAAGCTGGGAGCCTGAGGCAGTCCTAGCTGCCCTTACTGGGAATGGCTGCCATGGAAAAGGGCTCCAGCATGCTGGAGAGGCCCCATGGTCCAGTGATCATTATTCCTGAGCAGGAGACTCTGGTGTCTGTGGAGTGCCAGGCAGAGGGCCTGGAGGGGGTGGCTGGCAGCTGCTCTGCAGAGCAGCACCTGCTCGGCTCGCCCGAGTACCCAGGTCACCCTTGTGCTTCTGTGGATCCCCTCTGGCACAAAAAACGTAGCTTTTTTCCCTCCTGCTCATCTAGTTTTTGGCTGTATTCCTAATTCTGCCCAGGAGGAGGCATTTGAGTAACAGTTGTTAAAAATTTGGGGATGTGGATACCTGCCCATTTGACACAGGGGCAAAAAGCATGAATAAACCATGAGGTATCTTAGTCATGCCTAAGTGTCCAAAAGCCTTTTCCTTGCTGCTGCCCTGCAGTAAATCTTCCATTATTCATTGTGTTATTTACACTCTAGTATACGTATTTATGCTACAGTATGAAGCTGTGTTGTTGAAAACACTGTAACCTTTTAACCTGCTTGCCTTTCCTACTTACCATATTTTTTATGGTTTTTCTGTGATACAATAGGGAGCAATGGTTGCCACAGGAACTGCAATTTTGAACAAGCAGACACGTAGTTGTCACTTTGCCATCCGAGAGCAGAGGGACAGCACAGGCAGCTCCATGAGGAACAGGGGTCATTCTGTCCCTGCAGTAGAGACAGCAGTTTTCTAGCTACATCTTTCTAGTTATACCATGCTTTTGGGGTAATTTTTGCTGCATGCTTTCTGCAGGTCAAAGCATTAGGTGTTGTCAGCTGGCTTCAAGGGATAAATGTTTTGCTTTTGAAATTATCAGATGGAAATTTGTGAGCTCTCTGCTGGCAGCAGAGGTGTTTTGGATGTGTTGTCTGCAGACTAATGGCACAGCACTCTGGGACCTTGCAGCAGGTCAGCTGTAAAACGTCAGGCTTGTTAAGGAGCACACATTTCTCTCACACTTGGAATCCAGCTATTGACACCAGTGCTTCACTGAATCATGAAGAAAGTGAGTCCTGGGCTGTTGGCATTTAACTGGGTAAACATCTTCCGTGGGCTGAAGGAGGAGAGGTCAACAGGTTATGAATGTTTCTTCTTCTTCCTGGGAAACCATTTTCTGTATTGCCCATGAAATTCTTATCCCTTTCTTCTCCACTCCCATAATTTGGGGTGGTCACAGCTCCCTCAGTGGTCCTACCTTTATATTCTGATGTTAGCAGCCGAGACCTTGCTGGAAGTACCTCCTAAATCTACCTGCATCGTTTCCTTGACTTGCTGTCAGAGAGAAATTATTCCTCACCATTTTGGGGAGAGGGCTCCTCTTCATCTTCCTCTGTAACCTGCTGATCTCAGTGAAGAAATGAAACAACTTCCCTGTAGCAGTCTATAATGGCCACAATGAAGGAGGGAATCATTTAAGGAGAGAACAAAGCTGGGAAGGACAGCAATGTGTTTGAATGGGTGTGGGGAGGGGAAAGACAACAATCTTTTCTTGTTATTAGTAAGTCAACTAAAGCAAGTGTTTCTTTGGCGCGTTCCTTTTCCACTTGATGCTGCAGTTTTTATTAGGATTTCCCCACTTTTGTATTTTTTAAACATTTTAGATACAACCAGTTATAACAGCTAGTTCTTTTAATTGTTTGGCTTGCAAAGCAGAAATCATCAAATTAAAATGATTTCTTGTTTCATGATTTTTTACAAGTTATTTTTAGAAAAACATGTGCTCTTCCAGAAGTCGAACAAAAATGAGAAACTTGTTGTGGAAAAAAAAATAGAGCTATTACACAGGTTGGACTGAAACAACTCTGCAGTACAAATTTAATTTATCAGTCCTAGAAAGCAGGGGTTGTGAACCAAAGTTAATGAAAAGTCAAGACCAGTATTATTTTATGGAACTCATTCCATGTGAGGCTGCTTGAGAACAAGTATTGAACCTCTAAAGAAAGGACTAGGATGGCTTATAAATGTAAAATGTATTCCTGGATTTAAAAAATCAGCTGAAGAACTGGGTAGATTTTGCCAGCCAGTTGTTTCTACGCCATGGCTTTGGCATATTTCCATAGCAGTCGTGGCTTTATAACATGTTAGCATGTAAAAAAGATGATTTGTCTTTGGTTGTGCATGGTGACTGCCATTTTTTTGCATGAAGCTGTTTTAATTATCTGCCCAGAAGACTAAAAGAGAAATTACAGATCTTAAGGGAATAGCAGACACTTTTGAAATTAGATTGCTGTCACTTGTACAATATCTGACCTGGTGTCTGTCTTGTGAGGTGAAGCAATTGGGTAGATGCTAATGTAAAAGTGAAGGAATGGAACAAAGTGCTGTCATACATATCTATTATTGAAGATTCTGACTTACTTTCTAAATGGAATTTTCCCATGTTAACAGCATGTTCCAACTGTTGAGCTGTGCAATAAGTCTTATACAATCATCAGCATCTAAAATTAATACATTAAATTTAGAGGATGTGTGTCATCTTTTTAATGCAGCATAAGATCTTTTTTTACTGTTCACTACTAAATTTTTTCTTATGTTAATTTATGCATTTAGCTTTCTTCTCTGAAGGACCCAATTATAAGTGAATTAATACACAGTGCAGCTGCCATTAATATACTATAGTTACCTCAAATTTTTCCTTTCTGATAATTCAGGTTGTATGGGTTGCATAAAAATGACAGTTATATATATAGAAGTTTGCTAGGCAAAGAGCCCAAAACCCTTTGAACCAAGGGGCAGGAATAAAGACCCTGTGTCAAGAAGTGACTGTACAAGGTGGCTAAGAAAAGCAACTAAAAGTTTAATAAATCCAGGAGTCAGCCTTGGGAAACAGTGATAATACAGGAGATGCACTGGAGTGAATGAAAGTGATGATGATGATATGGAGAATGAAAAATGCTTCAAGAACTTTTGTCCTAGGTCAGAGACTAAACTGATTTCTATTTTCCAAAGTATTATGGAAGGCTGAGATTGTTGTGTCTGGAATAGGAATTGGAGAAGAATCGGTCTTGATATCTGTTCTCCAGAAGGAAGAGATGGCAAGGCACCAGGAAGTGATGCCATCACACAAAATTTACAGGAAGACATAGTTTATCATTATTGTTCTCTGAATAACCAAGTGCACCCAGAAAATACCTACTAAATGACACAAACAGGTTGGTCCTAAATCAGTGTTTCTTGCAATTCTTTACAGAAATCAGGTGGCTGTCCACATTCCCCTGGCAGCCCCGCAAAGTCAGGAGTGCAGGGTAGGGGTAATGTATTTTTTATGAGAGTTAAAATATTCATAGATAGCAGCTGAGCTGGTGCAGAGAACACATTGCTTTCACTTGGGTAACTGCCAGATGCCAGGTTAAAAGCCCAGGCCACCCCCAGGTGCCAGCCCTTCCTGGGGCTGGTGTCAGCCGTGCATGGCCCAGCTGGGCCAGCACTGCCGGACCTCTGTGTCTGGTCAGAGCCTGCTGCTGCCCTGGGGGCTGGGTGGATTTTCATGCCTTCCCGACGTCAAACCTGGCAGGGTGTGTGCTTCACAGGCTCCCAGTGCACCTGCCAGCTCATTTACGTTGAACTTCTTGTCCTGAGTTTGGGGCTGCCAAGTGGAGGAAGCAAATTCTGGATGGTGGGATATGGCAAGAAATCTTCTGTTTAGCTTTAATTCCAGGCAAGATAAATATTTTGGGGTTTAAACCAACCCTTCAGGATTTTCTGCTTTTTGTAATGTCCTTCACCATAGAATTTCCATTGCTCTTAAATTAATATTTTGAGTTTAAAAATGCACACAATTTTGGTGTGGGTTGTCATGATGTTCTACTCTCTAGCTAGCAAATGTTTTAACTTAAAGGCTTATTCTAAATATGAAGTTCTTTTTCTCAGTATCAGTTTCTGGTGGCTGGATATACTGTTGTTGATTAATTGATAGCATATAGAAGGACTCTGGGACAAAAATGCACATATTTTAGAAAGCAAGCACAGATCTAAATCTAGCTCCCTATGCCATGGCATGGATTCAAACAGCTGGTTTTATCTGTTCTTTGGTAGTACAAATAAGAAGGTATTCAGAAAGCAGCACCTGGGTATATTAGGGGATCCATTCCTTTTTGGTATTATCCTACATAAATAAATCAATGTCTAATACTGATTAATGCTTTTGTCTCTTGCCATGCTCGGACAAAGAAGTTGCTGGTTGCAATTTTCTAAGGGGGTGCCTTGGAGTGGGGTTTTTTTAAAGTGAATTTTAAAAAAACTTTAGAACTCTCTCCAGAGTTTACTTAAAAGCCTTTCTGTAACCCTATGTACCTGCATTCAGGGGTGGTCCTGAGTGACCTTCAAGGAAACAAATTGTATTTACCTAAGCAAAGGGCTCTACTGATAATATTCCCCTGTATTATAGGGATAAAGTGCTTCTAAATGAAACCATGCAAGGAGAGTTTAGAACTCTCTTTGCCATGATTTTAATCAAACGGTTGCTTTCACTTTTGTGATATTTGCCATTTTGTCCATAATAAATGGTATTAAGCCAATGTAAATAAAATAATTGCTGAGAAAAGGTTTATTTAACTAGACAACGCATGTATGATTAAAGTCCAACTTTGTTACATTTTCTTTTTAGACATTAGTTTTAAATAGATTTTTTTCTAATTAGTATAACCTAATTTATCGTTCATGGATAGTGTCCTATAAATAAGGTGGACTAAACTCGGGAATGACTGAAAAATTGTTGAAGGATAGCCCAGTGTAAAATGAATTATCCTCTTTTTTAAGACCAGGTATTGTTCAAGGGAGTGATTTCTGGTAGATCTATTGAATACAAATTGCAAAAAAAGCTACAAGCTACAGATACTGATCTTAACTTTCAAAGCAAGGATTCAGTGTTCAGGAAAGCCACTGGAATAGCAATTCTACAGGCTTTGTTGCACAACCTGGTTTAAAATAGGAGCCAAGCTTTCAAGTTTCTCCTCTTTGTTGTGCCTGTGTTCTTTGTAAATAAAGTTGAAGGAATAACTCAAGTATGAGAATAGCTATTTCTCATTCCTATCCAATTATTGGCCTTCCTGGCAATGCAAACACACTGGTTTCAGGTACAAATACTTCCAGTCTGCAGGGGTGTGTGTGTGTGTGTGATTGACCCAACTCACTTAATGTCCTGGTAACCAAATTCCATTAGTCAGTGTCACCTAGATTTGGACTGATGGTTCAGCTGTAAAACTTTAGTCCCTTGAAGAAACTCTTGCTTGAGAAGAGTAAGCACTTCTTCATTCAAAAGCTCACTTTGTGAAGAAGTTTTACTCTGAGTGACATAAGACTGTTATGGAAAATGTAGGAAGTTGCAGCAGAGCAAATAGTAAGCTCATGGTATAGAATGACAAGATGAATAATTTATACATACATGTATGTGTGTTTTTAAAAATCTGTTTCTGGTGTGCCTGTGGAATCTGCAAAGCTGCTGTTGCAGTTGTGTGTCTTATGACATGTGTTTATTGGATTCAATGTTGTAACTATGCTGGTTTGGTTTGTTCATTAAAGGGAGTTCATTGTCTTGGATACATAATTTTAAGTTAATTAATTTCTCTTTGGTGTTGGTGTTCATGCCGCTGCACATCTACTGCTGTTGCTGTTCTGATCAGGGCACCTTTCAGAGCTTGAAATATTTCCTTGGTGTTTAGCCAAAGAGTTAAGTGGGAATGGTTCATGGAGTGAAAGAGAGATGATGTCGCTGTAGGAGACCCTCTATTTACTTCTATTTATTTGTATCTTTGCACGTGTGTAGCCATTTCTTGTGTCTGTATTTATATATCCTTTAAAGAAGGGCAACTAGCATATATCAATGTATATTGACACTATCAATATATATTTGTAGTAATACATACATTTATGAGTAGGGAAGCTCCTCATTAGTACCAAAATTTGATCTAATCAGAACTTAAACCTCTAGCAGATAAGGCAGGTGTAGGGTGAAATGTTTTCCTGTGGGATTCTGGATCTTTCTTTCCTGGCAACTGGCTTCTAAATACTGGCATTTGATTATATCAGCCCATTAAAAAACCCCAAAAATAAGGTCTTCACACATATTTTTTTGCCCATGGGACTTACAAATTCTGTGTACTGAAAAGATTCAGGAGTGTCCAAAGGAAATTGATCCACCCAGAGTCAAGGATACCATCCATTCTTCCCTGGGTCTGATGGATCAATTTTCATGAGGGACCTGTGGGAGTTCCTCTAGATCCCCCTCCAGCTTATCAATTACATTAAGTAACTGATCTTGCTTAATGTAGGAGTATCAGTGCTTTTTCATGTGACCTGTCAGGATGCAGTTCACAGCTGCTAAAGATATATCTTGCAAGATCAGGCCCTCTACTAGTGCTAGATGAGTCATGGAAATCAGAAAAAAATTAATGTGCTACTTAGGTTAGTTCTACCTGGAATGGAGTGGCAGCTGTGTCTCTTTTTACAGGACTTGGAAGCACAGTTGTGCCTAATACTTGTCTCAGAAGTCCCATTCATGAGTAATTCCTTTTTACTGATCAGGCAGTCTGGCATGTACAAGCACTTGGTGCCTATCCACCCACACTTTGTCCTTTCTGTCTTCATCTGAAATATTCCACTCTGGGGCTCAGCAATGCAAATTTGATGAACAAATGATGTGCTGCAAGAGGGAAAATACAATATGAAGTAAGTGAGTTGGTTGCTGCTGCTTTCCAAGTGCCTGAGCTCTTAGAACAACTCACAAAACCAGAGATTTTCAGTTTTCTTTTAACATTTTCAGCTCTTTATGTTAAACTATATGAACTCTTACTCAAACTATTGGTATGGTAAAACTCTTTTATTTCCCTGAAGGAGAAAAATGGGAAAGGTACTAGCAGTATATTATTAAAAATACAAACACACCTGGATTTTTCTAGAACTCTTCAATGTTCACCATGTACACAGTACTGCTAATCATGACATAGGTTTGTACATTTTTTGAAGGCTTAAAATATACATTTAATTTCCTGGCAATTACAAAGCCTGAAAGACCCCATGGCATTAGATGGGCTCTGAGTGTGAACTGAGATTTCTCTCTGCCTCAGGGACATGCCATTGGTCTTTAGGTAGGATGCAGTGACCTAGAGCACCAATCAGGATAAAATGGGGTTGTTGTTATTAATTGCCATAATTACAGCATGGTTATACCGTCTAGCTTGGGTCTGCAAAGCTGTCTTCTGTGATTTTCAGTGGCATAAAAGCCACTTTTTCTGTTCTATGATCCTTTTCCAGTCAGTTTCCTGGTGCTGCAGGTACAGAAGCTTGAGGTTTGTTGTGGCAGGAGAAGGAGAGCCCTTCAAGTTCGGGATAGGCTTTGCTGTGTGTTAGGTTCCAGGGGTGAAAACTGACCTTTTTTGAGCTGAGTAGTTTACTGGAGTCGCTAATGAGATTAAAAATGGAAATGGGAGATAGAATGGAGGTCTGAGGTGACCAAGGGAGGCATGTTTTGGTACAATGAAAAACTCAAAGTATGCCAGCTCCACGACTGCGTAAGAATGAGATGGGTGTTAAGAAAGTCAGTGAGGAACAGGTTACTTCAATCAAAATGGAAAATGGGCCTGGGTTAGAGGAGATGTCAGAGAGAGAGAGAGATGAGGTAATTTATGATATGAGTTATATAGAGCATCATGCATTTTGAGTTATTGAATACATCTTCCCAAATGATTCCTGACCTCTCATCTTCTGACTCTCCCTTCTTGTTTATCTCTTCTCAAGTAATGCTGCTTGCTTAGCTTTTTTCTTAGACCTCTTTCTTTCAGGATATTCCAGTATTCCCTAACTCTATTAGTGCTTTTTGTATGAATTAGGATTGATGTGCTGAGGCACTGGGAGAACCCAGTTTAAAAAAAAAAAAATTAAAAAATCTTGATTTCTTGTTTATGGAATACTTCTTTCTGGGGAATAAATGAGGTCAAAAGAAATTTTCCATGGGAGGTTAAAATCCTGTGTTCAATATACCTGTACAGTCTGGTGATTACAGCTGCTTTTCACACAGTGTTCTGAAAGGAGAGTTTGTCCCTGCAATTTTGAAGCTGAGAGGAGTAGAATTAAGACTTTGCCTAATTAGTGTTACCTTTCAAAGGTCTATTTTAAGCTGGCTTCCTTCAGCCTCTGAACCATGTGGTAGTTTCCAAAAATGTAATTTAATCATATCTGATTGCTTGCTGAAATCTGCAATTAACTTAGGTGCAAGGGAATTAACAGTATTTGCCAGGTGCTTCTTAACTTACTGGGAGCTGCCTGTGCCACATATATGTTAAGTGTGTTGTTGGCTGTTTAAATTTATTGCCTAGAATATTTTAAGCTTGTGATTGAGTAATTTTTATTGCTTCCTTCCATTTCTATTCTTAGGATGACTCAGATGTGAAATACCATGTAATTATATTCTGTATACTATCAAACTATCCCTTGCAATTATGCCACATTGTAGTTGTTCTTTTGAAATATTAGAAGCTACCTATCTAGGAAGTTATTTTTGGGATGCAATTGGTTGCTGGGGAAAAGATTAATTTTCAAGTAATTCTAGACATATGTTGAATTAAAAAACCCCTTAAACTAATTTTAAAAAGTCATTCTCATCTTAGAAATCCTCTGAAATCCAATTCCATCAAAAAAGGTAGAAGTGGTTTTAGAAAGTAAATTTTTCTGTAGGGACTACATTTATGTCCTGTTTGAGAATCAGTTCTTGCATCAGTTGAATGGTTAAAAATGGGAAGAGAATGGAAAAATTGGCCATCTGCCTGCAGGGAAATAATTTACTTTGTGTTTGGAGTGCATTTCTGAGATCCAGATTAGTACTCTAATCTCTCTCTGAAGCTCTCTTGCATTACAGGTTTCAGAATTGCAGGACAATCTCAGGAGACATAGGCTTTGTACTTCATTTAGTTCTAGAGCTTCATGAAGGTTGAATTTTGGACAAAAGTAAACCTCAGGTTAGTACTTGGTTCAGAATTCATAATCGTTACAAGTTTTCATACCTCAATATCTGGAGAAGGGGTTTCTGCTGTCTGACATCTCTCTTTGTCAGACTTGGAAAGGTGCCACTCATTCGTGTCTAAAATTCCCTGGAAAATTACTGTGAAAAGAATTGTGAAGACAAATATTTTAACTGGAATACTTCCTTAAGCATAGCAGCAACTCTGAGATTTAAAAGTTGATCTGCACTCTGGTGGCCAGGGGGTTATCAGAAACTGTGGCTTCAGACCACCACTGAGATGGGAGATATCGTAATAAGCCCAGCATGAAAGAGAAAATCACTCTTGCCCAGTGATTTCATCAGGCACTCAAGATGATGCAACTTTCATTTCCCCAGCACAAAGCAGCAAGTGTGTGCCAGAAGCAAAACCACAAGGGGATCTGCAGCGAGTTCTGCACGTCCCCTGTTACCTGTTATTTACATTGAAACCAGGAAGAAAATTGCTCAGTCCATTTACAGCTCTTTTTTACTGCTTACAGAACTCAGGAATACTGTCTTTCACTGAAAAGGCTGTGCAGATCTTACATTTCCCAAGGAATAATGCATTCCCATAAAGCTGTCATAGATTCTGAAAAAGCAGAAGATAAGGGGAAAACAGCACAAACCAAACAGATTTGACAGTTTATCACTGTCTGAACGAATTGCAATTGATGTAACCATATCAGAGACTTGCAGGTGTTTAGATTTTGAGATGACATTTGAGACTGTAAAAGTAGTATTTGCAGCAACAGCCTTGATAAATATAATCCTGCCTGAAGCTCTGTGTGCCCCCCATACTGATGGGACTTTAGAAGAGGAGAAAAGGTTCATTTATAACCACATACAAGGAAGTCAACAAAAGTTACTGAAAGCTTTTTGGAGACTGTGAGCTGCCAAAACTCCTCGAGCCAAAATAGATTGCCAAGTGATTTGCACAAAGTGTGTGTGAAGCTCCAGAAAGACCAATCTAGAGACTTGGATCTAAGTATTTTGGGTTTGGGTTTTTTTCTTTTCTGGTAAAATCTACATACTTAAGGGCACAATTGTCTATGGAAACTAGTTTTCTCTCCAGTTTACAGTCTGGAAAAGCCTGATCCTGACTGCTGAAGTGACCCCAAAGACTGGAGGACAGGGTATTGCACAGCACTTCCTTGTGTATGTACCTGCTTTTAGACATTTGGCAGGCTACTGTTCTGCTTCTGGAGAAGCAAGAGGAATGGTTATTCCTACATTTGCCCTTGAGCCTGCTTCCCATTCTGCTGCTTTCTACCTGGTTTTGCCTTTCTGCTTTAACTTTCTCTGTTCTCTCCTATTTTTCTTCTTTCAAACCTTTACATAATTTTATGTTGTTTTCTTTCTTCTTTTTCATTTCAGCATTCTGTATAATTCTCATTATTATTGCTAAGTCACTAAAAAGGGCTTCTTTCCTGTCTTGCAGAGTCAGACTGTTTGGAGAGGTTGTCTGTGATGAGTGATTTCCAGAAACAGTGACGTGATGGAGTCATGGAACAATCAATGAAGGGTAACTGTCCAGAGGTAATTAAAAACCTCTGTGTTATTTTATTACTATGAAAGCCAAGTTCCTGCCAAGGACTGTCTTTTTAAAGAGATGCCAAGTCTCAAGGAGATGGTTCAGTAGTACAAGTCATGCCTTAGCAGACTGCTGAGCAGAATGTAATGGATCCTGAAAACAGACAATAGGTAATGCCTGTCTTGAAATAGAACTGGAAGGCAGTGATTCTTTGTGCATGTAAAATACTAGAGAAATGATCTTGCAATGATTATTCAATAAATCTTTTTAGATTTGAAGATCCTAAATTGATCTTTATACATAGGAAATACTTGCTTCAGGCAGCTTTCAGAGGCTCCTCTAAGCCACTAAAAAAAAGTTGATTTTCCAAAAGAAGCAAATACCACTCAGTCTATGAGAAAAAATTATATGCTATGCATAGTAAAAATGGAGTAAGTTGGGATTTACTTTTTATGGGTTGTTTTTGCTGTGCTTTTAACATGCTTTCGTTGAGACTTTGCATTCAGCTGGGTTTGCAGAAGTGTTGGTGCAGAACTCTGCCTGACGTTTTGGTCAGACTGTGCAATAAAGGATGAGCTGGCACTGTCAGAACTCTGCAGGTGGTTGAGTATAGCTGGAAATATACATTTCACTGAGAACCTGGAATTCAGGCTTTCATGTGAACTATCACAAGCATGGACCAAGTACCTTAGTGTGCTGGTACTGGGTTTTCAGTGTGTTCCCGAAAATTCGTTGCCATTTATTGCTTGAGCTGAATCTGAGGAGATTTATCACCATCCTTTAATCTTCTTGCAGGTTTTCAGAAAAGCTCTTAATATACAGCTGCATGTTAGAAGTTGTCAGCACCATTGGCAAGCTAAAGATGAACACGAAGGAGTTGTACTTTTCTGGATGTGATTAATTCTGGCGCAGCACTTGTTCCCATGGCTGAGCCCTGTGTGCACTGCTGTTCTTGTCAGGTTCGTCATGTGTGTTTTCTCTTTCCAAGGTATTATGTCTTCACTGTGAAACATTCACTCAGACTCAGATTTGGCAGACAGAGTCTGAATCTAGCAGCATGCTGGTTTCCAGGAAAAAATAATTTGTTCCTTTGGAGGGAGGGAAGGGATTTGGATTTTAAAATGCTTCATTGTATTTTATAACACAGAACTTGCTTTACTTTTCTGTATATTATATTTCTTGAGCAGTTGCTTAGGAGTGACCTTGATGATTGCTGAGTAAATTATAACATATTATGTGAAATTTCAAGTTCTGTTCCTAAATGTTAAATTCTAAAAAAGCAATAATAGCTCAGAAGTTAAGATACTCTTAACATGACTGTTGACAAAGTGGGTTTTTTTCCCCAGCTTAGAGCAGTATTAAATGAGTGGGTTTTCAAAGTATCTTTTCCCCTCTAAGAAGTCTTGAAATTTTAACATGGCTAAGGAAACTAAGTAGAGACACAGGTATTGTGTGTAATCTCCCAGGCCATCTGAGAGAGACTTAAGAGGAAACAGAAGCTGTTTAATGATCTTCTAAATTAGATACTATTTATAGAGATAGAAATTCCTATCTCGTGTTAAACTGAATGTTCACCTAGTTCACTCTTCTATTTCTAACAGAGGCTACATAGAAAAAAAAAGATCAAAGAATCTTACATAATCGTATTTCTCATGTCAATTTGGTAAGAAAGCACAGAGCTTGTTATGACACCAGTATGAAGAGGTATTAATATTCAATACCTGTGCTAACAGTCTCCTGTCAGATTTTCTCATGGTACATAAAGTGAACAACATAAATATCTTCTAAATATCAATAGATTTTTATTGCTGGAGCCATAATCCTAAAAACATTGACTGATCAGTGGTAACTCTTGGGGTGTTTGTATTTGCATTGCAAGATAATCAAGTAATTTGTAGACAGTTGTTTTTCAGCTTCTGTAATGCCTTAAGACAAATGCGTGCTTTTCTGGAAAACCAAAATCCATCATGGCCAGGGAAGACTTGTGGCAAAATGAGGCCAGTTTAGTAATGAACTTGAAGGCTATAGGGATGTTTCTCATCAGTGTCTACCCATGGCTTCAATATACTTCTCCTTTTTATTTTGGGCATATTTTGCTTTACATAATGCTGACATTCTGGGAAATTTTACCTTCATGAAGAACCTTTAAATGATAACAATGAATAGTTAACTATGGGCTTTTGCCAGTTTAAGAAATGAAATATTCCTCCTCAAAAGCACATTTTCTTTAGGACTTCCTATTTTGTTGATTCCAGCAAACTTTTGATTTAACATAGATGAAGGATAGCAAGTATGTGTCCAGGAGTCTGAAATTGTGCTTGCTCCCAGATTAGATCAGGAAGAGATTGGAGCAGTGATGCCCTCTCATTTAATTCTTGTCATAAGAATTAGGACTTGGGAACAACTGTCTATTTTTGTCAGCAATATTTGCTGTTCTGAAGCTGCCACCTCAGATGCCTGTTGTATGGTGAATGATTATCACTCTTAGGCCTGAGGTGAAACCAGTTTCTTAGAAAACAGATTGATGAGTGTGTTTTTATAATAGAATCATCTTGAAATGAAAGTAATTCTTCTGTTTCTTGAACTACAATTCTATCTACTGGTGAATAAGGAATTGCATATTGCAGTAACTCTTATTTCAATCAAATCTGTGTAAATTGGGATACAGACTTCAAGCCAACAGGAGTGGGGTTTTACCTTCATTATTAGATTATTATATTTATCTGTATGATGAATTCCTGGATTGTGTTATTCCACTTGAATACAATCTCCTGAAAGTTAAGGGTCTGAGTATGAGTTGCTTGAAGCCACAGCAATGTGGCTTTCAGCCAATGTATTTGTAACATAGTTACTTGTTAAGAGAAAATCCTATTGTGCATTTTAATCTTCTATACTGCCAGTACTGAAGGAAGCCTCCCTCATCTTTTTTGCTCAGTGAGATAATGTGGCTGATAACCTTTGTATAGTTCAGGGACTTACTTCATTGCTTTCTAATGGAGTTTCTGGAGAGTATAGACTTAGATTACAATGTCGAATGGCCATAGGGCCTCAGGGAAATATGCTCTCATTAATGGACTTGTTAATGGCTATCATTGGAGAGGCTCTAATAGTATCAGATGTAAATGTTGTCAGAGGAGTCCATCTTTATCATGCAGATATGGAGATGCATCATTAATTCACACAGAGATTCTCAGATGCTCAGAGCTGTGCACATTGATGCAGGATGATAAGGTCTGAAGGAAATTAAAAGCCGTCTGTTATCAATTTAATATGTCAGATTTCTGTTTTCAATTAATATTTTCCTTCATTATGCTCATTGCATTCTCTCTGAAAGGTGTGAGACAATGCAAACTTATATCAATGAAGTCTCACAGCTGAAAAGTTAAAAACGGATATCCTATGCAAGTGCAAAATTATGCCAATATAAAATAGTTTACAGAATCTAAAAAATTTTTAAAACATTTTTTGGCCTTTTTTTCCATTATTAAAGTACAATAGTGTCTTTTCCCTTTATCATGACTTTGGGTATATTCATAATGCATTGAGTGCAACAAATTATAATCTGTCTCAAATTTGTAGCTTTAGACCCTCTACATTAATAACCTGATTGATAATTATTTGCTGAAATGTGAGAATGTGATTATGAATACTTGGTTTGGAATGTTGGGGTGGACTAAGGCTTTTTGTGGTAAACACACCAGATTGTTTCTTTATAAAACCCTCTGAAATATCAGTGTTTTCAGAAAAAAATAAGAAATGCAATTTTTCTGTATGCAAATATAAAGGTAGGTTTTTCAAAATAGTAGCAGATTTATAGCTCTATTGTCACTTGTTTTGGAAATAGTGGCTGGGTGCTAAGATAGAATTAAAACCTGGCTTTTCAATGGCCTGTTGTGCTATCAGGCTGTGTCCTACTGGATGGGTCCCCTAAATGCAAGGGAGAGGGGAATAAAAGTGCAGATATTACAAATGATGGTGGTGATAAGTCCTCCTAAAAGGAGGACATAGTATGAGTAGATAAATGTCACTTATGCTGAATTGTAACCAGTTGTGGATGAAAGAATTCCATTCCAAACGTGCCAAGGACAAATGGACAAGGTGTAAAAGAATTTGCACCTGGAAGGTGAATGGGATATCCCTAATGAGAGATAAACCAAGTGAACAAAAGATGGAGACGTTATTTTAGATCAGTGAAGAAGGGAGTAGCTCTGACAGGAGCACGTGGAATAGGGAAAATATTGGAATTGGGAGGTCCAGAGATTCTCTTGAGTCTGCCTAATGATGTTCCCATGTGGGGGAAAATTTTAAGAACATTTTTTGCACCTGTCTCTGAAGCATAAATCAGCTACAGCATTAATCTACTGCAAACTATGGAACCGAGAGTTTCATAGGAATTTTTGAAAAGAGTAAATTGTAAGGTCCATACCTGGAGTATGCTATCTGTATCCAACTGCCATGTGTTTTTATGGCTACAGATGAAAGGTTGTGGAAAGTAAGGTCTTGCAGGGCTGGAAAAGATGTAAAAACGAGTATTAACAAAGGCAATCTACATCAGACACTCTTCTTTTATGCAGGACAGCAGTAAGGGAAGTCATCTGTGAAATCAGATCTTAATGCAGCTGTGGTGAGAATTCCCACTCGGTGCTCCCAGCAGCCACGGTGGAGACACCTTGGCTGGGGCTGTCCTGGCTGGGCCAGGCAGGGCCAGGGTCAGGTGCCGCAGTTCCACTGCTGCTGCTGACACAGGGAGTGAGCAGGAGATAAAACACACAGCTCTTAAGCAAGGCTTCAGTAATTTTAGCTTCATGAGAGAGAGAAACCCTGTAAAAAGCTTTATTTCTAGCATTTCCTGCCCACACTGATGTTCACTTGAGTCTCACATAGCTTTTAAATTATTGATAAATCTATGAAATGAAGGATTCTAATGGTTTATCTCCAATGAACAAGTACAAACATCTGCTATTGGTCCAGTAGTGCTATAAAATGTAATTTTGTTAAATTGCTGCTATGAGTCAAGAGAGGAATCAGTGCACTTTTTCCAAAACCTTACATATTCCTCTGGCATTATTCTTGTTGCAGTACACTTTACTCATTTTTGCATCCCCAGACTAAAAAATAATGCTCACTTGCTTCTTCTCAGCTGTTTGGGCATTGTCTTTGATGGGGAGCTGCCAAGCCTTGCAGGTTTTTCACAACGTGGAGTGTGCATTGTAAGGTCTGTAACAATTACCTGGCTTTCTGTGAAATTTTGGAGGAGTTAAACATTAGCATTATTTGTGCCATTTTACCTCAGAGGATGTCACCTCAGAGGATGTCTCTCTTATCCAGACTCGTTTGTTGTGGGTTTTGTGTTGCAGCCAGTGCAAAATACAAAATTTACCATCTATTCATCTCAGTCTCTTTGTCACACTTGTCACCTGCTTTTAATTTCCTCCTAGGAAGTCCCTTCCTATCCCCATTGTATGGGTCTAATTGTAATAATCCCAGTCCTTCCAGAGCTCTTTCCCCAAAGAAATATTTCACTGTACACACCACT
>NW_005054300.1:16839919-16842116 GCF_000277835.1 Geospiza fortis
TATCAATATTCAATCAACCTAGCTCATTTTTCCAAATGTCTGATTTCCTTTCTGTCAGAGCTGAGCTAAAAAGGCACTGCAAAAATAAATGGAATTAAAATTGCATATTTTTCTTTGAAACAGAAATTAAAAATAAATCTTCTGCTAATGCCACCTTAAATGCATTGGTTTATCTACAGTGAAATAACATACAGCAGCAGATATGACATAAAAAATCATTAGTTTTCAGTAGAGAGTTGTTCTTTGAATACAGTGAACATCTAATCAAGGCATAATCAGGAAAATTTGGGAAAGCTGGGCTTGGTCTGTCCTGTTCTTTGTATAACTATTGACTCTTGCTAATTCTTCTACATATTTTTTAAAATTTATAGAGGTCTGGGAGGTAGGTGGAAGGAGCATCTTGTGGGCTTATCTTGTAGCATAATGACAGCAGCATAATTTTCCAAACCAGACCTCCCTTCATCTTGTGTTTCATTGCCTCTGCAGTTTAGAAATTCTCAAACACCCTTTTGTGTTGCACCATTGCTATTCAGTGGCTCTCTGTGATTGTCCCACTCAGCTGCTTTCACTGCCTGGGACCAGTCCTTGTGTCTTTTGGCCATCACTTTGGTGTTTAGATTATCAGTTATTCCAGGGAAATGACAATGCTGTTCCAGCTTTATACCAAAAGTCTGACAGTGCATCATGTGAAAGGGCAGGCTCACAGGGATTTACCAGGCCAAGCTTTGCTGAAGCCCCAGTGGTTTGGGGGGCCTGCAATGCAATGCAATAAATAGATCTGACTGTCAGTGGGCACATGGGCAGCAGCAGCACTGCCGCTGAAGGGGTCTTACATTCCTCCTTGCTTGAGAATGGCTTCCTTTGATGTCCTGGCAGGGACCCTGGAGCTCCAGGATGTCCTGTGATATGTTCCTAAAAACATGGATGTGCTGTTTCTCAGTGGCTTCTGAAAACAGTCAGCACTGTCAGTCAACAGAAGGCAAGCAGAGGCCAATCCTTCATCACAATATATAGACCTCATTAATTTATACATAGTGTCAACCTTGAGGGCTCTAATTCATCCATTAAAGTTTCCTGGGAGTTTATCAGCTAGGTTCATTCTCTATTGTAGCAGCTGTGCTGGAAACAGCAATTCTTTGGCTTGCTTCTGTTCTGTTCTTGTTTAATGACCTCTAATTTTGTGGTTAAAACATATTCCTTTTTGGGGGGCTTCTTTTTGGGGTTGTTTTGTTTTGGTTTGTGTTTTTTGTGGGCGGGGGGGATATCTATATATCTTGCATATCTGTGTTCCAAAGTCAGAAATGCATTTTGCTGAGCTCTGCATATGGTACTAAAGTTAATCTACATAGGTTTTACATTAAGACAGTTACAATTATTTCATCTCTGCCAAATTAAAAAAGCCAAGGTCAAGCAATTTCCATTTGAATTAATTTATTCAAAATATTTAAACAAAATCCTGTGGGTTTAAAACCTTAAATTTAAAAGGAAAATTAAAACGAGTATTTTAGAATTAAGTAAGATGACTTTTGATTAAACCCTGACAAGATTCAAGAGTTTGCTTCACTTTAAAGACTCTGGACCATTGTTGCTAGTCTTAGAGGAACCATAGAAGGTGCTTCAGACAGTGTATATGCCCTAAAGAGAAAAAAATACAAGGGGGAATGCAGGCAAGGAACTGCTGTTCAAACATTGTATGTCTTCAAGCTGTTGCACTTTTATATTAGATGAAAATTTGTGTGTGTTTCCCAGTGGGGCTGGCAGTGCATTTTTCAAAAGTGAGGAATTGTAAAGCATATACAGTATCAAGGATGCTATTTGATATCATCAAAATCTTGCTCTACTGGTTTTGCTATCGTCTGTGGAGAAATGGAACCTAGGAACGACCTTATGGTATGGTTTTGCATCAATAACTTCCTTGTACCTTGGTCCAACCATGCATTCACCCTGGATTAAAGCTGCCAATCTGAATTCTATGGAACAATGTCCAGTTCTGTTACCAAAACAGTGCAGAGGATCAGTGCCATCCTCTGCTGCTGTTGGTGTCCACTAAAAGGATTTTTTGAAGGAGGAAGAAAAAGTATGCCCATTTCAGAGTTAATTGTCATCTATGTTTAGAATGTCTGGTGTTTCTTTAAAGCACAAACCCTACAGGTTTTGCACAGTTAATATGTACATGCTCAGTACATCAGGCTCTTCT